>NC_067147.1:24245498-24580498 GCF_903995435.1 Acomys russatus | reverse complement strand
AGGGGATAAAAATTTAAATGTAATCTGAATAAATTAATAAAAACTTTAAAAATGGAAGTTTTGAAATAGTGGAGCTGTGTCATTGCTAAATAATATGAATTTGCTAGAGAGAAATTGAACAGTATAGTTAGTTATGTGAATTCATAATCAGAAAAAGTTAAACAACCTTGGAATAGTTTAGCAAGCCCTATTTTTCTTTGAGAGAATGATATCCAGGATGTTTATCTCTGCACGTGAAAAAATAGCTCTAAGGACTAATTGATATAAGGTTAGAAAATGTATGTCCACTGTAATTGAGATATTGTTCAATAAATATAATATTTTATTAATTACCTTTCTGTGATTTTATTATTTAAAAATAATAGATACAATGTATTTTTATCATATTTTGCCAACCCTAACTCCTAGATTCTTTTATATTCATATACATCCAATGCTAGAATCAATTCATTTCTCTTTATATATCTCTCTTTCTTTTTTTTAATTTCTCTCATTCAAAACAAAAAAAAAACTAAAAAAAAAAAATCAAAGCAGTCAAACAAACAAACAAAACAATAAGAGGAAAAATGCTTAAACAAAACAAAGTGAAACAGAAAGTCCATGTTCACTTTGTGTTAACCATCTACCCCTAGGCCTATCTTGGGACATGATTGTCATCCAGTGACACTCCAGTGGAAAAAGCCGGTTTTCCCTTTGCCAGTGTGTGTAAATTATAAATAGCTTCTTGGTTATTCCTTGGGGACCCAGGTGCATGTCCCCTTTACAGGGATGGGACGCTATATGACTTAAACTTGTGTAGGTCATAAACCTGATGCCACCATCTCTCTAATCTTAACTGTGAATCAGTCCTGCTGTATCTGGAGGCACTGTGTCCTTGGAGTCCTCCATCATCTATCACTCTTACAAGCTTTCTACATCTTTTGCATAGATCTCTGAGCCTTGGGAAGAGGGTTATATGAATCTATCCCAATAATGATTGACTGTTAGAAATCCTATCAATCTCTACATATTGTTCAGTTGTGGGTCTCTGTGTTAATCTCCATTTACTGCAAGAAGAAACTTCTCTGATTATGGATGATCAAGGCCCTGATTATTGGGCCAATAGGAGTCATTTTATTGCTATGTTCCTTTAACAGAATAATAGTAGTATACCTTACCTTATACCCATGGCATATCTAGTTTCAGATTCTTGGTCAAATTAGAAGTCTTAAGTATGGGTTCCACTTCATATAGTAAACCTTAATCCAATTTAAAAAAAGTATTTGGTAACTCTTGTAACATTTGGGCTACTATTGCGTCAATATAATCTTTCTTTGTTTCTTTTCTTTCTTAGTTTCTTTCTTAGTTTCTTTCTTTCTTTCTTTCTTTCTTTCTTTCTTTCTTTCTTTCTTTCTTTCTTTCGACAAAGTCTGCCTATTATGTAACTCTGGCTTCCCTGCAACTATGTAGACCAAGCTGGCTTTGAATTCTAAGAGTATGTTGGGGCTACCTTCTGAATGCTGGCATTCAAAGCATGTTCTAGCATGCCCTGTCATACCAGTATATCTTGTAGGTAGTTTATTGTAGTATATCTCAGGATTTATAGTTATATGATAGTGATGATTATGCATTTCTAAATCCAGCAACATAAATACAAGTAAGTAAGGATGAAGCTTCTAGTTGGTCACCAGCTTGTCACTTCTGTGTTTGTTGACATCAGTAATAATTGTTTTCAGCATTAGAGACTTATGTATTGACTTTAAAGAGTATTCAATAAACTTATCATTAGCCTTTCATGATTAAAGGCATTCATGGGACCTCTTTGGCCAATACTCAACAAGATGTAACCCTGGTTGTGTTCCAGGTTTTACTTCATAGAATAGTATTTCTAGTTGGGCCATTGTCTTCCCCACTATGTGGTGACTTTCCAACATATTTTTTCAAAATGTCTTAGTGTCAGATGTTTCCCCTATTACATTCCCTCCATTAACCTTCTGTCATTTACCCCCCTCCCATTAAAGGCTCCCATCCTAATTGCCCCTTTATATAGCCATTACACTGTATTATATTTTCTCTTCTTTTGGTGTTCCTTTCTTCCTTCTGGTCCCCTACTAGATACTTAACTTCTTTGGTTATTTGTATTATAGCACGTATTTTGAAAGCTTAAAAATTCACATCAACATTATATACAGTACACAATATATTATTTAGTTATTAGGAATAAGTGATAAAATTAGCAGGTAAATAGATATATCTAGAAAAAGTTATCTTGAGTGATGTACCATGAACCAAAATACAAATACTGTAACTTTTAAAAATTTTAAATGATCTTACTTATTATTTGAGAATTCCATGAATTTTAAAATCTTTTTTATTTTGAATTAAACAGTAAAAAGTTGAAATTGAGAATCTAGTTGAAATAAACATTTGATTTCAAAGACAGTTCTGGAAGAAAATAATATAGGAGAACTTGTTGCAAACAAAATAATTTCAAATTTAAATATAAATTCAGTAGAAACATTCATT
The DNA here is from genome assembly GCF_903995435.1 of Acomys russatus. Taxonomy (NCBI): domain Eukaryota; kingdom Metazoa; phylum Chordata; class Mammalia; order Rodentia; family Muridae; genus Acomys; species Acomys russatus. The sequence continues at coordinate 24,577,993 of NC_067147.1, read as the reverse complement.
GCATAACACAATACAGAAACATCATGAATAATTTTACTCAAAATTTTATGTGTTGCTTATGTGTGTGAGTTTTTTAAAATTATTGACCTCCATTTAACATAATGAAAATATGTTATTTAACCACATATAGTTATTTAAACACATATAGTTAAAAAAGAAAAAAAGAAGTAAATATATACTAAGTAAAATTATTTTCCTATATTAATCACTAGTGTTTAGATAATCTGAAGTTAAGTCATGTAATAAAATGTTATGTTTAATATGCAGAGTTCTATGCTATTTTTTACTTTTAGAAGAAATTTTAAAGCCATATTTGTATATATTTTTAATTAAATATTTTTGATACATATATATCTATATATATTATACATATATACAATAAACCATCTATAGCAAGAAGAGTCATGACAAAACCAGGAATTATATTAATGTTACATTCTTAGTTTTTGGCTATTTGTATTTGACAGCCTTGAGAAAACATCTTTCCTATCTTGGTGCATCTAAAATTCTGAATGTAAAACAAAATCTATCATATCTCATCATTATCATCTTAAAACATCCATATAGGTGTCATTCTCTTAAGATTTCTTCTACCTGATTTGGGATGAATAATGCCTTCTTAGGGGCCAAAATCAAATTGGGTAAATGATTAGACAATCTAGAAATAGCATTTGTAGTCTAGTTTCTAAATTCAATTGTATTCTTTACCCTCCGAAGTGCTCCATGATTCTTTCCCTCCTTCTTACTCACAAAACAGCATTTTCAGTCTATTTCTTTTAAAAAATATTGGAGACAAAAACAAACAAACAACAAACAAAATCAAACCAAAACAACAACAACAACAAAACCTAAAACAAAACACACACACAAAAGGATTAAATTTGATACTTTGCTCAGGAATTGCCCTTTAGTGCCACACAATAGAAGAAAACTAATTTTCCATTTCTCTGAATTTATTGAATTCAAAAGAATTCTTGCATACAGGGGAAATGTTTTGTCCATTTTCCTTCTTAGATTTTGTCTAAGTATATGCAAATCCAGTGCATTCTATTGCAGTCTCTGTGAATTCACATGTGCACCTGCCCTTCTTGTATCTGAAAAATGCCATTTCCTTGAAGTCATCCAATACTTTTGGCACATAGAATTTTTCTGTCCTCTCTTCCATATAGTTATATTAGGCTTAAGGAGAGGAGTGTGATATACATGTCCATTTAAGTTTAATCACTCCAAAGTCTCTCACCATCTGCAAGTTGTACAGTTGTGTGTCTCTGTTTTAACTAACCTATACTGTAAAAAAGCATCTCTGATTATGGTTGAGAGATATAATACTCTTTGGGTACAGAAATATTCTTTCAGGATTAATTTTATTATTATGTTCTTTTATTAGAATAATGGTAGAAAGTCTTGTCCCAGTGGATTTTTATTGTTGTTGTTGTTTTGTTATTGTTTTGTTTTCTATTGTTTTAGCCATGTTTCTGACTGCTCTTTTATTTCCTCTAAATAAAATGTATACGCTATCATTTTGTTCAGTCTTCATATTTTATATGCATTCTATATAAAAAAGCCTCTGCTTTAAAACAAACACTATAAAATAAAAAAATTTTCTTCTTTCTAGAATGTAACTTTGACATCAGATAAAAGTAGTCACTAGTGTTTAAAACTGGTAGTAATTTAGTGTACAGAAATTCCACATTCATGCAGATAGCTGCAAATTTTATAATTCTGTATCCCTTGCTTCCATCTGGTAGACGCAATAAAGCTACACTCTATGCAGTTTCAAGTAAAACAACCTGATGCGAATCTTTTTGCTGTATTTTAATGTACCTACAATTTTCCCAAATATAAGCCAGCTGGATAAGAATTCAAAAACTTCAGAGACATACAGAATATGACATTTTAAAATGTTTTTATTATTTTAAAGATTCACCGAAAATGAGACAGGATAAATCCTGCCAACCCCTAGCCTGCCTCAAAGAGGATGATGAACATCAAAGAAGCTCCTTATGGCGATGGCTTCAAATGTGGCAAATAAGCCACTGGGGAAAATGTCCTCCTTTCTACCACACACAGAATTCAGCCTAAAAAAGGGCAAGCTTGGATGCAGGCAGAGTCAATTGCCAAATTCTTCTAAGACAGAGTAAACAAGTCCTCAATAGTTCCTTCCTCACAAATATGTCTGTCAGATATATTGGGCCAGAACGCTGAAGACAGTGCTCCAATGTTATAGAGAATTTTGGGCTATTCAGGTAGCAAACTATCTTTGCCATCCTCTTGTCTTAATCACTTATTGTCACTTGGTTTATTGAAGCACTGAAATTTTCAAAGATGTTTTTATTATAAGGTAAGACATTGAAACATTAAATATTTTCTGAAAAACTCACTCACATTTTTCAATCGTTAATAAGATTTATATAAGCAATTACATCCTATTCAACTGTTGGGTAGATAAATTTTCACTTTCTTTTGAAGAAATTTATTACCTAACTGATATTTTGATATAGCATATATAAAACTTCCTCTGGATAGATGTTCAATGGAACACATTGACACCATTAAGAACCATGATAAATCTCACACACCTGGTGACCATTGATAGATGACATTTAATACTTATCTTTTAAAATATCTCTATTTTTCAATATATAATATGCTGATTATTAAGACTATCACCATAAGCAGAAATGAAGCAGTAACTCTACAGTCATCAGAAGAGAAGATCAGTTATTCTCTTCCTGTTGAAATTGTCTTTTCCCAGGTGGTCAATTGTGGCTGTCAGCTGTTATTTTGGAAAATGTACAGAATTTAATACATGAGGTATATCAAACTAACTACATTAGGAATGTACCAGATGTCAACATGGCGTCTGCCCAACATCATCTTCTGGGAAAAGCAAGTTCCAAATGCAGACAGTCTACGATTAGCCTGAAAGAATGATGATAAGTCTCACCATCTGTTGCACATTTTACAACTAATTGTGATTTGTTTTCTCTACAAAAAGAAAAAACATTTTCTTTGTTATATGAAAAACGAGATATCATGGCATGTCTCTTGCTTTGTAATGACACAATTGTTTTCACACACAGAGGTGTTTATTTATGCATTGATTTTCCTGGAATATATATATATATATATATATATTACAGTTAATAAATTTTCAGTTTTATGGATATGTGGAGTGTCTTTTCATGTATTACTATTATGGAAATGATAAAATTATTATATTAAAATGAAGTTGATATTTTATTCCAAAGTTCCATTGTTCTTATAGTTTATTCTATGGTGTAGTATTCCTGTATATCTTTTAACTGTGACTGGTCGGAACGCTGTGAGTAGGAGGTAATTAAACTAGTTTACTAACTGTTAATTGTTTTTAAAGTTATTTAAAACTTGAGAAACTTTCAGTTTGCATATGATATAAAGATTAGTATCTTAGTTCTAGATTATAATGACAATAGAATTATTCTGTTAAACCCTATGTTATCTTGGTAAATTTAAACATTTCTTTATTTAAACAAAGGGATAAAACATTTCAAATGTTTTCATTGGTCAAAAGGCTTATTTTAATTTCAGCTTAATTTCTTTTACCCTTTTTTATTTATTATTTGAGAATTTTAAAAAGTATATTTTTTTGCATATTTTTCTCATTCTGGAGTTGCCCCAGAGTTTCAAACCCCAAACACTCAACTTAATTTTCTATCTCTCCTTAAAAAAAGGAAATAAAAGAAACATTTTAAAAATAGTTTAAGCAAAAGAAAAAATAGAATTTAGTGTGGCCCTCCACTGCAGAACATGTGGTCAGCTCTGGAATACTATGTCACTCTTGAAGAAAAAGGACTTTCCCCTTTCAGCAGCTATTAATTGGGAACATCATCTAAGCTGGGAGGTGAGGTGCTTTATGCTAACTGTACCTCTTTCATGATAGGATGGTCGACTATTATTGCCTCTGAAGGCCTTACACATGCTGGCAGTCCATGTGATTTAATATGTTTATGTGCCTTATTTTGTCTAGAAATGTTTTTTTTTCCTAATTGCCTATCGTCTCTTGCTCTTACAATCTTCCTATCTTTATCATAGATTCTTGAGCGCTGAGTATAATAAAAACACCCAATTTATGACTGACAAATCCAAAAACCCTCACTCTCTGCCCAGTGTTCAGTTATGGGTCTCTCTGTTAATTACCACCTATTGAAAAAAAGCTTTGTTGTTTAGGAATTAGAGAGACAGTGAAATATGGGTTCAGGCTTATATCATTGGGAGCCATTTTATTTCTATGTTCCATTATGATAACAATAGTAGTAGCCTTTCCTCTGGATCAGTGACCTATTTAGACTCAAGTTCTTGGTTTCATTAAGAGTATGAGGTATGGGTTCTATCTCATATAGTGAGTTCTACAGCCAAAAAAACATACTGTATTATCCACAAATCTTTCTCACAATTGTAATAGAGAGTTTATCTCTCAGGCCAGTTGCTATTATCTCTCACAGCATTCATATCTGAAGAACACTGATGATTAATTTTCTCCTTTAATGGTCTTTAGGCACTTTCTACCACTAGGATTAATAGCCAGTAAGGATAGAGCTTCCAGTTGAGTACAAGCTAGATTTTCCATGTTATAATTCAAAAGTATATGGTGTATTCCTCAATGGAGCTTACTGTTAAGTTCGTTGGGTATAGGTGATAGCTTTTACAATAAATAGCTTGTAATGTTTGAGAAAGAAAACTATGGGATCCCTTTGGGCAGTGAATAAAAAATATTATAATTTATTTCTAGTACTGTGTGTTTTATTTGGTATTATAATGACAAGTTGGGGAACTTTATCCCCTATTATATGATTTTTCTACTTACATTTCTTTTATATATGTATATATTTTAGGAAGCTTTTACAATATGGCTTTTTAACATTAGTTATTTCTACCCATATGTTCTTTTCTATGCTACATCCCCTTCTCCTTTTGCCTTTAACTCTTATATTCTAATTTGTCTTTTATCCTATTCTATTTACTTCTTGAAAGAGTCCCTTTCCCCCCAATGGTCCCTTTCTAGCTACCTAAGCTTTGTTAGTATTAAAAAGAAAATACCTAGTTCTAAAAGATAAACGTTAACCGACATACAAGAGAAAACAAAACAAAACAAAAGTTTGTCTTTCTGGTTCTGAGTTAACCATTAAGAATGGTAGCTTCTAGCTTCATTCATTTACCTGCAAATTTTATAATTTCTCTCCTTTAAAAAAAGCTTTTACGTTGTCAGATGTAGGGTTGGTGAGGATCTTTTCTTAGTCTGCACACTGTCCCTTTCTTCTGTTGACAATGTCATCTGCCTTATAGAAGGTTCTCAGCCTCATGAGGTCTCATTTATTAATTATTGACCTTAGAGCCTGGGCTGTTGGAGTTCTGTTCAGGAGGTTGTCTCCTGTGTCAATTAATTATAGGATCTTCCCCACTTTTTTCTAACAGATTTAGTGTCTCTGGTCTTACGTTGAGGTCTTTAATCTACTTGGACTTGAGTTTTGTGCATGGTGATAAATATGGATCTACTTGCATCTTTCTACCTTCAGACATCAAGTTAGACCAGCATCATTTATTGAAGATGCTATACTTTTTTCATTGAGTAGATTTGGATTCTTTGTTGAAAATCAAGTAACCATATGTATGTGGATTTATTTCTGGGTTTTTTATTTTATTCTGTTGGTCACCCAGCTTATTGCTATGCCAGCATCATGCTGTTTTAATTAATGCTGTACTATAGTCACCAACCCTACATCTGACAAAGGACTAATATCCAAAATATATAAAGAGATCAAGAAATTAAACACCACTAAACCAAATAACCCAATTAAGAAATAGGGCTCAGAACTAAACAGACAATTCTCAACAGAATATCGAATGGCTGAGAAACACTTTAAGAAATGCTCAACATCTTTAATCTTCAGATAAATGCAAATAAAAACGACTCTGAGATTCCATCTTATACCCATCAGAATCGCTAAGATCAAAAACTCAAGTGACAACATACACTGGCGAATATGTGGAGAAAGGGGAACACTCCTTCATTGCTCATGGGAGTGCAAACTTGTACAACCACTTTGGAAATCAATCTGGCACTCTTTCAGAAAACTGGGAATAGGTCTACTTCAAGACCCAGCTATTCTGCTCCTTGGAATATACCCAAAAAATGCTCCACTACACAATAAAGACATATACACAACCATGTTCATAGCAGCTTTATTTGTAATAGCCAGAATCTGGAAACAGTCTAGATGTCCCTCAGTTGAAGAATGGATAATGAAACTGTGGCACATTTACACTTTTAGAATACTACTCAGCTATTAAAAACAAGAAAATCCTGGAATTTACAGGCAAATGGATGGAACTAGAAATGATCATCCTGAGTGATTTAACCCAGACCCAGAAAGATACATATGGTATATACTCCCTTCTAATTGGACACTAGTCCAACAGAGATGTCCCCTGAAAGTCTTCACTTATCTGGATATTGGGATATATACTGGGACTTCCTATTGGGACTCTAGGTGAGAGAGATAACGAAGAGTGGGGAAATAGAAGGATTGAGACAGTCCTAGAATCCTACAAGAAGACCATTAAGGATTGCAGGTCTGGGTCCAGGCTGGTCAGCTTAAACTACTGTACCAACTATGGACAATGCATGCAGTAAACCTAGAACCCCTATACAGATCTAGCCAATGGACAACACATTCTCCCAAATTGTGTGGAGAGCAGGGACTGACTCTGACATGAACTCTGGTGCCCCCTATTTGGCCACTTCCCCTTGGTGGGGAGACCTGGTGACACTCAGAGGAAGAGGAAGCCGACTACCAGGAAGAGACCTGTAAGGCTGTGATCTTATAGTGGGACACGAGGTCCCCTTCTGTCATAGACTTAGGGGGTGGGAATAGGATGAAAGAGGGAGGGAGGGAAACTGGAAGATAAAAGTGAGGGGATAAGAATTGAGAGGTAATCTGAATAAATTACTTAAATAAAAAAGAAAAGCCTTTACTGTGAGACATTGTGGGGGAAAACATTACAGGCACACATGAAGAAAACATGATCATAGAATGAAAATAACACAATTGGTAGCAGCAGTGCCTGACAGCTTAATACTGAAACTGAAGTCTTGAGACTTTGACATGGTACAGGGGCTCAAAAATAGATTAGTATTCCTCTCCTTCACCCTCATTCTCTCCTCCAACAAAAATGACACCAACTTCTTTATTCCTTCCCTAGAGTAGCCATGTCTTCACAGACCTCAGAGAACTCTCCCTCTTCCATGCCCTAACCTACACACCAGTGCACAAAGCCATCTTTGCCAACATCAAATCAAATTTGTGATCAAAGTAAGTCCAGGCCTAAGCAATGCATGTGGTGTTGCTCAGCATACACACAGCTCTCTGGACCTTGGCAAGGTTTTCATATTGTCTATGGATAAGGATAATTTGATTTATTTTTTTCCCTACAGGTCCTCTTGATATCTTTAAGTTGTATTATTATCTTGCTAAGACTTTAAGTAATGTTTGATGTGCAAGGAGTTGGACACCTTGTCTTGCTCCTGATTTTAGTGGAAATACTTTGAGCTTCTTGCAATTTAGATATATGTTTGCTATAGGCTTACTGTAAGTTTTCTCTATTAATTTTAGGAATGATCCTTGTATTCCTAATCTCTCCAGTACTTTTATTAGGAAGGAGTGTTGGAAATGTCAAAGACTTTTATTGTAGCTAATGAGATGATCATGTGGGATTTTTGTTATTGTTGTTTGATTTTTTTGGATTTGAATCTGTTTAGATGGTGGATTACAGTTACTGATTTAAGTATATTGAACCATCCCTAAATCTCTGTGATATGGCCAACTTGATCATGGTAAATAATCTTTGTGATGTGCTTTTAAATTCATTTTTTAAGTACTTTGTTGAGAATTTCTGCACTGGGTCATGATTTATTGTTGTATATTTTATTTTATTTTTTGTTATTTTTGAGTCCTTGCCTTACATGTTTTTAGAGTCAGGGTAACAATAATGCATTCCACAAAGAATTTAAAAATGTTCTTTCAAATTTATATATTGCAAACTAATTTCAAGAGTATTAGTGTCATTTGTTTTATGAATTTTGCACTGAATCCAGTTTACCTGGACCTTTTTAATTGGTAGATTTTTAAAATATTTGCTTCTGTTTTATTAGTTTTATGTTTCTATATAAATTATTTTTTATCTCGATTTAAGTGTTGGAAGGTCTATATATAAAATCAAATTCTTCCACTACTTATAGGTTTTCCAGTTTGGTAGAATACAGAGTTTTGAAGTATATCCCTTTAGGAATATTTTTAGTGTCAGTTGTAATGTCTGCCATTTCACTTCTTTTGTTTGTTTGTTTGTTTTTTTTTATTAATTTTTTCTTGTTACATCTCAATGATTATCCCATCCCTTGTATCCTCCCATTCTTCCCTCTCTCCCATTTTCTCCTTACTCCCCTCCCCTATGACTGTGCCTGAGGGGGACTTCCTCCCCCTTTATATGCTCATAGGGTATCAAGTCTCTTCTTGGTAGCCTGCTATCCTTCCTCTGAGTGCTACCAGGTCTCCCCCTCCAGAGGGCATGGTCAAATATGAGACACCAGAGTACATGTGAAAGTCAGACCCCACTCTCCACTCAACTGTGGAGAATGTCCTGTCCATTGGCTAGATCTGGGTAGGGATTTGAAGTTACCCAGAAGCAGAAAGACTCAAATGGTATATATTCACTTATATCTGGACACTAGCCCAAGGAGCATGTCCCATGAATGTCTTCACTTACCAGGAAACTGGGACAGAGGGGAGGACATGCTATTGGGACTCTAGATGAGAGAAACATGGGAGAATAGCAAAATAGAAGGATCCAGTGGATCCTAGAAACCTACTAGAAGAACATTATGATAGGCAGATTTGGGTTCAGGGGTCCCACTCAAACTATGGCACCATTTCACTTATAAGTGTTATTTTTTATTATATATATCATTTTTTTTGTTAATTGTGTCAATATTGTTGACATTTTTCAAATAACCAGCTGTTATTTCAATATTGTTACTTTATACTGTTTTCTGTTGTTTTTGTTGTATGTTTGTGTTGACTGCAATAATTTCAGTCCTGTGTACAATTACACTTCTGTCTACTATTTTATGGGTTTTTCATTCTTCTAAAGGCTTCAAGTGTAACATTAAATTATTAATATGAGCTCTCCCTGTTGTTTAATATATGTTCAAAGTACTATAAACTTTACTCTTAGTACTGTTTTCATTCTGTCTCAGGATTTGTTATTTTGTGTTTATATTTTCACTCAGTTTTAAAAGAATTTTATTTTTCTTGTTCACTTCTACTTTAAATCAATTTTTATTCAGTAGCTGAATACGGAATACGGAAGCTGTTTTAGCTTCCATAACTACACATAATTTCTCCTGAATTCATTGCTATTGAAAATCCAGGTTTAATAAATGGTGGTCAGATAAGATGTGGAATATTATTTCAATTTGCTTATATTTATTAAGTGTTTCCTTGTATCTTAGAATATGATCAATTTCAGAGGACATTCTATGGGCTACTCAGAAGAAGCAAATTCTTTAATGTGTAGGCAGCACGTTTTATAGATATCTGCTAGAACCAATGTCATATTATTTAACTGTACTATTTTTCTGTTTATTTTTGTCCAGAAGACCTATCTTCTGGAGTGAAAATGTCACCTACTATCACTTTGTTATGGTCATTGTGTGATTATAGATGTAGCAAGGTTTAGTTTATAAAATTGGGTTCTTATATTTGTTGCATGATGTTTATAATTTAATGTCCTCTTGGTGGGTTTTCTTTAATGAGTATGTAGTGTCCTTCTCTATATATCCTGATTAGTTTTGGTTTGAAGTCTATTTTTTCATATATTAAAATATCCATATATCTTTGGGGTCCATTTACTTGGAATACCTTTTTTTCATCCTTTTATCATGCCTGAGATGGTGTTGATCATTGATGGTGATGTTTCTTTGATGAAGCAGAAAGATGGATGCTATTTTCTAATCTAATCTGTTAGTTATGTATTTTTATTGAGGAAATAAGACCATTAATATTAAGAGCTATTAGTGAACAGTGTTGTGCTGTGGGTTTCTTCTTTCTCTTGGATAAACTGTTAGGTATTATATGTTTTGTTTTGTGTCTTCTTGGCTGCAGTTAGCCTTTTTTTCAGATTGAAATTTTTGTGTTTTTTAAATTTTTTTCTTTTTTCGTTGTGCTTTCTGTGGAATTAGATTCGTGGTCAAAAATTATGTAAATGTGTATATATCTTTCTACCTTGATTGTGATTGATAATTTTGCCAATACAATAGTATGGTCTGGCATTTGTGGTTCATAAAGCTTGTACAGCATATCCATGTTCTCTTGTCTGTTAGAATCTCCATAGAATAATCATGGCTTGTTTCCCGGTCCTCGCTTTACAGATGGCTTGATCTTTACCCCTTGCAGCTCTTAATACCAATTTATTTTTATGTTGGATATTGAGTATTTTTTTTCAGCAGGTGTCACAGTGAGTCTCTTTACTAATGTTTTCTATTTGATGTTCTATGTGCTGTTACGCTTTGGTAGATATGTTTTTCAATGGATTTGGGGTTTTTTCTGATGTAATTTTACTTAAAATATTTTGCATCTTTGACTTGGTGATTTCTCCTTTCGTACCTATATAACTAAAACGGTCTTTTTCATTTCATTTAATGTATTGGAGAGGCTTTCTTCTAAGTATTTTGCTTGATTCTTAAGTTTTTTATTTAAACATTTACTTCTTTAGTGGTTTTATTTTCTTTTAATATTCCCTCTTCATGTGTCTAATTGCTTTCAATCATTTCAATCAAATTATATTCAGCTGTTTATGTCTTCATAATTTTCCTTGAAGTATCCATGCATGATCTCTTTAATGCCTTTGAATATGTTCAGAACTGCTATTTTGAAGTGTTTTCTTGTTCTTTGACTTAAAGGCTTTTCTTAGAAATATAGTAAGGACACTGGGTTGGAGAGGAGAAATATTTTCTTGGTTGCTCATGATTTCAGTTTGTGAAGAGATTTAGGAACATATGTAGTTACACTGTTTTTGTTATTTAATGTTCTATATATCTGGTCTTGTTTTTTTTTTTTTTTGGTCAAAGTTTAGTAATTTGACTGTTGTTTTCTAATTTTGTCAAGTTTGGGACCAGCTGAATGATGTTTAGTTTTCCATCTTGGTACCTAGCTTCACACAGTGTCAGTCAGTTGGGTTCCCTGACCCTTTGTACAGGGGTATGAGGACATCCTGTGAGATGACCTGTTCTGGCTCCTCCCCCAGTTGCCTGGTTTGTTTACAGGGGAAGCAGGCCTTTCTTTGCTGACTACCTTCCAGCTGCCTACTTAGTCTTGTCCTTGTTCATATGTTATTTAGACAGACATGTCTTTAAGACGCCACTGATGTCATTTTGAGGAGGCACAATGCACAGCCATCATCCCCCAAATATTCTCTCCCTCTGTGGTCCTCTCCTCTCTGATCTTGAGCCTCTGATCTGTTTCCTTAGTTGCATGTTCCAGATTTCTCTGTAAGTGGAGTAAGCCTGTAGGGTCAGGGGAAGCAAAATAATTCACTGTAGCTCCTTACTATGAACATACTGTTTTATAGTAACACTCTTTAGGAAATATACTGAAAATACATTGAAATTATGGAGCTCTTATAAATGCTAGAGAAAAAATTTTTGGTTAAAGTTTTAAATAAATGTAATATTATCACCTAGAGATATAAATACAATATTTGAGAAGATACATGGAAACATCACCAAAGAAATGGTAAAATCACATGGAAAGTTCATTACATGAGAGATTAGTCATTCATTATCTTTCTATGACGAACTTTTAGAACGTGTCAAGAATAATATTATCAGAAATAGTGCTCCAGTTTGATAGTGGCATGTGCTTCTATTCCCATAATTCAGGAAGCTGAGACTGGAGGATCACCAGCTTGAGCCTATGCAACGTGTAGAGACTGTCTGAATCAACAACAGCAAGGAAAATATCCAATATGTGCTGTCTCTTATTGGGTATTTTTGTAGAAAAATATGCTGTTGACACTGCTAAGTATATTTATAAAGATATAAAAAATCACTTGTGGAAACATTATTGTTAAAATTTTCAATACGCTTATATAGTCTAAGAAACAGTTTGGCAATATGCAATTATTTTAAGGATGAACACTGGATGATCAGTGGTAATAACCAGGGTAAAATAATTACATTAGTAACTTGAACTGCAAGTCTCACAGTTTCTACAACATCTGTTACATAGCACCTACATATTCAGCATAACGGCTTAAAGGATATATCCCAAATGTTAGAGACATATAAATATAATAAATGCTGCCAAAGTTTTGTATAGACATGTACAGAAAATTGAGCACTACTTACATTTAGATTGATATGTAATTCTGCATAATACAGGATGATAAATCAGTAAATACTAATCAGTATGATATCCAAAGCAATAAGAGTGAAATTAAATAATGCAGGAAATAATAGTCACTATGCTAATATAGTGAAGCAATAAATTAAACAGTAACAAAAATGTATTTCAAATATTTAAATGTTAAATTGTTTATTATTAACATAAGTAAAACATAAGATTATATTTAAAAAAAAGTGCTTTATTAGGAAATACTATTCTATGTCCTGAGGAGTTCGTTTGATGGTTAAATGTAGTTGCTACTCTTTCAGAGGTTCAGAGCCTGTCTTCCAGCACCCAAGCTGAGCAACTCCCAACTGTGATGATTACTGTGTCACAAAGTAACTACCTAGATACCACAGGCTAACATAAAAATTCCAGTGCCAGGTCTAAGTGGCTTCCTTTAGAACTGGTCATCAGTAGGGAAACATAGACCATCAAACATTGTAGGCTATTGTTAATGTTTTAGTTACTCCCCAGAACTCAACAGCATGACTCTGTTCTGAATATATCATATACTTGATTCATAGCTCAGGGATAAATCAAGCTGGTACTCTACTCATCTAGAATCTTCTTGTCCACTGGGTGGCTTTTAAAAGTATCAGAAGATGTTATGCACATTACCGAAGGAGGGAAAAATTATTATTGATCATACTCAGCTAGGAACTGTGAGAGTTATAATAATGACCTTCCCAGTAAGACATGACCACCAGTGTGATATCAGCACAAATGTCATCATTTTGAAATAAATGACACAATTGAGATTAATAGTCTCAATCTATAATGTGACGATGCAAATTTGTAAATGAGTTCATTTATTATAATATAAAAAAAGTAGAAAAGGAGCTACTAGAAAAGACAAGTTAATACAATGAACAACCAAGTTTAAATTCTGTGACAAATCTACAAGTTAAAGATGAGTTTTACTGATGGTGTGAAAGCTCCCTATGCTCACAAAACACTGGTGTAAAGGTGCACACATACCAGCTTTCTGGAAGGTAATTCTATTAAGCTTGTGCATATTCAATATCTTAAAGATGTTTCCCAGAAATTTAGTAATATTTTGTTAGTCAGGCTGAACAATTATAGTTATGTGTCTTGTTTTATTATGAAATCTGTGAAACATAAGCTCTATTGTTGAAAAGCTCTTTTATCATAATTGGTTAGGGTTACCAAGATAGAAGTGATTATCAATGGAAATGTCTAAGGTGCAACCTAAAATCTGACAATAGAGGCCAAGGTTTACTTCTCTGGCACAAGAAAAAGTCGCTTTTCCTCTAGTTAGTGGTGTGGTACACACGAGGACTTGCTGATTGTACAGAGAGAATTAGTATTGTAGGAAAGTCATAGATAAAATGAGCTTCTGTGCATTTAATTCCTTGACAGACTCAAAGAGTCTACTTAATACCAAATTCTTTAGCTTCAGCCTTTGATGAAGGATATATATGCATTCTTCATAGTAAGACTGTAATTTTTAAGTAATGAATATGTCACAGATATAATAATTTTTCTCTCTTTCCCTGGATATATATATATACATGCACATGCACAACATAGATACATGCACCAATTATTTTATGCATAACATTTTAAACCATTAGGTAGTTAGATAATAAGGGATTTAACTATGTGTTTATACAACTTTCAAGTATTCTACTTTTACATCTCCAAATCTCTGATTTCAAATGGTACTCTAGGACTGTAAAATCAAAATAATTGTAAAAGCATAGGTATTTTTCATCTAAATATTTATTTTATAATACTGATATAAAATCCATCAAACTATAAAGATTATGAATGAATTATATATGTTTGAGGAGGACCCCAGGACCCAGATCTGCCTGTTATAAAGTTCTTCTTGTAGGTTTCCAGGACCCTGTGGGTCCTACTATTTCCCCATTCTTCCATGCTACTCTTGCCTAGAGTTTCAATAGGATGTCCTCTCTTCTGACCCACTTTTTTGGTAAGTAGAGTTTTTCATGGTATGTATCCCTTGGACTAGTGTTTTGATATAAGTGAGTATATACCATTTGTCTCTTTTTGCTTCTGGGTGAACTCACTCGTTATGATAATTTCTAGAGCAATGCATTTGTCCACAAATTTCGGGAATTTTTTGTTTTTAATAGCTGAGTACTATTCCATAGTGTAAATGTACCACAGTTTCTTAGTCCATTCTTCTACTGAGGAACACTTAGGCTGTTTCCATGTTCTGGCTATTATATATAAAGCAGCTATGAACATGGTTGAGCATATGTCCCTGTTGTGTCTCTGGTGCCCCTTTTCTGACCACGTCCCCTGGATGGGGAGGCCTGGCGGCTCTCAGAGGAAGGATAGCAAGTTACCAAGAAGAGACTCGATATTCTAAGAGCATATATAGGGAGAGGAGGTCTCCCTCAATCACAGACATAGGGGAGGGGAGAAGGGGGGAAGTGGGAGGGAGGGAAGAATGGGAAGAAACAGGGGAAGGCCTAACAATCGAGATGTAATATGAATAAATTAATAAAATTTAAAAAATGAATTATATTATATTATATAAAATAGTATTCTGTTTGGAGCAACTAAAATATTCCAGAATATTGAAAACACTCACACACATATATACATGAATATCTCTGTCTCTCTATATATAGATATAGATACATAATTTTGGTTTTGCAAAGGAGAATGTAAAATTTTGTAAGAAAACAACTGGAAAAAAACCTGTTAAAGCTAATATGCATATTTTAAATGATGTAAGAGGCACCTAAAATATCACTTTCCAGTTGTATTATATTATGTACACGATGATTGAAAACATCAGAAATGTTTTCCCATTTGAAGCAAAATTAAAATATGACTTGTAGCAACTAGTTAGCCAAAATAACAGTTTCCTTAAGATTGTCTGGGAAATTCAACATTTGGTATAGACTGCATTGATTTACAAGTTCCCTTTAAGATATATGTTGAAATGTAGTCACCATGGTATAGTTACACAGATGAGAGGCCTCTACCTGATGATTAGGCCCTCAGAATGGAGTACGCGGTATACAAAAGATGAGATGTTGTCTCCATCCTAAAGTATGTCTTTCTGTCTTTTGACCCTTCACGCTTCTACTATTGCCAGAAATGATGCCACCCCATATAAGCTGCTTGTGTTCTAATATTTGAGGTTCAACATGATAGAGCAATAAAGTAATAAATTTGTTATAAATTATTGCATTTATTGTATATTACTTCCCAAGATTTATTTACACTATTAAGGACACAAAAATGTTTAAAATGTGAAAATATACAAAGTTTATATTTCCACACTAACCAGAAGATAGGTATGTGGGATACATTACAAGACAATGCTATTCCTTGTAGAAGTGTAATAATAAAAGTATTTAACAAAAAAAATTGAATAAGTCAAAATAGAATGGTTTTTGAAATCTTCAGGTCATTGTGTTGTACGTTAAACGTAATCACTAACTCCATCCACATGAAATGACAGCATATAGAACTGCATGTTCTGTAGATATTTTTACATAATCACTTTTAACATGGAAACACAACTTTTTAGCATGGAAAATGATATCATTATATAAATACAAAATTATGGAATTATCTGTCAGAATTTTCTAAGATGAAGATGAGTAAAGTATTGGCCTGTTGTCCACAACACATAATATGATCAGGACAGTTTCAGGATTAGAGGCAATTTTAACTAAAGATTAAGACAACAGCAAGTTCTATTACTGGGAAGTAGATAGGTGTTAACAGTGTTTCTGTCTGAGAAATACACAAACAAGGTCTGTAACTTGCATGCAAGTGTCAAGTCTTATCATTGGACTAAACTAAAGAAGTGCTGTGGCTGAATTTTTATTAAACCTGTGACTCAAATATATGGGAAGTTTATATTTGGAGAACATAGAAATGGTAATATGACATTAAATCTTTAAATATCCTAAGAATTTATCTGAAATGGAACTGTGGAAAATAGTTTAGAGTTGTCAGGATTTCATGAAATGTGTCTCTCTTTATCCTTTTTAATGTTTCTGTTTGCAAGAGGATGGGAAAGATGTTTTCTTCAAGGAAGCCAAATACAAACAAGAAAAACACCATGAATGTAACATTAATACAATTCCAGATTGCTTCATGGTTCTCCTTGCTTTAGGCAGTTTATTGTATATATGTGTAATAATATAAATGTATATGTAAAAAGAGAAAAAGATGGACTGGTAATTGACATGACCATGGCTTGCCCACTGACAGTTAACTTATATTACTTAATTGTCCTGGACACCCTGCAATGGCCTTTCAACATGTTGGAAGTGGACCTTGAGTTATAGTTGAGTTGCATGAGTGCAATGCCTCATATTGGAGTGGAAATGTATGTAGTGTGTGTGAAGACTGAGCTTAGCTTTGAATTCCATACCAATGAATCAGGGTTGGCCTTGTTTTGCATCAGTGTACAAAATTCTACACCAATTCTCCAATGTTATAGAGAGTTTTGGGTGACTGCCGAGGCAGAGAAATGTCTTTGTAGTTTTCTCATTTTGAAGCTGCTAACCTGCACTTCTTGTTCACTCAGATAATTATTTTTATTCCTACTCGAGTCTCTGATGGTGTTGAAGACCAGAGAGTTAGGTTTTACAATTAGGCTTAGTTGTTTAGGGATTAAGATGTTTTCAGGTCTAGATAGATGTTTTAAGTTGACAGAGATGAGATATGATACATATTGATTTACATTCAGAGTTGTAGACTCACCAAGATAGAAAAGATATTTTCTTCAAGACTGCCAAATACAAATAGCAAAAACACTATTAATGTAACATTTATATAATTCCCGATTGTTTTGTGGTTCTTCCTATTTTAGCTAGTTTATTATATATGTGTGTGTAAAATATAAATGTATATGTAAAACATAAAATAAAAATACACTTCAAAAAAGACTAATATAAAACAGAGGGAAAAATGAAAGAAAATACCTTTTACAATCCACATTTCATCCCAAGATGCACATTTTAACTCTATTTTTTTCATAGTAAAGAAAACTGTTAAAATAATTTTATGTCCAATATTCTGAAGTATCTTTTTAAAATTGGATCTTAGGAATTATATCAGGCTCATCTTTGTTAGTGGCAGATGATGAATTGTGGTGGTTTTATTCACCATCTATGTTTTTTGCTCTAATAGAACTATGACGATTTAGTTACCATATATAAGGCTTCTAATGTGCCTTGTCATCATTCGTTGGCATGTGTCATTAAGTACTATTTAACAAATGTTAGCTTGGGATTAGCTAGAATTTCCAATACTTCATAAAGTGTTCCTACACATACTTCTGTTTTCTTGGACTGTAACTTTATGCATTCTCAGCTTTAATGAATATGAAATCAATTGTTTAATTCAAAATATCTTTGAAGGGCTCTACATCACACAGCACCACATTTCAGTAATAATTCAATGCTTTATCTAAACAAGCACATGCGTCCAAGGAGAATGAAAATTTGCTCCCAAATTTACTTAGAACATTTGAGCATACTGATAGCGGATTCTTTTTTATGATGGATTTGAACTGGGAGCCAAAATAAACTATTTCTCCCTTAATTGTTTTTGCCAAGCTATTGATCAAAGCAACAGGAAAAGTGAGGCAGGTAGTAAAACATTTCTAACATTGTATAGTAGGGAAGCAAGATGATTTACAAATGCCATTAGACTGTATTGCTGTTGCTTGTGAATTTTACCACTGTGTTTTGTTTTGTTTTGGGATCAAATTTTCAGAGAGAGCAGTGGTCCTGAGATGTTGTTGGACATTTCAGTTTAGCTTCTCTAACTGTCTAGACTCAGACATTATAGGTCCATAAAGGGTATTACCAGGTATTTCCTGTAGGGCACTGTGTCTTTAAAGCCAGAGGGCTAATAGTGATGCGATACCAGTGTAAGCTACAATTCATTTTTGAGGACCCTAGATTCACAGGTATTCTCTATACTTCCCTTATCCTCTATTCTTGACTTCTCCTTATGGTTCTGCACACCCAGGACAAAACAGAGTACACAGCTCATAAGAAGTATGTAACTACTTCCCAGCATTATACAAAATCAAGTCACTCAGAATCATTTCAATACCCTCTGACTAGTTACACATTATTAATCAAACTATGGATGATACATTAGGAAGCCCTCAATTAAATTAATGGAGTAAGTTCAATCCCTTTACACAATTATTCAATGCCACTACTAATAGTTACACATTTTTAATCAAATTCTGATTGATGTGGATGGGAAAACTCTATTTAAAATAGAAAATGCTGGAAAAGGCATCAGCGTTCAAGGCCAACCAAACAGCAAAAGGCCAGATTTTAGTTAGTATATAGGAATGATAAATTAGCAGAGCAATGTCAAACCAGATAGAAAGAGAGAGGGCTTTTCTAAAACCAGAGTTAACTGTGAATAGCCCAACCTCAGTATGCATCGACCTAGCTTTCCTTCAGGGTGAAATGTAAGTCTCCTGTAGGAGAATGATGATATCAATCAGATTGTGAAAAGAACTCATACAGTGTATGTGTGTTTGCTAGCATCACCATATCTTGAAGACATTTCTTTTTTTTTTTTTATTAATTTATTCTTGTTACATCTCAATGGTTATCCCATCCCTTGTATCCTCCCATTCCTCCCCCCCCCACATTTTCCCATTATTCCCCTCCCCTATGACTGTTCCTGAGGGGGATTACCTCCCCCTATATATTCTCATAGGGTATCAAGTCTCTTCTTGGTAACCTGCTGTTCTTCCTCTGAGTGCCACCAGGTCTCCCCCTCCAGGGGACATGGTCAAATGTGAGGCACCATAGTCCATGAGAAAGTCATATCACACTCTCCACTCAACTGTGGAGAATATTCTGACCATTGGCTAGATCTGGGAAGGGCAGAACATGGAAACAGCCTAAGTGTCCCTCAGTAGAAGAGTGGATAAAGAAACTGTGGTACATTTACACTATGGAATACTACTCAGCTATTAAAAACAAGGAATTCCCGAAATTTGTGGATAAATGGATTGAGCTAGAAATGATCATAATGAGTGAGTTAACCCAGAAGCAGAAAGAATCAAATGGTATATACTCACTTATATCTGCATACTAGCCCAAGGGGCATGTCCCACGAAAGCCTTCACTTACCAGGAAACTGGGACAGAGGGGAAGGCATCCTATTGGGACTCTAAATGAGAGACGCATGGGAGAATAGCAAAATAAAAGGATACAGAGGGTCCTAGAAATCTACAAGTAGAACAATATGATAGGCAGATTTGGGCCCAGGGGTCCCGCTCAAACTAAGGCACCAGCCAAGGACAATACAGAAGGTAAACTTGAAGACATTTCTTATTTTGCTTTGTTTTACATTACATTCTGTGAGTATTACATGCAATGTGTTTTGGTCATATTCACCATCCCTTCCCTAGGTTTTCTCAGAACCATACCTCTTTCCTTTCTATTCAACTTTGTGTTATTTTTCCTTCCTATGAAGTCCACTATATGCCCAGGAAATGTTTGAGTATAGTCAATTTATCAGGACCTACAATCTCAGAGAAAACAGACCTTTTCTCTCTCACCAGCTAAAAATACACCCATCAGGCAGCAAATCACAAAAAAAAAAAAAAAAAAAAAAAAAAAAAAGTGATTTACTGGGAGAGATGAATCCATGGTTTGAAGGGATGAATCCAGGGGTTTCTGCCTCTGCTTCTGGGAGAAGACAGCAGTAAACTGAACAGGATACAGGACTTCTTATTGTGCAGGGCTTTCCAGGACAGAGATTGTCAGAGTGAGGATTGAGGATATTTCAAGTCTTGAGCTTGGGGAGCTCAGGAATTTGTGAGTTTTTCCTGTTTAGGGATTTATGGGATTCTCCTTGTAGGGTGGTATTGGGACACTTGCCCACCACAGGGCTGGAAATGAAAGTCACAGCCATGAGCAGATGACCATGAGGGCTCATAGGGAAGTCTGGGGGTTGGGGCCTGGCTGCTGGAGCACCTCAGGTAGGGCCTGGCCACTTTCCTGCCTTGAGGGTTAACAGAGTTTATAAAGTTGCAACGCTTACAGTTCACAGCTGGAAAGGCTTTTCATGCAGTGAAAGCCTTTATCCTTCCTCCTCCCCATACATTCTTTACAGCTTCAAGTCTTGCTTTCTTTTATAACCTGTTGAGTCCCATCAGTGATGATCATATATTCTTGGTTGTAAGATTACTGGCCAGTAGCCACCGCTTAAAGAAAAATGACTCCCCTCCCAAGAACCAATCTACTGCCAATAGCGCCACAGCCTTGCCACATCCATGCTAGGAGCTTTACTGACTGGATCTTATGTAAAACTTGGTCATGTGACCATATTTGTTATGAGTTCATAAGAACCACCTCATATTCAGAAGAAAGCATTTCACAGCATTCCTCCCATCCACATCACCTGGCTCTTGCGTTCTTTCCGCGCTGCATTTTCAAATAATTCCTGAGCCTAATGGGTTGGGGGTCTCTACAGGTGTCCCAGCTACTTTTGAGTACCACCCATCATTTGATCTCTGTTTCACAGTAAGTGAAAAAAGAAACATTTTGGTTATTAATGATATTCCATTCTACCGAAAACTTTGTAGAGCTAGCAGGATGTACTAGAAAACACAAGCATATCCGAATATTTATATTTAAAATATTTGTTAGAACATAATAAATATATTGATTATATTTATGTATATGTACATATTATATTGCATATCAAAGGTTATAGATTATAGCATTGTATGCAGACACATCTTTATTATGATAAGTATAAATTAACTGAAAAGGCCAAGATATATCCCAGGAAGTGGAGGATCAATGTATTATTTGATATAGGTTTTCAATGTGTATGTAGATTTACAGTTTTTCTTCCTCTGTGACTTGATCATTTGCTCTCCTGCAATTTAAGTTTTTACACTATTTGGAGTTCTTACAGAAACGTGTCTTCATTATCTCACATTCAGTTCTCAAGAGATAATGGTGAAGCCCCTTTCCAAGCACTGTAAGGAAAATTATTTTAAATTTAATTTATAATCTTACATGCAAGTGATTGTTTTACTCCCTGGATCTATGTCTCACAACTCTCTCCTATTCTTTTTAACCACCCCTTCATTCATAAAATTTTATTCTTTTTCATATGCATATCTTTTTGTTTTGTTTTGTTTTTAATCTGTTAAGTTTAGTTGGGGATCTGCTTTACCATATGATTGGAACTATCTCCAAAATTTTGGTGGACTCCTCAGTACGTAAATACTGAGGACAATAACTATCTACTCGAAGAATTTATCAATAGTCAATGGTTTTAAAAAGAGGTATGTACTTGTGAGCCCATGCATGGTCCATAATTTACTGTTGACAAATCCAGTCTTTTTTAGGCCCTGTGAAGGTGACTATAGCTGCTGGGAGATTATGCCTGAAATTTGTGCCACATTCAAAAGATAAAAATTCCCATCTCACTGGGCATGGTGGCACATCTTTAATCCTAGCACTCATGAGGCAGAGACTGGCAGATCACTGTGTGTTTGAGGCCAGCCTGGTCTACAAAGTGAGTCCAGATTAACCAAGGCTAACACAGAGATACCCTGTCTAGAAAAAAAAAAAATTCCCATCTCATTTTCTTATGTGGTTCTTAAGTTTTTTCTGTTATATCAAGAGTGATGTTCCTGGAGACTTACATAGGATGGTACAAAGTTCCTGTCTAGGGCCACACTTTCAACATTGCATATTTTCAGCACAGAGCAGATTAGTATTTCTTCATTCACTGCAAAGAGAAGCTTGTCTGAAAAGGAACAAGGGTAGCATTTGTCTGTGGGTGTAAACATGAATATTTAGGAGTCAATTTGTTGCCATGTTCCACCCCCATTAATCCCCTGTCACCAATTTTGGCTGTCCTTCCCTTAAGGCATTTCTATACTCCATTAGATCATTTCTAGGCTTCTGGGTTCTATAAATATTCATAATTAAAAGTACAAATTTACATATTCAAGTATAGGATCTGCATACAAGAGAGAACATGTAGTGTTTTTCATTTTTCATTCCGATCCTGGATTGGTTCATTCAGTATAACTCTTTTTTTCATTTCTACATATTTATATATGAATTTTGTTTGTATAGCCGGATGGAGTATATAGGATTGTATAATCTCACAGTCTCCCCTGGTTCTTAACGATCGTTACACTCACTCTTTCACAACATTCCCAGAATCTTACAAAAGAATTTGTGCTCTTTATATATGTACCCATGATAGCTTGCAGCCCCAAAACCCATTCACCTTTCCATTATGAAGTGAGTATTGCTGAAGGCAAAACACACTTGGGACACAAGACTTGAATAATTCAAAGTAGATATAACCTAAAAGCTTCCTTTCTGTGGTCTAATCTTAATAATACCAGAATTTTCTGTGTAAGCTACCAAAAAAGGTGAGCAATGAATACTCCTACATAGTTGTAGTGTCGATGTACTATAAACTTTACCAACATGGAAACATCCATAAAAGGGCAATAGTGTTACTCAAATCATCGCAATAACCAATAGATAACTAATTATACTTAAGATACACTCAATATGAACAAAAGTATGCCTGATACTAGAAATATAACAAACTACTCAGGGCTAATAAAATCCTTGATTTTAGAAGATAAGCTTCTGTAGTCAATTTACTAGACCACCATAATCCTTAACTTTATTGAAAAACTGATTCTTAAACTCACAGATAAGTAAGTGTATCTCTTAACACTCATCAAAAATTTTTTTCTCTGGAGAGATGGCTCAGAGTTTAACAGCACTGTCTGTTCTTACATAGGTCCAGGGTTCAATTACCAGCAACCATATGGTGGCTCACAACCATCTGTAATAAGATCTGGTACCCTCTTCTGGCATTCATGCACACATGTGGGCAGAATGATGTATAAAAATAAATAAATATATTTTAAAAAGATGATTTTCTTTGTGGGAAATCATGGCCGTTTAACGAGATTGTTTGTTTTTTATTTTTAAAGATTTATTTTTATTTAACTTTATGTGTATGTCAGTGTGTGCCTCTGTCTATCATGGGGGTGGCAGAGAACAGGAAAGCTTGTTAGATCCCCCGCAGAGAGGGCTTCTGACTGTTGTGAGAAAACCAATAGGCGTGCTGTGAACTGAGTATGGAATTAATAGTAAATGTTCTTCACTACTGATGCATTTTCAAATTCCCAGAGATACCTGTTTATTGATTTTATTTGAATACTTTGTAAGTTCTATGTATCAGTCTTCTGTTCAGAGTATAGTTAGCAAAGCCGTTTCCTATTTCACTGCCTGCTTCTTTACAGCTACTGTTCATTTGCTATATTTTGGTTACTTTTTTGTTTTTGCTATAATAAAACATTTTTATTTTCATGAAGTCCTATTTTTTTTTCAATTGTTGTAATTACTTCTTCAGCTGCTATCTCAACGTTCTTGACATTACCACATCCCATACACTTTTGGTGTTTCTAGTTTTATGTTTGGGCCTTTGATCTGTTAAGCTTTCTTTTATTGAAAAGAAATTTTTTTCATTTGCTATATTCTGATTACAACTTCCCTTCCCACCACTCCTCCCTGTTCCTCTCCACTTCCCCTCCCATCTCCACAACCCTTCTGTCCCAACTTTGGAAAAAACAGATATATATGGAAAAATGAAATAAAATAAACAAAAAGCAAACAAAGTGGAACATGACAAAAGAGCCAAACAAGAAAAAGAGTCAAAGAAAGAGACCACAACAATGCATATAGATACAAAGATATACACATCCACACACAGGGATCCTATAAAAACACAAAACCAAAAGCCATGATATATACACAAAGTTAAGTTAAGAAAAAAGGGCATGGGGATGACAACATTGTAAAACAAAGGACTTCCCATGATGCCTTTTGGTTAATTTTGTGTTGCCCATCTATTGCTGGACTTGAGGCCTACATGTAAGAATGGTTTGTTTTTCCCAGTGAGACTCCCTTGCAGGAAACAAAATTTTCATTTATAAGTGGCTTTCAGTCATGAATAGCTTTTGTGTTAGGGAATAGGGCATGAATCTACATCTCTGAGCTCTAGTAACCCATATGCTGCAGTACATTGCCAGAGTCTCTCTGAGTTCATATGTGTATTCACCCCATTATGGCTAGAAGATGACCTCGGTGTTGTGCATCATCTCTGGCTCACACTCTCTCTGTATCCTTTTCCACTGAGTCAAGTCTCCCTGAGTTTGGAGAGCTGTATCCCTTTTAGGATTGAGGGTTCCAAGATCTCTCTCCCCTCTCTCTGTCTCTGTCTCTGTCTCTGTCTCTCTCTGTCTCTGTGTCTCTGTCTCTGTCTCTGTCTCTGTCTCTCTCTGTCTCTGTCTCTGTCTCTGTCTCTCTCTCTCTGTCTCTCTCTCTCTCTGCCTCTCTCTCTTTCTCTCTCTCTCTCTCTCTCTCTCTCTCTCTCTCTCTCTCTCTCTCTCTCTCCTCTCTCTCTCTCTCTCTCTCTCTCTCTCTCCCTCTGCATGTTGTCTGGCTATGGGCCCGTCTATCTATTCCCATTGAATTCAGGAGAAAACTTCTCTGATAATCAGAAAGACTCTGATCTATGAGTATACAAGAATATCATTAGGGGTCATTCTGTTGCTATATTTCTTTAGTACAACAGTGGCGTTTGAGTTTCCTCAAGATCCCTGTGCTTTCTATGTCAGGTTCTTGGCTAACCAAGCAGTTTTGGCTATTGAGTCTATCTCATAGGATGGGCCTGAATCCATGTCAGATATTTGTTGGTTACTTTCACAAGCTTTGTGCCACTGTTACACCAGCATAGTTTTTAGGCAAGCCACTCTTAGAGACTGAAGGGAACTTTTATTTTTGTTTAGATGATTAGTTATATGTCTAAAATTTAGATTTCTATAATAAATCAAAGACATTGCCTTCTCTAAAACTTTCAATATTTGATAGTTTCTGAACATCTCCCTCTATTTTTGCATTGTCAACTTCCAATCTTCCTCTAATTCCCAGTATAAATGATACATTTTTAATGAAATACATCTAGAGTAGCAAAAGTTAAAACATGCCCCCACTGACGCTATCCTGATTGCATCATTTCTGTTTATAGTTAACAAAAATCACCAGGATAAAATATTTTAAGCTAAAGTAAAAAGAATAGTGGCTACTCAAGAACAAATAGTGTAAAGTAAAATAAATTTCAAATGACAAGTACCTTTTCTACTGAGAAAACATCTCAACTTAGCTTTGACCAAGAGTGAAAATATGAAGTATTTTTCCACTGTAGATTATGTGTGTGTTTCCCTAGATCTTTGATGGTGTGAATTATGTCTGGGCCTTAGTGCTAGCTCTCACTGAATTTATTATTAGGATTATTCTTTGTTCAAAAGTGTGATGATTTAAAAAATTCTTTGTTGGGTAAATATTGTGTGATGAGAAAATATCAATTTTCCCTATATAGAGCACCAACAACAGATAAAAGGAGCAATCTGCCACCCCAGCAAGCCTAGATTAGTGAACCAATGTGTTTAATTAGAATTACGTGCAGTACCATGAGCCAATTGTAGGTGACTACACCATTGAAAAAAATTCTCTCAAAAACTTTTCTGTTGGAACCACATTTTAACAAACACCTCCTTTCTACCAATTGCTACAGATTTGGGAGGATTTGCAGGCCCTGTATTCTCCTCTCTTCTCCCATGATGGGATGTTAATGAGTCATTCTGTAGGTCTCCAATGAAAAACATCCTTGCTGAGGATACTAAAAACAGAAGAGTTTGCTTCAAAATGGGACTCTGTGACAGGGATATTATGAACTTTTTACAAGATTAAAGGTCCTTTTAAATGCCATCTTCCTATTTAATTTGTGAGGCTTCCAACTCTTTGTTTTCTACACATTTCTTGAGGTATCTGTGACATTAAATTCAATTTTCTTTCAGTAGCTGGAAGGACGAAGAACATGATTTTTGCACGCTATTCAAACTTAGAGAAATACCTCGATTTTTATATCAGTTTCTACACTGTTATCATCTTTTTTTTACTCCTTCTATCATATCTATTCCTTAATTTTAAAGAACATATTACTTTGGATAAAAGCTACATTAACACTCACTAATGAATTGATCTTCCAGAACGTTTCTGTAAATCCAAATATCAGCATTGCTGGAGAAGGGTAGTATAGTGTGAAGAACACGCACCAGAGCTCTTCTTTGCAGCCAGAATAAGATACTGAGCCCAACATGAAAAAGTGCTCTAATAGCAATTATTCTGGTCCATGCTGATAGAACAGCATGCAGTAACGCAAGTCAGGATCCCAGCCCTCCCAGGGATCTGTTAATGGGGCTCCCAGGAGAGAGAGCTTGGTATCATTGATGTACATAAGGGACACATCAATTGAAATCTCTACAGAGTTCTAGTGAAATCAAAATTTTCAGGTTTTCTCCTGATTTAGCTGTGCCTCAAAATGTTTATTTCATCTTAAATATTATGATATGCTTTTCCTGTTAATATGGTTAGAAGCATGTAGTTCCAATTAGTGTTTAATAAAACTATATTTTTTGTTTACAAGAAGTATTTGTTATGGTGAGGGGCTAGCTACAATGCAGATGTGCTGCTGCTAGTATTTGGTACGCCATCAAGTTCTGCATTTCCTTGATCGCGTATTTTCATGGGTGCTGAAGCCACATTCTCATAAATGCAGCAGATTGAAATACTATGAAAAACTCTATTTCAGCCTTTTAAAATTTTTATTTTATAGGAGTTAGAGTTTAGATATGTCTCCATGTCCCATCAATTGCATAGTTGTAACAGATATATCGCCAGCAGAAATCGCATTACTAACTTAATTCATTTGACTTCCTTCCCTTGTCTTCTTTATTAAACTTTTTATTCACTCATTCCTCAGTCCCAGAAACAACCAACCAAGAAAACACACAGACACACAGACACACACACACACACACACACACACACACACACACACACACACACGCAGAGCATATCTAAACCTTTCTAAATCAGTAGGGTTCCAGTGTCACCTGCATGGCATAAGTATCCTCTAAGGCCATTTCTTGTGCTTCAGTCAAGGAAGTAGAACTGTACCTTATGCTGCTATAGAAAAAAATGATGCAATTTAAAGAAAAATTTTGATGTTAGCTTTTCTGTTTCTTGTCATAAGAGGTGCTGAAATGTAATTACTTCAGAGATTTGATGGAAAAGCTGAGGTAATGCTTATTTTCTAAGTGAAGATTTATACATTATAATGTGTGGAAACTTACATAACTTAGTAAGAAAAATACAAGATTTCAAGACCTGCTCAATCATGGCAAGTGCAGTGTCTTAGGTAAAAGTGTGTGTACTCGGAAGCATCAAAATGTTTATACTATACAAATGAGAAAATCTGAGGATATAAATATCTTCATTCTTAATTCAAGAAATTAAACACTTGGTGTTTAAAGAATTTTTTTTTTCTAAAGAACCACAATTTCCTTAATACTCTAATTTTTGAAAAGGGATATTGACAAACTTTTAATCTCAATATATTCACTCCCTAGTTTTGTTCTTAACTGGTCTATTATTAGATTCACTTGAACAGTTTACTCAATTTTCTTTTATTTTGTATAATTCTCTAGTATTTTTGACAGTGGCAAATCTTTCATTGAAGATTTCTAGAGATTTAGATACATATTCTGCAAAGAAAATTAGTACTTGCTGAATTAGTGGTACACCCTTTTATTTTTACCTTACACTTTTCTTTTGGTTCCCCCATTTTTTAGTCTCCTTTTTCATTTCTGTCTTTCAGAAACCATTTATATATGAAGTACATATATTTCAAATATATACATACATAAATATATGAATATTTTTTTATTATTTCAGAAAACAATCTCATATATAATACAAAATATACATATACATATATTACATAGATACATATTATATATTTATATTCTTTCAAATGCCATATATACATGTATATGTATTTATGTACATATGTATACATGGTTGGGCTTATTGAGCCTTCAATTATGGTTAACTTTAAAGTCTTCCCCACTTATCATTAGATAGCAATAAATTTTTAAATTGAACTATAACAGATTTTAAATAGCAACCAGTTTCTTTACATGGCTTATAGTATTTCCTGTTGTGGTTTTTCTTCCTGGCCCCAAACTCCCAGAATAATGAGATGTGAGATTCTAAAATATATATTCACACATACTGAGTCCATATACCTAGTCTCTTCTCTGACTAGTTCATAATTTAATTAACCCATGTATTCTAATCTACATTCTCCCGCATGGCTGCTTACCTATGCTCAGGTACCATGCATTTGTCCTCATATTTTTATGCCTGAATCTTCCCACACTTGGCTCTATCTCAGAACCCTCTGCCCACTGGATGCCTCACCTCCTATTTCCTGCTTGAGCTGTAAGCCATCAAATTTATTGTTGGCATGTGAAGTTTCCATACAGACACAAGATATTCTTTCAAAATTCCCCATTTAAGTCCAATGAAAGGCTCATTTTCTTTCAATAATAAACTATGTAAGATAATAACAATTATGAAAATTATTCCCATTATCCAGTTCATATATATTAGAAAACTTAGAAGAAAGTATTTTATCATGTATCCCTACCTTGGTGAGTTTAGAGTTCTGTACCTAAATCATTTTCTATTATAGGTTGTATTTAACAATCTAAATGTTTTAACATAAAAGCATCATCTTAAATCCTAAATAACTTAAGCTCAATTGTAAAACTTTATCTAGTCTTCAGCCACATCAGAGACTTGAGAAGAAATAAATATTACCTTAGTATGTAGGAAGTGCAAGATAATACCTACCAAAATATAAAAATGACAGATAGCTGGCTGGCTGGAAATTCCCCCAAATTTCTCTATAATGTTGGAGCAGAATGTTGGCCCAGAATATCTGACAGACATATTTGTCCACAAGGAATATGAAGAACTTGTTTACCATGTTTTACCAGAGCATGGCTGTTATCTTTGCCTGCATTTTTTTTTTTTTTTTGGTCCATTTTGGATAGCATTCTGTCTGCAGTTCAAGCAAGGACATTTTCTTTGTCTAGTAACTATCTTGATACATTTGAAGCCATCTCTTGAAGGTGAATCTTTGATGTTCATTATCTTATTTCACGTCGAATGGGGTGTTACCAGGAGCTGACTTGTCTCATTGCCTGAAAAGCCTTAAAATAATTAAACACATTTAAATGCCATTTCTATAGGTCTCTGAGGTTTTTGAGGTTTCTGAGGTTTTTTGACGATGGTCCCACATTTATATAGTGAATAATCATTATTTATCTATAGTGTATCTGAATAGGCAAATGCTGCTTGTTTCTAGCTATCTACTATCTGTTCAAACTAAAGTGTATATCTCTATAATAAACCAGACTTGTATCTGATATGACCATGAGTTTGATTGACTATTAACATGTATTACTTATCTTAAGCATTTTGTAACAGCAGCTTTTGAAATTACTGGATTTATAAATACATTTATAAATGCATTGTATAGGTCCAATACCTTATACAAGAGTTGAAACATATATAGATATAAGTATCAAAATAACTTTAAACTTTATTAATATACAGAAATCTATACTAATGTTAGATCATTGACTTAAAATGTTTTTGGCTTAAAAGAAGATTCAATAATCTACTCTTTTTTATTATTCCTATATTATTTTGATATGTTATTTCTTTATTTGCTTCTTTGTCTTCTCAACCTCATTTCCTCTTACATAAGAATGAAAGAAAGATAGGGAAGAGAAAAAGAAGGAGAAAAATCCCTGAATATAAGTTTCTATGCCTTGTGTTTTCACTGATCAAGACTATTAACCAAACCCTTTTAATGACAAGTATCCATCACCGAGTAAAACAACCAAATCCTACCCATACTGCCTTAAGAGACTGGGACGCCACTCTCTTAACACTGTTTTCTGCTGATTTGGGGCACATATCCATTCAGGGAGGTCCCCAAAATTGGAAAAATGTTTATGAAACCTAGCTGTAATAGTTTTTTTTTGTCTAGTGTCTAAATGCTGTGAAATTGTAGGCCTAAATGAATCCCTGTTTGGAACAATGTGAATGGCTGGACCAATTGAGCTAGCTGCTTTGAAGTTGTCATAGAAGCAACTTTTGATGATATAGCAACTGAAGCAGTCCGAGGCTGAATTCTGAAAGATGCTGGAATAAATGTGTTTTAGCATATCAGCATCCTGAGTCTTCTCTAGGCCAAAACCATTGAATTGGCATTTGATCTTTCTGTTCTGTAAATATATAAACTCTCACTAGTAATATACAGTTCTGCAATTATATATGCATTGAGTGTGCAAGGTGTACTTAATTCTTAGACTCAACTTTTAAAATTTTAGTTTGTAATCACAACGTTCTTCACCACTCATGGAAAACTCAATATACTTATTGCTGAATGAATAGATTCCATGGGTGTCCCTCTCTAAGTGTTGGGTCTTGAATCTGGCATAATCCATCACAGAATGCTTCCCTATCAGTACAACTCCTCATTGTTATCTAAATTAGAGAATTAGAAGTAGGTTACATGCAAAATAAAGCATCTTCTGAGCAGAGAAGTGTCACACATAATTTCTATTGCATTTCATGGTCCAGAAGACTTATGCATATTCTGGTTTCTCTGTTCCTATGATTATAGTATATGATAGATGTTTTGGTTAATTTTATGTCAACTTGACATGTGCTAGAGTTATCTGAATACAAGAAAACTCAAGTGAGAAAAGTGCTATAAGATCCAGTTGTAAAGAATTTTCTTAAATGTGATTTTTAAAAATTAGCTGTTTATTTTATGTATGCATTAGTATTGAAAATATAGTGATCCTCTGGTCTTTGTTCCCTTTCCTATCTGCAGATTACCTGTCTTACAGGTATGTCTCTTAGCAAACCTTGTTATATGAAGCATAATTTTAGACATCATGAACACCTCCGTTTCCTCTGCCCACAATCATCCCATTTTGTTTTTCATTGTGACTCATTAAAAATAAGGCAAATTTCTCCTACACCAGATTTTACATATTGATAATATGATGTTAAATTTAAATGCATGTTTTATAAGTTCAATACTTACTGATATGTAAGATAATAGCATTAAAGTTTTTCAAGGTCCCTTCATGATGAAGACATATATTAAAAATTACATGGATGATAGGATAATAAAAATGACAAATGTGGGTTCAGGGGCTGTATCTCCATATGTGTACCTTAAGACTTGTCAGAATGGCTGGCTCTCCCTTCCTGTGACACCATGACTGGATGAACATCTAACACAAAGATAAGTGCACGCCTTAGGGCAGCAGGAAGATGAACACAGTGTAGTCATTATCCTTTTCAGGATGACATATCTCACCTAAGAAATCATACATAAACTTCTGTTTGTATTCACAGTTTGCATCACCTTTTGCATTACCATGAATTGTGCAATTTCTTATCACTTAATTCTCTGTGCAAGCATTTCATCCTGCCCTTTCGTCTCTGCTCCATCTCACTTGGTGTAGCCACAAAGGCACTTTTCTGTATACGTGTCAGCAGTAATCTCTTAGCATTCACTAATCTCTCTGCAGGGAAGAATTTGTTGTCCACTGCTACAGTCTTTCTTAATTTCTAGAGAAGATGGCACCTGCAAGTGCTTCCTCAGTAGTTCTACTTAGACAACAAAAATCAGAAGTAAGTCCCTGCAGCCCAAGTGATTTTAAAATGCCCATAGATCCTCGTGTTCACTATGCACAAGGTCCTAAAAGATGTGCAAAATACAGACTAAGAATTTGTGCTTGGCTCTGCATCTAACCTCCACACAGAGCCAAACTTCCCATCTTCATCTCTAAGGCCCATATGTGTGAGTCTTTTCTCCACATCCAAGCCTTATCTCCAATCCACTATATCTAGCTTGCGTCTTGCATCCAGTCTGCCACCCTAGCCTAGACACTGGACTAGCCTTACAATTAGCCCTACGACCGTCAGAACATGCCCTATATGCAGACATGCCCATACTCCCTGAATACTGCATTCAACCTTTTCAAATATTTCATTACCTTCTTGGGATCCTTTAATTGTCTGTTTCTCCAAAGATACTTTTCAACACTTGTTATTGTCATTAGGAATACTGGCTTTATGAAGTTTCTTGCAAGTTTCAAAAAAGTAAGTGTCTGTCTTTGCAATATTACATTTGCATTTCTCTGCATAGTGCTCTTTGTTTGGCCTACCATGTACTGCTAAATGTTTTTAATTATTGAACATAATTATATACAAAGAATTATATTAGAACAGCATGCATTAAGCACATATTGTGATGGAAGGAGCTGGGTATTTCATATGTCTAGATTCAATGAATTGTTTAAATCCCTGCACTTAAAAATAATTACAGACTTTGAAATTTCATATCTAAGTAATTTCTTTTTAGAACTGATTATGACAGGCTGAAAAAAGCTGCCAAGTAAGTGTAGAAAGTATATTTTCCTCTTCACTGAAGAAACTATTATTATTTCTTTTTATCTATCCAAGACACTTGGCAGTAATAAAAAAAAAAAGTGTGGCAGCATGTAAATGTAAGACTAAGTATCTAATAACATAAAAACATACAAAGTTCTATCAGATCATAAATGCTTATCAATATATTCTATTGGTAATTCTATTATAAATCATAATGAATTTTTCCTTAAGTTTGGTTTGCTTGTTTGTTTTTAATATGAAAGATTATCAATGAAATGCCCAGAAACCAGAAATTATTTCCAAAGAAGTACTTGTCTGATTTTTGTGATTCTATAGAATGATACTTTCTGTTCAACTAGATATTTACTGTATATGCACATATGGATAGATATAAAATCTCAATCAGAATATATTTCTAACAGATTCAAAAGTATGAAGATTCTTGCTGCCTCCTCATTCTGTTTCCAGGCAACCTCTGCTTAATTTTTTTCTGTCACTATAGAGTGGTTTGTATGAATTATATATTATGCATTCTTTCTCATGTAGATATTATCATCATAATAATTACATACCATGAAAATTCCTCTCAGTTATTGAATGTAAGGATCTTACTATACATGAGGAAACTAACTTACTTATCCATTCATTTGCTAAAAATTGGCCTGTTTTAGGTTTTGATTAATATAAATAAAATCACAGTGAATAATCATGTACAGATTTTTTGTTAAATTTAGAAGTTTTGTTCTTCTGCATAATACCTAAAAGTGAAACGGAATGACAAACAATATATGATTACATTTAAAAAATCAGCTCCTAAATGCCTTTCAGAATAATATTTAAATTACTGTATTGCATCAATATTCTACCATTGCCATTTGAATATATTAGTGAAAGCATTTTTATAGGGTGAACTTGTAGTGCTTGGTTTTATAAATTAAAATAAAATTTCAAACTTTTGAAAAAAATCCCACATAATGTGCACAAGAAAATATTCTCTTTAATTTTTTTCAATGTTTGCTAGGCATTTACAAATATAAGCAGATGAATGGCTTTTTTATCTAGAAGTTTTTAACTTGAAAATATTTGCAGAGCCTTTCCACTGCATGAGAACTTGCTCTAGAATCTAAGACGAGAACTCTTACTAAACTCTTACTGCAATAACACAAACATAAATATTAGAGATGGGATATAAAGCAGTATATATTGAAAGCCAGTTAAATAGAAATACTTGTATATGTGCTAAGGAGAAAATAAGATATAATTAATGCCTAAGAGAATGCACAGTATGAGAAAACATAGCATAATAAAGCCTCTTAGACTTGACCTTTTAGGTGAACCATAGCTAAGAATTATAACTCAAGGAAGATAGGATAAGCATAAGAAAGAAAGGACTGAATAAGGTCTTTCTAACACAGCACATACAAAACACATTGAGCCATAAAAGACTGTCATTTTAGGAGATCTGGAGTATGTCATTGAAAAGAAAACATAAAGGTTTAATGATGGAGATATGATTTACACATGAGTGGATTGCAGTTATGATACTCACAGGGGGAAATTGGGTTTTGTGTCATGGTTGGTTTCATAACACAGGTATCATGCAATTTGATTTAGAATTTTAAATGACATTTCAGTTGCTTAATAGATGAGGCAAGAACTATAGCTGTGTCAATGAAAGTGAAAGTTAGTTAAAAAGCTGCTAGAGGCTGCTGCTGTGGTAATGGTAGTCGCAATAATAGCTTTGAGATCTTGATTCTGTAACATTGGTGTCTGAGTCTACTCAAGTCAAGCCTTATGATGTTGACTGGTGCTCTTGAATGCCCAGGTAGCCATTCTATGGCTACTTTGGTCACCATCAGTGTTAAGGCTCAGGGAAGCTTCTTTGAGAAAATTCTCTTGTGTTCTAAAATGGCCATATCGAAGAAGCCAACTGCAACTTAGTGGATATTGATGTTTAAATAAGAAAAAGATTTATAAAGTATATGAAGCATCTGGGAGGCATACACATTTCTTTGCTAATATTAATATAATCCTTTGGTAAGGTTAGGAAGAATAATTTTCATCTTGATATCAAGGACAATAATGTTAATCATTGGCTTTGAAGAGTTTTAAAGTAATACATCTTATGTTGTGGTTTGAAAGGAAATGGTCCCCATAGTCTGATGGGGAGTGGAGCTATTTGGAGGCGTGGCCTTGTTATGTTGGTATGTTGTTGTAGGAAGCGTATCACTAGGTGGCAGGCTATCAGGTTCTCAGAAACTCAAACCAGGTCTGGTAGTCCTCTGTGTCTTCTGGCTGCCTGCACACCAAGATGTAGAGTTCTCAGCTCCCCCTTCAGCACCCTGTCTGCATGCACTCTGCCATTCTTCCTACCGTAATGATAGTGGACAAAAGCTCTGAGCTGTAAGCTGGCCCCAAATAAGTGTTTTTCTTTATAAGGGTCGCTGTAGCCATGGTGCATCTTTACAATTATAAAGACCATATAGAAAACATCATAGGAAAATAAGAGTCAGTTAAAAAAGAAAGAGGAAGTGAATAATGAACCAGCTAGGCCATGATGGCAGAACATGAACAAGCAGTTTGGGAGAGAATACCCAACATTATAAGTAGCAGCAAGAAAGTATTGCTTATGTTTTAATTTTTCTTTTTGGTTCTTTTGTCTTGTTTTAATTCTTTTGCTGATGTTGCCCTTCATATTTTGGACTTTCTCTTCCAATTTGCTAATACTGTCATATCCTTCACAAAGAATTATAGCCATTAAGTTATTGTGTAATTCCAATGCTAATTTCTGTATCCCTCATTCTGGTTGCAATCCTTATTCTAAAAATCTCCTGTCTTAATGGTATGCCAATAAAACAGCTAACAGTTCATCACTGAACAAGGGGGAGAATAGGGCTGGACTTCCTGCCAGCCAAAAAAGGAAGTTTTAGAGGAGGAAGTAGGAGATTCTGCCAATGCAGAGATCCAGAAAATTTCACAAGAGAGGAACTGGAGCGTGAAAGCTACAAAGTCCAAGTATCATAGGGTTGCAAGCCAGGAATAAGACAAATTAGCATACAGGGTAAAGATTAGAGAAATAACTGCTCAGTCCTTGTGCTGTGAAGCTTGTTAAAATAATATAACGAAGTCTCAATTATTTGTTTGACAGCTGAGTAAAGAGAGAAAATGAGAAACAGACAGTTGTGTAAAAATGTCAGTAACAGAATTATTTTGCTAATGTTCAAACAGATTTCCTTAACTTATGCAACTGTTTATTTGAGTATTTTTGAAAGTGTGAGTCTGAATTATTTCACAGAGATTTAAGTAATTTTCTTTCACATGATAAGAGAGTTAGGATGTTCAGAATAGGTATTAGTGGGAAGTTGTCTCATAGTGTTTACTGTATCTACTTTTTTATTTATCGGTTAGAGGCATTCCACTTGTAACCTCCATATTTTTCTAACTCTAACTCATTGTTTTATTAATTACTCTTGTAGTTTTTCAACAACTTTCTCTGGAAAGAATTTTATTTCTTACATCTATTCATAAATTAGACATTGATCTGTTTGGTTTTTTTTTTTAATCAGAAATACTTGATTTAGTTAGCTATAGGACATTCTTATTGCATTATACTTATTAGCCAATAATGTTTCAGTAATTGCAACATTATCACACTTTTTTGAAAATATATAACTCATAGATACTTTTTGAAAGTGAAGCATATCAGTATTGAGTAAACTGAAAAAAGTAATGAAAGATGGGATGAAAGAAGAAGTATAATATAAAATGGAATTATACAGTTTGTCATTATGAGAATTATAACTTGGGCTATATTAGATGTAGGAGAAAATTTATTTTTAAAAAATACTGAGTCAGATGGTTGTGCCACACAACTTTAATCTCAGCAACTGGGATGCTGAGACAGTCCAGTCTCTGAGTTCAAGGCCATCCTGGTCTACAGAGTGAGTTACAGGATAGCCAAGGCTACACAGAGGAAACTCTGTCCCAAAAAGCCAAAAAGAAAAAAAGAAAAAAACAGAAAACGAAACAAAACAACAAAAACCAAAAACCAACCAAGCAAATAAAAAACAAACAAAAACTTCTCAAATTGTACTATGAAATTACAGGGACAAAGACAGCATTGTATTGACACACAAACAGACAGACCAATGGAAAAGGATAAAAGCATCAAAAATAAACCCACATCACTTACCCATGTAACCTTGGACAATGTTATTGAGAAAATTCACTGAAAAAAAAAATCAGACAGTTTGTCTTTTCAAATGGTACTGGAAAAACAATTTTATAACTTATCACATAAAGGAAATGGTGAAAGTTCTAGAGAAAACAACATGGAATACACTTAAGTTATAGGCATGGAAACTCAAGTCATCCCAATATTCAACAAATGAGACCCAGGGTACTAAACACTTTAAAAGAGACACTTAAAAGTTCCATCAGATCAAATGAAACTATCATGAGGGTGACCACAAGAACCTACTTAATGGGAGAACATCTTTGCCAGTCAAATCTCATAAAGTTTTTGTTTTTGTTTTTTTTTTTTTTTTTGATATCTAGAAAATATAAAGAGGCAATGGAAAAAAAAGAGCAACAAAAATGTCAAAACTTTTCATCAGTAGCTAGGAAAACAAAATGAAAAGATGTATTACAAAAGAAGCAAACTAGACCAATAGTATTAGTTTCAATGTTCAATATCTTTTTCTCTTGAGGAAATGGTACTTAAAACAGTTTTGAGATTTTTATGTCAGTTCGGTTACAAATGTTCAAGGACAGGGAAACAGTGCTAAAGATGATGTATGGAATGACAACACTTATTTATGCTGGTGGGAGTATAAACTAGAAGAGCCATTATATGAAGCAAATGGAAAGTATGGGGTCTTTCTATGTGGAGTCTCCTAAATGTTTTAAAATAGAATTGCTATATGACCCACCTATATGGCCCCTGTGTATTTAAATACTTTAGATCTACCACATACATACATCCCCATGTTTATTTACAGTAATGGGATGGAACCTGTCTTAACTGTGTATCAACTGAAAGAAAAGGATCATGAAAATGTGTCTTATATGAAAATTGGAATTCTATTCAGTGTAAATAAAAAAATAAAAATACAAAATTTTCTGAGATGGATTCCGAAAAAAAACTGCGTGTTTATTTTCCTCTTATGTGAATCCTGACTTTTGTAGTAGACCGAACACAGTAACAGGAATGAAAGTTGTTGAGAAGATGACAGTGGCTAAAGAAAGCAAGTGAGATGAAATGAGAAAAGAGGCTATCGGGGCATGTGGATACAATTCTTCAGAGAAGAAAAGGTAATGGAGAGAAACAATAGAAACAATTTTATTTTTAAAAAGTCCATAAAAAAACTATTTTTATATAGATAATTTTATATTGATGAAAAAAATAAAAGTATAAGGTGCCCTGAATGTGGTTTTATGTAGAGGTTTTTGATCCATTTGGACTTTAGGTTTGTGCTGGGTGTTAAGTAGGACTCTACATGCATTCTTCTACATGCAGACATACAGCTGGACATGAACAATTTTTTGAAGATTCTGTATTTTTTTTTTTTTTAGTATGTGTATTTCTGGGATCCTTATTAAAAAAACTCAGGAAGATTTTATGTGGGTGAATTGATGACTGGAGCTTTATTTAAATTCCATTTAATCAATGTGTTTGTTGTAGGCCAATACCATGAGGCTTTGCTGCTATATCTCTGTAGTGCGGCTTGAAATTGGGAGTGCGGAACGCTCCAGCAGTTCCTCTATTGTTCAAGGTTATTTTAGGTATCTTTGGTTTGTTTTTGTTTTTCTTTTTCTCATATGAAGTTGAAAATTGCCCTTTCAAGGTCTGTAAAGAATTGTGTTGGGATTTTGGTTGGTATTGCAAAACCTGATAGAAAAAAAGGTGGGGAATAAGCTCAAGTGCCTTGGCACAGGACACAACTTTGTGAACAGAACACAAACACAAGTAGTGCAGGCACGAAGAGCAACATTAATAAACGAGACCTCATAAAATTGACAATCTTCTGTAAGGCAAAGGACACTGTCAATCATAAAAGGCAACAGCCTAAACACTAGGAAAAGATTCTACCAATTCCACTTTCAATAGAGGACTAATATCCAAAGTAAATAAACAGGTAAAGAAACTAGAAATAAACATACCAAAATTCAAAAATAAAAATTGAGTGCAGATAAAACCATAAAGTTCTCAATAAAGCAAAATCAAATGGCTCAGAAACACTTAAAGTAATGTTCACATCCTTAGCCATCAGAGAAATGCTAAATAAAACTATCTGGAGATTCTTCTTACACCTGTTAAAATGGCTAAAATCAAAAACAGTGGTGGCTCATAACCATCTGTAATGTGATCTGATGCCTTTTCTCGCTTGCAGGTGTACATGAAGGCAGAACACGGTATACATAATAAATAAATAAATAAAGCTTTAAAAAAAACACATGAGTGAAAGCCCATGCTGACAATAATGTGGAACAAGGTAACACATCTCCATTACTAGTAGGACTCCCAGCTTTTAAAAACAAAATGGAAATCAGTAAGGTGGGTCATCAGAAAGATGGGAATTGATCTACCTCATGATCAGCCATCTGATTTTTGGCCATATTTCCAAAGGATGTTCTATCTCACCACAAGAACTATTGTTCAACCAAGTTCATTGTGACTTTTTCATAGTGTTTAGAAACTGAAAACAACCTAAATATTCCTCAACCAAAGAATGGATAAAGAAAATATAATACATTTACAAAATGAATTATTACTCTGTATTTTTAAATGACATCATGAAATATGCAAGCAAATGGATGGAAGTATAAAACACCATTCTATGTTAGGTATCCCAGGCTCATAAACATAAGTGTGGTATATATTCGCTTATAAGTGGAGATTAGCCATTAAATAAATGACAACTAAGCAACAATCCAAAGACCAAAAGAGGTTAGATAAAGAGGAAAATCTAGGGGAAATTAACAGATATTCCTGAGAGGGGAAAATAGATTAGATTTTTATAGGTGGAGAGTGAGCCGCTGGAGACACATAGTAGAGAGAATAAGGTAGAGAAAGAAAGCGCTAGCAGGAATAGGAGGAATTGTTGGTCTTTGGGGAGTGGTGTGAAAACATAGCGCAGTGGAAACTTCCTGGAATGCATGAACCTGATCCTAATGAGGACTCCTAGTTATAGGAGATGTGGATTCTCAAAAGACTATCTCCTGTCACCAGGTGATGCTTCCAGTTGAAGCCTGGATTGCATTCAATTCGGTTGGCTAAGGAAATCCCGTAGAAATCCTCAAACAACACAGACTGTTCCTGAGACAAAATATTGCTCTTATCAAATTGACAGTGAGGCCATTGCAAAGAACAATATTCACACAATTCATTGAACATGAAGAAGTCCAGCTGGTGCCTACATGGTACCTTCACTCCAATGTTCTAGTCTCTGGGGATCAGGAAAGTACTCTGTGGTATACCAAGAGAAAAATGTGAAAACCAACCCAGTCGTGAAACCTTTGACCCATAATCTGTCCCTGCCTCCAAAATTTTCTCGGGCAATGGTGGCACAAAACTTGTGGATGTAGCCAACCAAGGTCTGGCCCTACTCCACAAGATGGAACCTATAGATAAAGCTGATTGGGTAACCAAGAACCAGTGATTAGACAGCCCAGATACCTAGAGTTAAACAAACATTACTAGTCCAAAAAGAAAGTATTAGCAGAGTGCTTCCTAATGATATTCTGCTATGCTAAATGATCAATTATTTATGCAGCCGTCATCAGAGAGACATTCTCTGGCACAAGATGGAAAGAGATACAGAGACCCACATCCAGACATTACATGGAAAATATAAATGGGAGGCCCCATCAAATCTCTCCCCTTATAGCTAAGACAATACTGTAGAAGAGGAGGTGGAAAGATTTTAAGAGCCAGGAAAACAAAGCCCTCTGTAGCAACTAAGCAAGGCACTTATAAACTCAGAGACTGAAACACCAAGTGCAGGGTCTACATGGGTCTGAACCAGGTCCTCTATTTATTATAACTATTAGCATAATACTTTTACACAACACTTAACAGTTAAAATCAGTAGGTCCCTTATTTGTGTGCCGTCTCTTGGGACTGTTTTTCTCCTGTTGTTTGCCATGTTCAAATTCAACTTCTTGCATTTTATTTTGTTGAGTTTTCTTGTTGTTCCTTGGAAGCCTATTCTTTTCTATTGAGAGACAGAAATAGAGTGGATCCAGAGGCGAGGAGGGAGAGATATGAGCTGGAGTGGAGGAAAAGAAACCTATAATAAAAATATATTGTAGGAGAAAAGAGTATATTTTTAATAAATAAGAAAAAAGAGATTTAGGAATGAAATTTTAAAAAATTATAGAGAAAGTTTGATATATTTGTCATGTTTCATTTGAGTAGCATCTTAAACCTTGTGAATGAATTATAAAAATATAATCTCTATGATGTCTTCATTCTTTTGATTTCCAAATCAAATGAAGTTATGTTCAGCAGTTCATCATGATATTGATAATCAATACCTACACAACATATTGAACATGAAGGAGTGGAGTTAGTGCCTATATAAAGCCTTCATTCCCATCTGCCAGCGTCTTTGTTACATGAGGTACTCTGAGGGCTACCAAAGGATAATCATATATATATACACCCAGATACTGTTGATCTAACATGGTGTCTTCCTAACAAGAAATGCTAGTGTAACGGTGGTCAATGCTTCTAGGATTGACCAAACAACATCTAATTTCTGTTAGGCCCACTCAAATAGGCAGAAACCATACTCAACACTTCCTGAGTGGACAAGATCCTGAGACTTGGTAGCCCACAGACCTGGGAAAAAACCAAATATACTGTAATACTAAAGACAGCTTGCAATTAAATACCTCCTAAGGGCATTCTGCTATATCCATAGATCAGTGCTTGATAAGTCATCATCAGAGAAGTTTCCTCTTGTAGAAGATGAGAACAAACACAGAGACCTATAGGCAGGCAAAATGCAGAGACAAAATGCTTGGTACACTCACCTCTATAAGGTACATCTCCATAAAATCCCTCTTTTGAGGGAATAGAAGAGAAGGAAGAAAAATTATGAGCCAGAGAGTATGTAAGACAGGAAGAAAACAAGTGCTTCCAATCAACAGAATCATCATATACAAACTCATAAAGACTGTGGTGGAATTAACAGAGCCATCATGGGTTTGTACCAGATGACATCCTAGAGTGAAAGGAAGAAGAAACATTTCCCAATCCCTAACACAGAAACTATCTCTAATTGATAAGCCTTTACAAATGAAAATATAGTTTCCTCTAAGGAAGTTTAATGGGGAATGAACTACTCTTGAGAGATGGCTGATTGCCACAAGTAGCTGGCCAACAGAAAATGAACAAAATGCCATGTGGAAGTTCTTTGTTTCATGATCATAATTTGTGTCATGTCACACACATATGTGTTTATATGTGTATATATATTTCATTTTACTTGTATTAGTCTTATTTTACTTTTTAAAACCTTTAGATCCTCGGCATATATATTATGGCTTCTAGCTTAGTGCTGGAATGGAATTTCTGAACAGGACAGTGAATGAGTCTCGGCCTCTATATTTGTTTATTGTGCTGTTTCTGATGCTGCTTTTATTCTATTTGTTTTGTCTTATTTTGATGTGTTAGTTTTTGTTACCTTGTATTATACTTTATTTTATTTTATAACTATCCACTAGAAACAAGTTTCTTTTTTGTAATAAAAGGCAGAAAGTGAGTGGATATAGGTGGGATAAGATATAGGGAAGGTGAGAAAACTGTAGTCAGGATATATTATTCGATTTAAAAACAAATCTATTTTGAAAATAAAAAAAAGTATACATATCTTTGAATATCCTCAACTTGATGTTCATTTATATTCAATATTTAACTTTTCATCTTAATGAGAAGCTATAGTGTGAATCTTGACATTCTCTTCCCATCTTAAAAGCTCAGATTCTGGATCATGGTAGTGTAGTGAGTGTCTGTGCAAAGCACAGAGTATAACTTTGGTTTTTCTAACAGGTATATTTACAGCATACATTTTAATCTCTGAATGTTTATTTTGGTCTTAGACCACAGTAGTTTTCAACTTA
This sequence comes from Acomys russatus, assembly GCF_903995435.1. Lineage (NCBI taxonomy): Eukaryota > Metazoa > Chordata > Mammalia > Rodentia > Muridae > Acomys > Acomys russatus. Next base: position 24,534,930 of record NC_067147.1, on the reverse strand, counting down.
ATTGACAATAATGAAGGTTAACAATCTGACTGCTGACTTTGTGTGGCATCAATAGACTACGTAGTAATCGCTACTCATTTCTCTGCACTGTTTCATCTATGTTGTCACCTCTTGGAGTGTTAAAGACATTTCTTCACATATGTTGGAAATAGAATTTCTGATGCCAAAAGAAGAAAGAACCTTGCATCTCATTGCAGTGCTGTACAGCCATTAACTAATTTTTAATCAAATCCTCTGAGCAAATTTTAAACAAACAGTGTTATAAACAGTAGGGTCTTTTCTTCTCCTGAGTGTATGTATCTTTTGCAGTACATATAAAGGTTTGTACTGAAGAAATGAACTTAGTTTTAGGCACTAATTATGTTTGCAAAGCAAAGGAACATCTGGCAAGTGTCAAAGCGGTACACTCTTGTAATCTCTGAGATTTAAAGGTAGAAGCAGGACAATTAGCAATTCAATGTAGCCAGTCCACACTACTTAAAATATTTCCACAGAAAAATATTAAAGGGACATCTGGTTTGAGGAAGGGGTGGTATATATTGAAAGAATAGTGAACAAATATAATTTGGGTTATTAATCGCTAGAATAAAAAATTCAAGTAATAGATTCTGACTAATAATTTCAATTTTTGTAAGGTATCAATGATAGAGTAGATGAGCCTTGGCGAAGAAAATAGAATCCTAGCCCTACCTGGAGACATAGCATTTCATTCGGAATGGTCCTTTGATTGTATTTTCCCCAATGGATGACCACTATGAATGTGGACTCACGGTGATCTGTGCTAAAGAAATAGGTGGAATAATTAGTGCCTTAATGAGATACCATACTTTTTGTCCCAGAATAACTACCTATACCACAGTACCTTACAAGCTGCAGCAGGTAGGATGTGCCCTCTTTTTGAGTTATTAAGAAAAGTATGACTTTCCTTTCTTATATCTCTTTTCTTTTTTGTTTTTTTAAATTTTATTAATTTATTCAGATTACAACTCAATTGTTATCCCATCACTTGTATCCTCCTGTTCTTCCCTCCCTCCTGCTTTCACCCTATTTCCCTCCCCTAGCTCTAAGACCAAGGGAGACCTCCTCCTCCACTATATCTCTTTTCTAAGCACGGGTTCCTTAACATGTTCTACTGCCCTAAGACTGTGGCCTTCCTTGGTCCTTCCTTGTCATAAGGCTATTTGTGCATCGTGTATCTGAACTCAATGAATGCTCACATGATTTTTAGTTGTTTTCTGTTTCTCCTCCATTCTTCCATTTTACTGCTTGTCTCCCTCAAATTTTCTTTTAAAAGTCTAATAAAGCTGTCCTTGAGCTGCAGTTTGAGTCCATTCTTAAATTCTCTCATTAATTATTCTAAGAGGCCCAAGAGGCGACCTTGATTTTGACTGTATTATCAATATTACATAAATGGTTTTATATATTTGATGAAAATAGCTGGGTTTACGGATAGGAACTATTTAATTTCAATAAAATTAGTTATATTTCAATTTTTCTCTCTTTCCACGAGAGAGAGAGAGAGATTGTATGTGTATGTGTGTGTGTGTGTGTGTGTGTGTGTGTATGTGTGTGTATGTGTGTGTGTGTATGTGTGTGTTTGCAAGTAAACACTGAAAATTAAATGAATTTAAATTACCTATGTGTATTATACACCCAAATTTCTTTCAATAATAATTAGAAAAACAAATGGCCAAAGGGGATTTTGAGACAACAGCTGAAGAATTTAACATGTTTTGTTACATATGACTTGGGTCAATGTTATCGAATATAGGGTTCGGTAGCAGAAAGACTCAAATTTTGGAACTTCATGTGAGCTGAAAGAAATGAAAAGAGGCACAGGTTTATTAATGACACATTATTTATATATGAAATATTTGTACAATTCATTTTCATATTTAACCTCCTTTTTCTTATTGGGATAATGCTTATATAAAAACTCAAGGTTTTGACCATAGCCATCATAGCCAAAGAGATCTACAAGGTCCTAGGTATATTAAGGCCTGCCTGGCTTCAGGAACATCCAGGTTAGACACTCCACCTCACCCTGACAATTTCCCTCCATAAAGGGTCCACCTGGGACACAGTCAGCAGAGGTAAGCAGCACACTGTCCTCTGAGGCCCATAGCCCACATTCCCAAGGAAGCCTGCATGTTCTGAGGTGCATCCATGTTAGACACCCTCATCCAACCATGACAGTCCCTTTCCTACCTATACCATCTGTGGCACATCGAGCAGAGGTGAGTGCATCCTGTCCTAGGAGCCCCATAGCCTGCATTCTCTAGGAGACCTGACAGGGCCAAGGTAAATCTAGGTTAGATATTCCCACCCAATGCCGCCAGTCCTCTCCCTGCATCGTTCACAAGGACCACAGTCAGTAGACGTAAGCTATACTCTATCCTGTCCTCTGAGTCATGGAGCCTGCATTCCTGAGGAGACAGGTGGGGCCCCAGGAACATCAAGCTCCATTAATGGGCCACTGCATTAGGCATGTTCCACCAGGAACATCCAACACAAATCTACCCATTGAAGAAATGCTGCACCAAGAACATCCAGGTTAGGCCCCCTTTCCTAATACCTGCTACATCCTTAACATCCAGGACAACCAGAGGTTAAAGGCCAATATAAAAACACAACAACCAGAGCAAGGTCAATATGGTACCTTCAGAGCACAGATATAATACCTAAGCCCTGGATATCTTAACACAACTGAGCCACAAGAAAGTGACCTTAAATCCAATATTATAAAGATAATAGGAGCCTTTAAAGAGGAAATGAATAAATCCTTTGAAAAAAATACAGGAAAACATAATTAAAGAGGTAATGGAAATGAATAAAACTATTCAATACCTGAAAATAGAAGTAGAACCAATAAAGAAAACACAAACTGAGGGAAGAGTGGAGACTGAAAATCCAGGGAAGAGAATAGGAACAACAGACACAAACATCACCTCTAGAATACAGGAGATGGAAGAGAGAATTTCAGAGATAGAAGAATAGAAGGTTGATACACTAGTCAAAAAATGATGAATATAAAAAAATCCTGACACAAAAGATCCAGTAAATCTGTGATACTATGAAAAGACCTAACCTGAAATCAATAGGATTAGAAGAAGGTGAAGAGTCTCAGTTCTAAGGACAATAAAATATTTTCAACAAAATCATAGAAAAAAATTCCCCAATTTAAAGAAAGAGATAAAAACATACAAGAAGCATTACAGAACACAAAGTAGATTGGACCAGAAAAGGAAATCCTCTCACTACATAGTAATCAAAACACTGAATCTACTACAGAACAGGGAAAAATATTAAAGGAAATATTTCAAAGGAAAAATGCCAAGTAACTTACAATGGCAGACTTATCAGAGCTGTACCCAGCTTCTCAGTACTCTAAAATCTAGAAGGGCCTGGACAGATTTCCTGCAGCCTCTAAAACACAACAGATGCCAACCTAGAATACTACCCCTAACAGAACTCTAAATCATCAAAGATGGAAAAAACAAGCTATTCAAAAAAAGAAAAAAAACTATCTTTAAACTACCTATCCACACATACAGCCCTACACATAATACTAGAAGTGAAACTCCAAACCAAGGAGGTTAGCAACATCTAAGAAAATGCAGGAAATAAATAATTCAATACCAGAAAAAAACAAAAGAAGTGAAGCCCACAGAAACATATACACACTAACACAACTAGCGTCAAAAAATAAACAGGAATTAGAAATCATTGATAATTAATATCTCTCAATATCAATGGACTCATTTCTCCAATAAAAAGACACGTTAGCAGAATGGATGCAAAAATATAATCTATCATTCTATTGTATATGAAAAACATACCTCAGTAAAAAAGATAGACATTACCTCAAAGTAAAAGTTTAGAAAGAGTTTTTCCAAGAAAATGGAACCAAGGAGCAAGTTGGAATAGCCATTCTAGTATCTTATAAAATGAACTTTTAGCTAAAAGTAATCAAAAGAGATGGGGAAGGCACGTGGTATTCCTCAAAGGAAAAATCAACCAAGAAGACTTCTCATCTCTAGATATCTATGGCCCAAACACATTCATAAAAGAAACATTACCAAAGCTTAGGTCATACATCAAACCCAACAAATTCATAGTAGAAGACTTTAACACCCGTCTCTCACCAATTGACAAGTATTTGAGACAGAATCTAAACAGAAATAATGAAATAACTGATACTATAAAGCAAAGGAAGCTAAAGGATATTTATATAATAGTTCACTCAAAGAAAAAAAGAATATACTGTCCTCTCCTCACTTCATAGAACCTTCTCCAAAACTGACCACATAGTTTGTCACAAAGCAAGCCTCAAGAAAACTGAAATAGCTCTTTGTATTTTATCAGACCACTATAGATTAAAGATGGGCTCAACAACAACAGAAACAACATAAAACCTACAAACTCATGGAACCTGAACAATTCTCTAATAAATTACCACTGATTCAGGTAGTAATTAAAGAAAGAAATTAATGAATTTCTAGAATTCAATGAAAATGAAGGTACTACATAGCCAAACTTAAGAGACACAATGAAAACAGTGCTAAGAGGAAAGTTCATAGCCTTAAGTGCCTTGGGGAGGAGGTCCTCCTCAGTCACAGTCATAGGGGAGGGGAATAAGGGGAAAATGCGAGGGAGGGAGGGAGGAATGGGAGGAAACAAGGGATGGGATAACAATTGAGATGTAATATGAATAAATTAATAAAATATATTTAAAAAATAAAATGAAGAAATTGGAGATATAGTATACTAACAGTTTAAAATCACCCCTGAAAGCTTTAGAACAAAAGGACACAAACTCACCCAAAATTAAATGCCAAGATATAATCAAAGACAGGGATGAAATCAGTAAAACAGAGACAGAGGAGAGAGAGAGAGAGAGAGAGAGAGAGAGAGAGAGAGAGAGAGAGAGAGAGAGAGAGGAGAGAACAATACAGAGATTCAAGAAAAGTCAGAGCTTGTTCTTTGAGAAAATCAGCAAGATAGACAAACTCTTAGCCAAACTAACTAAAAGGTAGAGAGATAGTACCCAAATTAACAAAATCAGAAATGAAAAGGTAGACATAACAACAGACACTGAGGAAATCCAAAAATCATTAGGTCTTACCTCAAATGTGGAAAATCTAAATAAAATGCATGATTTTCTTGATGGATACCACATGCCAACTTTAACTCAAAATCAGTTTATGTTTAAATAAATCTATAATACCTAAATGTAAATTTAAATATAGTTATAAACCCTAAGTTAATAGAAGTCATTAAATGTCTTTAAAAAAAAAAAAAAGAAAGAAAAAAGAAACCCTTGGCCAGATGGTTTTAGCACAGAATTCTATGAGACATTCAAAAAAGAGCTAATACCAATACTTTTAAACAAAACAAAATTGAAAAAAAGGGACATTGCCAAACTCATTCTATGAAACCAGTCACCCTGATACCTAAACTACACAGACTCAACAAAGAACGATTTTCAGACCGATCTCCCTTAAGAATATTGATGAAAAATACTCTTATAAAATACGCACAAACTCAACCCAAGAACACATAAAAAACATGATGCACCATGATCATGTGAGGTTCATCCTAGGGAATGCAGGAATGGGTCAACATAAAAATCCTATCAATGAGAGTTTCACGCGCGCGGACCTTTCTGCTCCGGACCGGCCAGAGCGGCGAAGGCATCATGTCAGACAACGAGGACAATTTCGACAGCGATGACTTTGATGATGTGGAGGAGGACGAAGGGCTAGATGACTTGGAAAATGCCGAGGAAGAGGGACAGGAGAATTTTGAGATTCTCCCATCTGGTGAGCGACCGCAGGCCAACCAGAAGCGCATCACCACTCCTTACATGACCAAATACGAACGCGCCTGAGTGCTGGGCACCCGGGCTCTCCAGATCGCGATGTGTGCCCCGGAGATGGTGGAGCTAGAAGGGGAGACAGACTCTTTGCTCATCACCATGAAGGAGCTCAAGGCCCGAAAGATCACCATCATCATCTGCCGTTACCTGCCAGATGGAAGCTATGAAGACTGGGGCGTGGACGAGGTCATCATCACTGACTGAGCAGAGCCATTGGACTGCCTGGGTGCTGCTTCTCTGCCTGTTTTATACATGTAAATAATAAACTTCACCCTTCCCACCCAAAAAAAAAAAAATCCTATCAATGCAATCAACCCTTTAAACAAACTGAAAGGAAAAACACATGATTATCTCATTAAATGCTGAAAAAGCATTTGTCAAATCTCAATAACTCTTCATATTAAAAGTATCAAAGAGTTCAGGGATATAAGTCACATATCTAAACACAATAAAGCCTATATATAGCAAGCCTGTGGCCAACATCAAATTAAATGGAAAAAACTTAAATAACTCCCCTGAAATCAGGGACAATACAAGGATGGACACCCTCTGCATATCTCTTCAATATGGTACTTGAAGTTCTAGCTAGAGCCTCTCTTTCTCTGAAAAGAAAAAGAGATGGGAACAGAGAGAAGTGGGCATCAGGGTGGGACTGGGAAGAGAGGAGGAAGGGGACTGGGATCAAGTTCAAAATTATTAAATATATAAAGAAATGGGGAAAATAAAAAGATCTCTATAAGGAAAAAACTCAAGGTTTAAAAAAAGTATGAATATTAGAGACACACATCCAGCATTTATCGGCAGAGTTGATTTAAAGCCATTTGGTCAAATAAAATTAGTGAATATTAGTGAAGACATACATCTGTTAGAAGAGATAGGGAATTCAGTAGTCTAGGTTTATGATAGGAGCAGAAAATATCAAATACAAATAGTAAATAGTAACAAGCAAGGAAAACGTTCAACCCAGCAAAGTAATGTGAAGGATTAGTGATCCTGACTAAAAGCAGTGTAACATAGTAGTAAAGCCAAAAGAGTAACTGTGAGGTAGTCTTCCCTTCAAGACAAGGCTGGCGAAGTTGCACTTGCAGAGGAGCAAAGAGTCTACAGTAGATGCAAAGAGGGCAACAGTTATAAGAAACCCTATTTAAGATGTCAAGATAAGAAAGCTTGGTTATTTTACTATCAGTGCCAAAGTAGGAAATATTGATTTTGGCAGGAACATAGTCATATTTATACTGTAAATGAAATGACAACAGAGGCAGCAACAACTACAAATGCCTGTGCATATGACTTATTCATATTGGGTAATTTTCACATCGTATCATATACACAAGAGTAACTTTATATAAAATAAGAAGGTTGTTTTTATATATTTAAGATTATATGGATATTCATATATATATTTAAATATGCATGAAAATAATAAACTATCTAAATGCAGGGCTGGCATTTGAAATAAAATAAATGAACTAATAAGAAAGGCTCAAAGGTAGAAGAGAAAATTATATTTTAAATATTTTTAAAATTTGTGCATGTTTGTGAAACTTATAATTTTTATAACTTCATAATCAATATATGATGGTCATATTGTAAGCATAATATCTAAGAGTCTCTAAATTCTTCAACATTGTATAAAATCATTTACAAACTTTGATCTCTCTTATCATATAATTATCATCATCTTCATCATCATCTTCATCTTCATCATCATCATCACATCATTATAAGTATTATTATTGGGCCTAGGTTAGTATTCTCTCAGTAAACCACATACCCAGGCACCCATTTGGCTTTTTTTTAATGAAAATCTAAATCAATGTGGGAATTCCTGAAAAAATGTGAAAGATATATATTAGTAAGAAAATCAAGTAGAACATCATAAAAGGCAGATTTGGGCCTAGGGGTCCCACTCAAACTAAGGCACCAGCCAACGACAATACAAGTGGTAAACTTTAAACTCCTACCCAGATCTAGCCAATGGACAGGACATTCTCCACAGTTGAGTGGAAAGTGTGATTGACTTTCTCACGTACTCTGGTGCCTCACATTTGACCATGTCCCCTGGAGGGGGAGACCTGGTGGCACTCAGAGGAAGGACAGCAGGTTACCAGGAAGAGACTTGATACCCTATGAGCATATTCAGGGGGAGGTGATCCCCCTCAGGAACAGTCATAGGGGAGGGGAATAAGGGGGAAATGGGAGGGAGGGAAGAATGGGAGGATACAAGGGATGGGATAACCATTGAGATGTAACAAGAATAAATTAATAAAAAATTAAAAAAAGAAAAAAATGGTTGAAAGTTAAGGTTTCTTATTAGAGGTTTCTTAATATTTTCTAGTGGACTTGAATGAAATTATTTCATAAGAATAACTCTCTGTATATACTTTTAACAATGCATTCATCACAGTTGACCAGGTTGAACTTTGGCTGTTTTTCTGATCCTGGATCTTTCCATGGCAGGACCAGTGAAAGTTCAGTGTTACCTTTTTATCTGTCCAGAAATCCCCTCTGCTTTATGAAATCCCTGTGATTATTTTGTATCCTTCGTTAGAAATGAAACAGCTTCCTGCATCTAGAAACCTCAGGAGACTATGGCAAGCTGCCATTGTACGATATTGTACAACCTATTTTACCTTCTTTTCCTAAATCCTAACATGGGCAAGCACATACATACACCCTCCCACCCCCCCACACACAGATGTACAGAGATACACAGACTTTGACACACAAATTCTCCTCTCTCCCTCTCCCGTTCCCCGTCCCTCCCTCCCTCCCTCCCTCCCTCCCTCCTTCCCTCCCCTCCTTCCCTCTATGTCTCTCTCTGTCTCTGTCTCTGTCTCTGTCTCTGTCACTGTCTCTGTCTGTCTTTCTCTCTCTCTCTCTCTCTCTCTCTCTCTCTCTCTCTCTCTCTCTCTCTCCATATTATTTCTCAGAGCCATGATATCATCTTTTTGTACATAGACCTACTTTTCCGTTTCAGGATGTCTGCACCTTTCAAGTATAACTAGTAGAAACTATACAGTTAACATTCAACAGTACTTTAATTAAGTTTAGAAATACATGGAATTTCCTTCAGTATTACTACATAATTATAATAAATGAGCTTTAAGACTTTTCAACAGGCAAGTATCCACCTAACATTGTGCCATACCATGTTTTCCATTTTAGGTCTATTAAGGAAGTAAAACTCCATCCCCTTAAAATGTCATAAGTTTAATCATTAAAATGAAGGAAAGGTAAAGGACAGAACTCATGTAATTATATTTTCAATAAAATAATTGATCTCTGTAATGATAAACTGTTTATCATCAAATATTTTATATAACTAGAATTATATATTACATAATGTCCAATTCTAATATAATAAAACTATAACAGGATAACTACACTAAAATACAGAGACTGATCCATCAATCAAGGACTATATATGATGTGGACTTAGACCCTCTGCTCAGATGAAATATAGAAGCAAAGGCTCCTTATGGACCCCACAATGTGTAGAGCAGGGACTACTTTCGACATGGACTCTGGCCACTGAACTTTGAACACTTCCCTCTGGCAGGGCGGCCTTGGCAGGATAAGGAGGATTAGGTTACAGGTATTACAAATGATACTTGATACACTGAGGTCAGATAGTAGGGGAGGAGGGTTCCCCTCTCTGAAGACTAGGGGAGGAAAGGAGAAGGGATGAGGGAGCTAGGGGGATTGGGAGGAGATAAGACAGTGGGATACGATTGGAATATGAAGAAGTTAAACTGAAGAACAAGCAGGTAACTTATGTTGCTAATCCCACTATATGCTTCTTGTTGGCTACAGAATCCATATGAATTATTATTAGATGTCATTCTTAGTATGGCATGAATGAAGATTTACAGATATCTTTTTTTTTCTTTATACAAAGAGTAGAGAACCAGCCCCAATTATTCTGTGCATCACCTACATTTTATACATTCATAATTTTAGGACTGTATAATGCCTGTGAGAAATTATATATTTTCAGAACAAAAGAACCTGACACTGACATAGGATCAGACCTGACTAGATTCATTCCTCTCAGCATGCTGGACACTGAGATACTGCATCCTTCATGTTCCACCACCAAGTGCTTCAGTTGCTGTTCTTCATCAGAATAAGACAGCTCCTAGGACCCTTCTAGGAAAGCTTCCAATCCTAATTGGTCCAGCATTTCTGATTATTCCACACAGGACTATAATTCAGCCTGGAATTTCTCAACATTTAGAAACTGGACAACAAATGTTACTCCTAGCTTGTTTAACCACTCCCGCAATTTTATTTGGGCCCCTACAAAAGTATTATTCTTCCCAAATCAGCCTGAAGAAACTTTAAGAGAACAATGCCCCATTTTCTTTAAGGGGGGGTCAGGTAGGTTTTTGGTTGTTTTCTTTGGCTATAGATGTTTATTTTCCTTAGGAGTAGGTTATAAGTTATTATTGGTATTATTTACAGGGTTGGACTCAGGGATATCTCTCTTTTCCTTTATCTTCCATTCTTAGATTTGGATGTAGGGGTTGAAAAGAAAAAAAGGGAATATAGAAATATATAGGGATTATAGAACAAAAAGTAGATTAGTGAATCTACTCCTCAAGTTAAGGCCTTAATTATTGCTCAGAAGGTTATTTTTAATTCACCGGTATAGAATTTTATATAAAGAAGCAAAATAAGTTTAATTTTGGGTACAGTGGTATAGAATTCAAATTTAAGATTATCCTTTACAGACATTATATATATTTCTACTCTAATATTGGAGCATGTGAAAAGTCAGAAAGAACTTGGCTTCATTTATTAACAGTCAGAATTCATGATAATCTCTAACAGTTAGTGTGTTAATTCAGAAAATATTATTAATGTTCATAGAATAGTCTTCAGTCTGTTAAAGAAACAAAGTTAAGGTTTTTTTTGTAGAAAATATAAAGTGTTTATGTAGATTAGGCCATGCTACTCATATTTATTTATTACGCTTTTGTGACAACAATGAAAATAATGCTTATCAGACATTCTCTAAAGTTGATTTGTGTGTTTTTATTTTGACAAGCATCAACATTTACCTGTACACAGATAATGTTCTCTCCAACAAGATAAACAGATAGTTATTATTCATTTATATGCATCCTATTTAAATATTCATCACTTATAAATCTTTTTCATATAGATTCATCACATTCTCTAGTGCAGACAGAATATTCCACTTGTTCAGGATTTCAGAGCACTTTGTTCACAACAATGTAGAACAGCAATTACTGGCTCACAGATCTGTCTTTTTTAATAGTCCAAATATTTCAACAGCCAGAAACACATGCTATTTCTTTTGATTTTCCCCAGGTCTCTGTCAGTGTTTATTGACTGTGCATGAATACTAAATTGTTTGCAACCATAAGTAGAAGGGGCATGGTTCTTTTCAAAGTAATTGTAACTGATTTTTACTATAAGGATGAGCAGATTTACCAAAATTCACAAAATTAATTGTACCATTTCCTACAATATTAGTAGCCACATAAAACCATCAAAATGTATCTAACAGAGTGCCAGAATTGCAAAATACATTACGTAGTTTATTGCATAATATTCAAAGCCATATTCGTCAATACAAATACAAGTGTCTGTCTCATTTCATCATTTCAAATGAACTATCTCTTCACATTTCAAATCTGTGTTTATCAAGTAATGCAATAATGATCAGCACTTGGGATTTGAACATGAGTACTAATCAGTTGATCTCTTTCAAAGAACGAAGATCATTTTAATTTGCGACATTTCAACATGTTCTATAAAAACAGGACAATGTCATATAAGAAAGCAAATTGCTATGCATCATATTAAATTGCATCAAATCTGTTGTAAGTTGTATTTCTAAAACCTTCCTAATCTAATAATCTTTAAAAAAAACATTCAAATTGGCTAGTCATCTTTGTCCGCAGTAGTAAACATATTCAAAACTCTTATATTGACAATTCTGGTTTGATTTATAAGTACATGCATAGTACATAGAGATGCATATTAGCATTCAAAATTTGCTCACACTCATATGTTATGCATGCACTTTGAAAATAGATGCAATTATGTAGAGTGTCTAGAAAACCCCTCCTCAAAGGAATTTCAGCATTTTTTTTTACAGAACTGTGATTGCTTTCGAAGAAAGACAATTAATTTTGATGTGCGTTTGAAAACATCAGATTCCTGAATATATCAACAGATAAAATCAGCCTAAGAAAGTGACAAAAATCACACATAACAAAAAAGTATCAATTGTTAACCTCCAGCAACTCCACATTGCAAGCGTACTAGTATAATTTCATTTATTAAATCGAATAGAACAAGAACAAGTAAACAAATTCACTGATTTCAAAGGCACATAAGCCCCACTATTTGATAACTGCCCCATGGCAGGATGGCCTTGCCGGCACACAGAGGATGTGGATGGAGCCTATCCTGATAAGACCTGATAGGCTGTGGCTGGACAGTGGGGTAGCAGAGGCCCCCACCCCATCAGACATCTATGGGAGGGGAATATGGGTAAAGAGGGAGGTAGGGTGGAAAGGGAAGACAAGAGTTAGAGGATAACAGTGGGGACGTAATGTGAGTATGAATTATAAAACAACACAAAACCAAAGGCACATAAGGAAAATGAAAACCTTTAGGCTTTTCGCTTCTTTGAGAGTGTCATACATCACGATTTTGATCATGTTCAGCTCCTTCCTTCAACTCTCCCCAGATATAGTCTTTTCTCAACCTATACAAATCTGTGTCCTTCTTTTGTTGTTCTTTATTTCTTTAAGACACTGGAATACTACTCAGCTATTAAAAACAAGGAATTTCCGAAATTTGTGGATAAATGGATTGAGCTAGAAATGATCATAATGAGTGAGTTAACCCAGAAGCAGAAAGACTCAAATGGTATATATTCACTTATATCTGCATACTAGCCCAAGGGACATGTCCCACGAAAGCCTTCACTTACCAGGAAACTGGGACAGAGGGGAGGGCATCCTATTGGGACTCTAAATGAGAGACGCATGGGAGAATAGCAACATAAAAGGGTACCAAGAGTCCTAGAAATCTACAAGTAGAACAATATGATAGGCAGATTTGGGCCCAGGGGTCCTGCTCAAACTAAGGCACCAGCCAAGGACAATACAGGAGGTAAACTTTAAACCCCTACCCAGATCTAGCCAATGGTCAGAATATTCTCCACAGTTGAGTGGAGAGTGGGATACGACTTTCTCACGTACTCTGGTGCCTCACATTTGACCGTGTACCCTGGAGGGGGAGACCTGGTGGCACTCAGAGGAAGGACAGCAGGTAGCCAAGAAGAGACTTGATACCCTATGAGAATATACAGGGGGAGGTAATCCCCCTCAGGAACAGTCATAGGGGAGGGGAATAATTGGAAAATGGGGGGGGGGGGAGGAATGGGAGGATACAAGGGATGGGATAAACATTGAGATGTAACAAGAATAAATTAATAAAAAAAAGGAAAAAAAAGACACATTTATGCTCCCAAATATTCTCGAATACATGGCCTTCAACCAGAGTGTGGTTGACTTTTCAAGGGCTACACTCTTAGAGAAAACGCTCTTTCTTTCTATAAGCATCTAACAATTTCCAATAGCCCCATGGTTAGGGGAAAGTATGGGATTTGGTTTTCATCTTTCCGTTGCATGCTAGCATTTGATGAGACTTGAGTTTGCTTAACTTTTGTGTCTACTGAACTGTGTTTTGTAGATGTGTGACTTAATATGTGCAGCATATTATTTCGTGTGTGTGTGTTTGTGTGTGTGTGTTTACTGCTTTTAGCTCTTACACTTATTTTGTCTTTTTTCCACAGTGATACCTGAGACCTTCCCAGGGGTGTATCCTATGTTTATTTGAAATTTACTCCCCCCCCCACTCTCTCCCTCCCTCTCCCTCCCTCCCTCCCTTCCTCTCTCACTTTATCTTAATTATTTATAATTTATTCATATTAAATCCAAATTGTAACCCCTACCTCATCTCCTCCCATTTCCACCTCTCTCACTCTTAGCTCCAACCCCTTTCCCTAGTCTTCTAAATGGAGGAGGTCTTCCCTCTTACCATCTGACTCCAGCTTATCAGCTCTTATTAAATCTGTATGCATCCTCTTCCTCTTTTGCCATGGCAAGGCCATCTTCCAAGGGGATTGGTCAGGTTGAACCCAGAGGCTCCCAAACAGTATATCCCCTTGCCATTCTTTCTGGCTATGCAACAGAGCCAGTTTCTAAGATTTTTTTTTTTTAAAGTAAATGTACCATACACCTTTAATGCAATATGTAATCAAGAAGGAGCCGAACTTGATGCTTTCTTGATACTGGCTATCACTCTCTGAGTGGTGGTACTCCATAGGTGATTGGAGGGAGAACGTATAAAAGGTATTAACTGTCTTCTCCAGCTGTTAACTCTATGCACTATAAAATTCTTATAGAAAGGTGTTTCTATTGGTACAATAATAGCATGATTGTCATGGGGGTAAACAACTTATACCCCATTTAATTTGAGGCTAAATCTACAAAGATGGATAATACCTCAATTCAAATCCCATAACTGAAGAGGTCTTAGGCTCTAGTCAGGAATCTAAGACTGCTTTTTAGCTAGGTTGACATATACATATCTACTTTACCTTCTCACACTCATTCATCTAATAAGAAGGAGACAGTTGGGTCCACATAAAAAGATGGAATGTTCCTTATGAGACACTAATTCCTTCATGACACACTCCCATTACTCACTCAAAATAGAGTTTGCTGAGAGGCCAGCCAGGTCTACATAGTGAGTCCAGGACAGCCAAGGCTACACAGTGAAACCCTGTCTCAAAAACAAATACACACACACACACACACACACACACACACACACACACACATACACACACAAACACACACTAGAGTTTGCAACCATAAACTCCACTCCCAAACATTATTTCCCTTGGATTCTAGCTTCAACATATGAGTGTAGTGAAATGAGACAGTTCTCCGTTTCCCAATGTGGATCGTGGAATCCTGACTTCAGTGATGAGTTTGTCAGAAAGTATAGGACTGTAGAGCTGCCTTTATCTTCCCCAGTAATTATAAAGTCCTACCTTGATCCAACACTTTCACTGACCTCAGAAAGATTAGTGCCCTTCTTTCTGTTTGTTTTTTATTTAAAATATTTTATAAATTTTGTGGTTGTTGTTAGTTTCTTTTGTTTTGTTTGTTTAATATTCTAGCCTGGATTATATGCAACTCAAGACATCAATACAATTGCACCCTCCTATCATTTTTTCTTCTTTCATCTTTCGTATTTTTTAACCAATTGAGTTTTACTAGTAATTCTATTAATTTTGAATTTTCTTACATTTTATTGTTTCTACTAATGTTTCTCTTCATTTTCTTTTTGAAAATATAGTTTGATATTTCTGTCAATTTCTACATTTTTAACAAACACACAAAAATACATTCATGTATATCATTTTCAGGTTTTTAAAAATAATTTTAAATGAAATACAACAGTATTTTTCCCAGAATTTTATGTGTTAAAGGCTTGATTTTCAGGGGGGAACTTTGGGGATTGGAGGAGTCCCTAAAGAGATATGCCATTATATGATGTTTTTGTGCCTCCAGGATCTGGACTTTATGTGAGAAAATGAGAATTTATTTCAGCATCCTTTTGTACCGTTATCACTTGAAGCCATGAGGAGGGAAGAGTCTCTTGATCTTCTCATAGTCTTCTCCTATGGTCTGCTTCTGGCCCTGTATCAAAGTTTTAAAGGCACTACACCAAAACACATCTTTTCTCTTTATAAGATGGTTGCCTCAGGTAGTTGTTATAATAATGGGAATCTAACAGGGCAGAAAATAAGAAAATACATACCACATTCTCTCAATTGATTACACACCATTTTCTAAGTTTAATATGGGCCATACTTTACATAGAGAGCAGGTGCTACATTAAATATGTTTTTATAGATGATTGAGTCCATGAAAGCCTGATGCAGATCACATTCAGAAAAGAAGGAGAAAGAAATTTCTAGAGAAAGTTAGATGGATGAAAGTTAAATTGTAGAGATGATAAAAGTAGGAATAGGAAATTAGGAATCTAAAAGAAATGGCACTATGCAATGAAACAGCATAGGTCTCAGCAGGAGAATAACATTATCAAATATTTAAGAAATTTGACACTGGATATGGTATACTGACAAGAGAAATGAGTTGCTTGTCTGTGAGATCTAGCGAATGGGGTTAAACCTTTAAGGAAGAATTACTCAATTAATGAACTCTCCTGATATGTATTCATCCTGAAATTTGACATGGTATTATTTTGATATAATTTTTGGAAGAAAAGATAACTCAATGCTTTTGGAATTTTTCAGTCATATTAAGTTCAAAATGCTTTAAAACATTAAAGCAGACAGGACCAATAGATAAATAAATATATTAGCCTGGTGCTAAGGTCTGAGCTTATGATACACTTTTAGTATTCATTATCCTATTTGTTCTACTAGGGTTATCTATAAACACACTCTTAAAAATATTAGAATAAAAATGTACCATAATTATGAGATATCAGGAAAGTCAACAACATGATGTGTTGTCTTATATCATAAATTAATAAATTTTATTGAAGAATTTACCTATATTTTGGGTGAATGTTAATTTTCTTGTTTGCTCCTACAAGAGCTAATAAACTTCTCTTATAGGCATTATTTTTTAATAAAAATTCATTCACTTTACTATTTATTATTTATAACACATTGACAGATTATCTATTTGTTTCTCTCTATCTCTCTATCTATCTACCTATCTATCTATGAATCTATCTATCACCTATCTATCTATTATCTAGCTATATTTATTCCCTCAAATTCAAGTCCTTAAAATTGTTAATAAATTTTATCATCAATTACATAATCTGATTTTTCTCCCCAATCTCCTTCTTAGTTCTCTCCCAACCCCATCATTCCCTTTGCCACAAGCAATATATAATATCCAGGAGTAACTCTAACCAAGCAAGTGAAGGACTTGTTTGAAAAATAAAAAGCTTCAAATCTCTGATTCAGGAGATTGAAGATGATGTCAGGAGATGGCAGGAGTGTTAGAGACCGAGGAGTGTTGATGGAACCTGGAACACACCATTTCAGCCTTTTGTAAATGGATAAGGGACAAAGTAATTGTCTTTACTACTTCCTGCTGACAGTAGGGTGGCAGTAGGAGACTTAAAAGGCTGAAATGTTGGCCAGGTTCTGGAAGAACAGGCTGTTGCATTTGCTGTCCAGGGTCTGAGAACGTCTGCTGCTGGGAACGGCAATGTAGGTCCAGCTAGGAGGAACAATGCAGGTCCAGCTGGCATGATTTCTGAGGTTGGACAGGAGCACTTGTAGTAGCTGCTTTTATGTTGTCCCAGATGTAGGAGGTCTGGAAGGATGCTGACACATATATGTGGGCAGAAGACAAAGTTAGTAGGGCAGGGAGAAAATTTTCTTTAGGTATACCTTTGAAACTCTTGGGAGAGCAAAGAGGAAAGGCTTAAGACAATGTTGACACTTTGTGAGAATTTTGAGAGAGCAAAGAAAAAGTCTAGATATGGGAGCTTCCTCTTCCTTCCATATACCCAACTGTTGGCAGTAATTAAAATAGTTTAGTTTTGGAAATGTCCAAGTTTGGTTGCAGAGGCATATAAGCTTTAAGGCAGGTGTTCCCAAAGGTGTGTCAGGAAGAACAATCACTGAACATTTCCCATGGGGAGGTGAGGTCAGAAAGCTTTAGGGCACCCCCCAAAATGGTTAATGACCCAAGGTACTGGTGCAGACGAGTTAGTAGCTCATCAGCACCAACTAGCATACAACAGCCTAGCTCAACAGATGAGCTAGCTACAGCCTTAATCAACAGATGAGTTAGCCACAGGTATGTAGCTATGAGTGCACTAGAATGTTTCAACGGCTGTCACAAAACAGCAGAGAAAGCTACATCAGGAAACTCACCCGATGGGGGCGAGCCTAGTAGAAGGTCAGTGAAGAGGACCAGGGTGTCCCCCGCTCCCAGTCAATGAGCAAGGACTAGCAATCTAACTAGAAGGAAGCGTTTACATGACTAGGAAGGGAGAATTTAGCTGGTGTTGGGTGTAGAAAGATGGCAAACAGGTAGTTAGGGAAAGGGGAGTCCCAAGACTAGGGAAAAGGAGAAGAAATCCCACCATTAGAGATGAGTGAGAAACTTAGGTTTTGGATGACAGTACTTATCTGCACTTAATTTGACCTGAGAGGTGGATTTCCTGTAGCTTACAAGAATGCTTCTAAGTTCATAAAAGGAGATAAATTCAGCATCATCACTGTTTGAAATCTGCAGTGAAATACACATGGTTAGACATGAACACATTGTGGGAAAAGGGTAGTAGACATATATAGCATAGTACAGGCTTGGGAAAAGAACTTTGTGTTATGAGCAAAAACACTCTGAGATGAGGTTAGGGAAGGCAGAAACCCCTTTGGCCTCTGTGGAACGATAACAAAAGGAAATTTAAAATCTTGCAACTATGGTAGGATTACATAGTAGAACGATTTACCATAATTAGATAAATAAATCAGGGCTCCATTGATTAGTCTCAGTACTTTGAGCAGTTACATAAAAGAGAACAAAGCAGTTTTTGTATGACCAATAAGACCACATTTAGAAATTTAGGCTAAATATGGTTTAAGGCAATGATTGAAAATCTAATATTGTAAACAAGTGCATGTTAATACAGTAGAACATTATAGAACAACTTAAAAGAAGTATCAAACCCATTAGCCAGGAAGCCTGTAGTTGAATTTAGGTTAGCTGGTAGAAGAAATAGTATTTATTTACTTGTTTAGTAATTAGGAAAACTATAAATTGAAGCATAGCCAATAAACAATTGTACACCGAATAAACAATCACATGATTTTGTTGTTGTTTGTTGTTAGAAGACAGGTGCAGTAAACAGCAAAGCTGGCTTGATCAGCTGAGCAAATCTACTGAATTTCAGGCATACCTGCAAGGGGAAGGGGGTGGGGCCAGAGCATGTGGAGGTAGCCAATATCAAAGATGGCGACTAACCACATGGCGGGCTAGGGGAACAGCAGGCAAGTTTTAAAATGGTAGCAGGCTGTGAGCGGCGGGGCAGGGTTCCCTAGAAGGCTGTGTAGTGGCTCTGTTACCATGGAAGCACAGATGATGCGGCAAGTGTGGGTTCTCTGTTGATGCGTTTTTTGTCCCGTCCTGGCCAAGGAGGGGCAATGCTGCAGAAAAACAAGACTAGCCATATCTAAGCAGATGGAACCATCATGCTGGCAGCAAGGATCCTGGAAGGGCCCAGTAGCATCAGACCTCTGGGCCTCTTTTGGAATCAAACTAGACTATCTGAGGTTATAGCTGTGCATTTTGGGGGACTTGGTGTCAAATTAGAGGAAAGATGCTTGTTGTAACCCCAGAAGTCCAGAGTGGATGGAGGGGATGGGCGGGGGTAGAGGTTGAGACCTATAGTTACCAAGAAGTTCGACGTTGATCAGGGGAGGTCAGCCATGTAGACAGCAGCAGAGAGATACCTGCTTTTTTGGGTCCCGGGAGAGAGCAAAGCATCAGAATTTTTAGGTGGAATGGGGTAGAGAGAGAGGGCCATGCACCCATGGCAGGTAAGTAGTGACATCATAGGTAGTCAGACTAAAGCAGAATCCTAACATGGAAAATTAACATAGTAAAAAAAGGCCATCTTACAAAAAGCAATTTACAGATTCAATGCAATCACTATCAAAATACCTACACATTTTTTTAGAGACATTGATAGATCAACTCTCAACTTCATATGGAAAAACAAAAACCCAGAAAAGCTAAAACAATCCTGTACAATAAAAGATCCTCGTTCTGGCTATTATGTACAAGGCAGCTATGAACATGGTTGAGCATATGTCCCTGTTGTAATAGCCAGAACATGGAAACAGCCTAAGTGTCCCTCAGTAGAAGAATGGACTAAGAAACTGTGGTACATTTACACTATGGAATACTACTCAGCTATTAAAAACAAGCAATTCCTGAAATTTGTGGACAAATAGATTGATCTAGAAATTATCATAATGAGTGAATTCACCCAGAAGCAAAAAGAGACAAACGGTATATACTCACTTATATCAAAACACTAGTCCAAGGGATATGTACCATGAAAATCTTTACTTACTAAGAAAGTGGGTCAGAGGAGAGGATATCCGATTGAGACTTTAGGCAAGAGTAGCATGGAAGAAAGAGGAAATAGTAGGATCCACAGGGTCCTGGAAACCTACAAGAAGAACTTTATGACAGGCAGATCTGGGTCCTGGGGTCCTCCTCAAACTAAGGCACCAGCCAAGGAGAATATAAGCAGTAAGCTTTGAACCCCTACCAAGACCTAGCCGACGAACAGGATATTTTCCACCGTTGAGTGGAGAGTGAGATCTGACTCTCCCACGAACTCTGGTGCCCCTTTTCTGACCACATCCCCTGGATGGGGAGGCCTGGTGGCACTCAGAGGAAGGATAGCAAGTTACCAAGAAGAGACTCGATATTCTAAGAGCATAGATAGAGGGAGGGGTCTCCCTCAATCACAGATATAAGGGAGGGGAGAAGGGGGAAGTGAGAGGGAGGGAAGAATGGGAGGAAACAGGGGAAGGGCTAACAATCGAGATGTAATATGAATAAATTAATGAAATTAATAAAAAAAAGATCCTCCACAGGTTTCTCCACACCTGATCTCAAGCTGTACTATAGAGCAACAGTAATTAAAACAGCATAGTACTGGCACAGCAATAGGATGGTTGATCAACGGAATTGAATCAAAGACCCAGAAATAAATACACACACCTATGGACACTAGTTTTTTTTTTTTTACAAAGAAGCCAAATCTATTCAATGGAAAAACAATAGCATCTTCAATAAATGGTGCTGATCTAACTGGATGTCTACATGTAAAAAAATGCAATTGGATCCATATTTGTCACCATGCACAAAACTCAAGTCCAAGTGGATTAAAGGCCTCAACATAAAACCAGAGACACCAAATCTGTTAGAAGAAAAAGTGGGGAACTCATTGGCATAGGAGACAACTTCCTGAACAGAACACCAACAGCCCAGGCCTTAATGTCAACAATTAATAAATGGGACCTCATGAGGCTGAAAAGCTTCTGTAAGGCAGAAGAAACTGTCAACAGAACTAAGAGAGAGTCTACAGACTAGGAAAAGATCTTCACCAACCCTACATCTGACAAGGGTCTAATATGCAAAGTACATAAAGAGCTCCAGACATTAAACACCACCAAACCAAATAACCCAATTAAGCAATTAGGCTCAGAATTAAATAGAATTCTCAACAGAAGTATATGGAATGGCTGAAAAACACTAAAGAAATGCTCAACATCCTTAGACATCAGAGAAGTGCAAATTAAAATGACTCAGAGATTTCATCTTACACCCATCCGAATGGCTAAGATCAAAATCTCAAGTGACAGCACATGGTGGTAAAGATGTGGGAAAAGGGAAACACTCCTTCATTGCTGGTGGGAATACAAACGTGTACAACCACTTTGGAAATCAATCTGGAGCTTTCTCAGAAAACTTAGAATAGGGCTGTCTCAAGATCCAGCTATTCCACTCCTTGGAATATACCCAGATGATGCTCCACCACACAACAAGGACATAATCTCAACCATGTTCATAGCAGCCTTATTCATAATAGCCAGAACCTGGAAACAAACTAAATATCCCTCAGTCAAAGAATGGCTAAAGAAGCTGTGGTACATTTATACTATGGACTACTACTCAGCTCTCAAAAACAAGGAAATCCTGAAATTTGGGGACAAATGAATAAAACTAGAAATGATAATCCTGAGTGAGTTAACCCAGACCCAGAAAGACTCACATGATATTCTCACTTATAATTGGGCACTAGCCCTAAAGTGATGTCCCATGAAAGTCTTCAATTACCAGGATATTGAGATAGATGCGGGGACCTCCTATTGCGACTCTAGGTGAGAGAAGTACAGATAATGGGGAAACAGAAGGATTCAGAGAGTCCTAGAACCCTACAAGAAGAACATCATGATGCAGCAGGGTCTGCACAAACTAGTGTATCAACCATGGACAATACACGCAGTAAATATTGAACCCTTAGTCAGATCTAGCCAATGGACAGGACATTCTCCACAGCTGTATGGAGAGCAGTGAGTTACTCTGACATGAACTCTGGTGCCCCAGTTTTGACCACTTCCTCTTGGTGGGGAGGCCTGGTAACATTCAGAGAAAGGATAAGCAGACTACCAAGATGAGACTTGATAGGCTGTGACCATATGGTGGGGGAGGAGATCCTCTTCTGTCACAGACCTAGGGGAGGGAATAGGGTTAAAGAGGGAGGGAGGGAGAACAGGACGATACAAGCGAGAGGACAACCATTGAGATTTAAATTGAATAAATTAATAAAAAAGGAAGAAAAAAGAGACACAGATGGTGTAAATCTGGGATCATGTAGACTGTAAACTTGGATTGATATGCTTCTAGCAGGCAAGATACTTAGCTGTCTATTACATAAAGTGAAACAATGGAGTGGCCCAGCTTATCTGAGAAAGAGCTCAGCAAAGAGAAATGGTGGTCATGAAGTATTTTGGATCAAGGAAGCTGCAGTCAGAGCCTTGTGTACATACTACTTTCTTGCTAGACATCAGCTGTTACAGACATCCAGTTTTTGTACATATTTCATTCTCAGGCGGGGGGAGAGTATAACATTCCTTTAGCCTTGAGACCTCATAGAAATGGCTATCCTTAGGTCAAATATGCAGTCACACAAGAGTGCATTTGTTCCCTACAGTAACTCTTGGGAAATTTATATATATATATATATATATATATATATATATATATATATATGTAACCCCACAGAAGTGTGGGAAGGAAAGAGTAAGAGTCATAAGATGAGGAGGAGTGCTGTGAAATGTTTCTTCTAGAAACAGCATAGATATTGCACTCATGAACTCCCTGAAGTTGTGGTTACCTGCATGTATGTAATCTGTACAATAAAAAGCCAACAGGATTAATGAATTGTTCAGCAGAACTCACTGGACTCAGTACCTGCAGAATATGTAAATGAATAAAGGGAGAGGAAAGAAAGCACATGAAGGTGTGAAAAAAATGTATTAGGGGGTAGCAAGGGGAGTTGAGGGTGAATACGATCAGTGTATAAATGTGTGAAATTACCAAATAAAAAGTAAAATAATTTCTAACTGTTGTGTTGGTCTGATAGACTCACATGTTTGAATACTTGGACCCCAGATGGTAGAATAGGGAGGAAGCCTTAAATGAGGTGGCCTTTTTTTTCTCCAGAGTTGCAGGTGGAACCCAGGGTCTAATGCTCACTAGGAAAATGCTCTACTCCTGAATTAAATCCCGAAACTCTAAGGTGGCCTTTTATTGGAGGAGGTATGTCATTGGTGGTGAGCTTTGGTATTTCAAACACCCAAGACTTTCTCAGAGTGTACAAGTGTCATTTTTTTTTTCTCTAATATGAAGATTCACCTGTAAGTTATCAGGTACAGTTATTCCTGCCTGTACCTGCTGTCATACTTCCCACTATGGTGGTCATAGAATCATACTCTGAAACTGAAAGTCCACCCAAAACTTTTTGTTTCTATTTTCCTCATATTTTCTGTAATATCAACATGTACCCTAATCTTTCATTACTGATTATAATTTTGTTATATAGAACAATTATAGGTTCTCATTTCATTCTAAGTTGGCTGAGTTAATTTTACCTTTCACAGTGTAAGGAAAGCTTTCCAATGATGTTTTGCAGATAATGTACGGGGAGTACATCCATCCCCAGTATACTCCCCTTCAAAAGGGAAATGTACATAGTATACTGTTGGAAATCAGACGATACATGCTTGCCTACCTCAAGGGCAAGCTTAGTTTTGTTTTGTTTTCCTGTACTGTTTGGTCATATGCATCCACCACTCCCCATTGTTCTCAGGACTTTTGTCAGTTGCCTTTAGTTAGAGTTCACTCAACTCTGATAATAATTAAAGCCCAAGTGTTGTGTATGCTATAGGGGGCAACAACTGCACAATTCAATTTATGGCCTCCTGTCACCATGAATGGTCTTCACTCAAGGCAACACCGCATCTTCATCAGAAGAAAGGCAGCTGTTGTCTCTACTTCAAATTTTCCCTTATCAGTAGTTGGGACTGCACTGTAACACACTACATCTTTTTTGTCTTCTGCTCACTCCTTTATATATTTTGAAAGCTATTCCTACAATTTCATATTTAAAAAATACTCAAAAGGCAGAATTTTACTCTCATTTATCTCATCATAGGAAATCTGACTCAATATCAATCTTACCACATCCACTTTCAAATAATGTAGATACTCCTAGTCATCCAGTCTCCTATATTTTTCTCTGCCTGATTGTTCAGGACTTTATGAACCTTAAATACAAAACAGTCTAAATCATTCTCATTCATCAACCCCCGTCAAGGTTGTATCCCACATGAGTCTCAAGAAATCCACTAAATATCCACACTAACCCCAAGGTTCCCACAGATTACTTTTCTTAACTCTCTTTTGAACACAGGTCTTGGCTCAGTTAAATGGAAATCAATAATCCCTTGCACATATAATTCCTTTAGTAATGAATGTCCTTTCTCTATCATCTTCAAGACTCTGGTGCTCATAGCACCTTAAAATAACAAACAAACAGATGTCTCCAATAGCTTTATTGGAAATGAAACCAAAGTTCCCACTCTAGAAGAGGATAGTTTATTTGGGGGCCAAGAATAAGTATGGCCCAAGAATATGGATACTCGTTACTCGAATATCATGTTGCAATATGGTAACAGTTTCAATAAGGATTTATAATAACAGATTGAAGAAAGGTATAAATCATGACACTAAAAAAAAACCAGTGGCAGAATGATCAGATTATAAGCTTACCACAAGGCAGAGTACATATGTTATAGACCTCAAGTCATATTTCATAACATTCTTCCATTTAGATTTTTAGAAGCTAGTGGCTTACAAAGAGTTATTTAAGCAAAATTGATAGTTACAATAATGTTATATTACACAGAGAGATTGCCAATGAAAGACATTTAAAGAATATTAAAGTAGTTCAAGATATTCTAGATCATCAAATTTGGTCACTTACCCACATAGAATCCTTGAGGGTGTGCTGTTTTATTACTCTCACCTGGCAGAAGTTTCAGGTCCCAGCTAATACGAGCCACTACATTAGGTCCTAGTATCCCTCAAGTCCCTTATCTGCTGGTCCTGAGGAGTACTTCCTACTTCTAGTACATTCTGTTCTTCCTAATTGACGAATTATTCACATGGCTTTCCATATTTTTTGGATCCCAAAAGAGATTGCGTGACTTGAATTCAACTTATACTTTTAATAGGAAATTTCAGATAGTATCATTTTAGACACTGACTCGTTTTGTTTTGTTGTTGTTGTTTGTTTTTTGTTTTTTCTATTTCTTGCAAAATCAGGGACTAGTACATAAAGGAGCATGCATATGTTGTTTTTGCCCTCACAACACCCCTTTAGATATAAAAGTTTCTTTCAAGATAGACAGCTTTTCCTCTGTTTCATGCCATATTTCCTACAGTAAAGCAATAAAGTGGAAAGGAAAGAAACAACACCATACATGTTTGATGATTCATTAAGACACATCTGTGGAATCTCCTTAAGCTTATAGTTATCCTGAAAAAAATCTTCACAGCAATCTTTTACTGTTCATATGCACTCAGGGAGGGTCTCTGTAAGTTTTGTAAGTATCTGGTTTTCCTGAATCCTGTAAATTTCCTTATGTTCCTGAATATTTTGAGCCTCACTCCTGCAGTCACAGGAAATAACTACATCAGCAAAGAATGAAGCCGACTACATACATAAACACATACACACAACAAAGAAACATTTGAACATCCTAATTAACTTTAACTATTGGTTAAAAGGTAATTTATAAAAATTTTATTTTAATTAATTACATCATTTCCCCATCCTCTTTTCTTCCTTCAGTCACTACTTTCTCCTCTCTGTTTAGCCTCCCCCATGTGCCATTCATTCTCCCAAATTGAAGAACTCTATTTATTTGATCGTTATTGCTACACATATTTATAAATGAATAAAAATATCTACACAGTCTGCTGAGTCTGTGTGTTTGTGATTTCAGAACAGACCACAGTTTGTGTTCCCAAGGCGTGAGCCTTCTAATTGGTTATACAAGAAGACATTCATCTTTATCAAACGTACTAACTAACACTTAAACATTTTACTATATTTTATTTTATTCTAATAAATTATTAATTTTAAAATGGTGATTCTTCAAAAATATTAGTGAAGAGGTCATACATTTAATCATTATTCTTGATATATGCCATTCCCAAGTATATGGTCACCAACAGAGTTGGACATTTCTCTAAAAATATCCAGAGTTTACTTGGCTATATATATCAGCTGAGTAAATTTTTAGTAGCTCATATGTGTGATTTTTTTGATGTTAAAACCTTGTTTATTTTTTAAAATTTAGAGCATAGCTATCTATATATACAGTTATCATGTCTGTATACAATTTCATCTTATCTTCTCTGAACATGGTAGTATGAACATATACATATGAATTTGGACTCATATCCTTTCACACAGGTATATGTTTCCTAGAACTCATTGCCTCAGTGAATAGAAATAATTATCCTCTCCCTATAATTAATATCTTAAAATTATAAATATATTTTAATATTTTATAACACACCTTTTCTTATCTCCACAGGCCACACAATCACAAAATAGAACTATAGAATACAAGCTAACAAATTACAGGATGAAAAATAAAACAAAATCATTGATTTTAAATACACATGGATATTGGCAAAGCAGATGGTACAACGTGCATAGAAATAGAAGCTGTATATTCCCTTGAAATGGAATTTTAAACTACAATTTATGTTCTAGTATTTATGAAAATTAAAAGAGAAAATTATGATGAAATAAAGCACAGTGAAAATTTGAAATTGGTTTTAAAGTTTTCTCTGCAAGCAATTTGTTTCCTGAAAAAAAAAAAAAAAGACAACACATGATATTGAACATGGAGCCTGCTTGAATAATATGCTGTTAATTTCAGCTGTTAAATGTGCACATACGTTAACATATACTAAAGGTATTTGTTAAATTAGTGCTGTCAATGATTAATATAATCAGTACACTAAGTCAAATAATATCAAAAGCTATCATCAGATCAAAAATGCAGTTACAATCTAGATAAGTGAAGATCTATCTAAATACATATCTAAATAAATAAAATATTTATAAAATATCTATAGTTATTGGTGATAACATTAATTTTACATTAATTAAACTGAATCTAGGATTATGTTCATTTATGTGTACTTGACTTTGGTATTAAAAGCTACAGTATTGAAACACTGTTAATATGATATCCTTACTAAATATACATTGTATTATTTCATTAATCAGTATATTCACACTTTCATTCTGTTTCTCTTTCTTTAGGCACATATTTTGGATGTGATACAAATTATGGTGCTTAAATATTGCAAACCATGTATCTGTTACATTTCAAATGAAAAGTAAAATTATGGTTAATATTAATTACTCTGAATATATCACTTCAGTGTAAAATTTTAAAGACAAAAAATTTGAGTGACAGGCACATGAAAAACATAGTAAATGTCTAACATATTCAGATCGTATTCTTTCCTAAAAACATTGATCACTTTCTGGAGAAATGAGCCCAGTGGCACTCAGAGGCAGGATAGCAGGCTACCAAGAAGAGACTTGATACCCTAGGAGCATATACAGAGGGAGGAGATCCCCCTAGTGACAGTCATAGTGGAGGGGAATAAGGGGAAAGCAGGCGTGAGAGAGGAATGGGAGGATACAAGGGATGGGATAACAGTTGAGATGTAATATGAATGAATTAATAAAAAAAGACAAAGAAGATAAATTTTGTATACACTCTTTTGATATGGTTTTCCTGTCGCAACTCCTACCAGTTCATTCCCATATCCCCATACACCAAAATCCACACCATCTCTTGGTCTATTTCATTATAAAACAAAGAGGCATCTATTCTTTAAAAGTGAAAAAAAAAACAATAGGATAACATGAAAGGATTAGGGAAAAATAAATATGCAAACAAAAACACAGATATCCAAATAAAAAGCACAAGAAACACATATACAAAGAGATGAACACATTGACAAATACAGAAATATCATAAGAAGACAAACATCTAAAACCATCATATATAAGGAAAAGACCTATAAGGTAAAATGAAGAAAAAAATTTCCAGACAAAGCATTTAAAAAGAAAATTTCTCCAAAATTATCGTTGAGTTCATATTTTAGTGGACATCAAAAGCTGGGCATGGAACCTGGCTAGAGTGGTTCTTACAACCAATGAGATGCTATTGGAGAAAACTAGGTTTTCACCTATAAATAGTTCTCGATTAGAGACAGCTTTTGGGTCAGGAATGTGGCTTCGTGTCCTTTTCTATTGATGCCACAGTTTATGTGAGTTCATATGTACATTGGTCCTGCTGTGGCTAGAGGCTTTGTTTTCTTAGTGTCTTCTATGTCCCCTGGTTCTTACAGTATTACTTCCTCCTCATCAACAGAGTTCCTTGAATTCTCTAGACAGATGTGGAGCACACAGAGATAGAGTGGGCAACAGAGGTCAAGGAGAAGAAAGGGAAGGATGATTAAAAGAGCTAGACAGTTGTCATGCTAGTTTTGCAGTGTAAAAGGGCGTGTCTGTAGTTCCAGAACAGTTGAACTAAGCTAGTGACCAGTTTCTTTTGTCACCATGGCCACAACTAAGTTCAGCAATATTTGTGGTAAATCATATCTTTAAAAAATTAATTTCAGTCTTCTAAAGCAAAAGGAGACATGCCACAAATCCAAGATTTTCATTTTATGGAGTTACTTATCAAATTGGGTATTTTTTTTTTCTCATTTTGTAATGAGAACACTGAGTTTCCATGAGGCTTAAATAATATAATGCAAGTGAATTTCTAAGCAGATTGCCTGGCATGCAATGGGGGCTCAAATAAATAGTAGTGGTGATTACTTTTGATTGAAACTACAAAGTAGCCTTCTTGATAGCTTTTACTGATAATTAATAGCTGTGCGGCAATATTCACTTTAACAGTCATGTGTATCTGAGGCTCAGTTCACACAATTGTACACAGAATATGTGACTCCTGATCTGGAGTACTTACTGGTCTTTTCTTTTCCCCTGAGCCCTTGCCTGGATACAGGAGAATATAAAATACTTTTTTTTAGCATAATCACATTTTAGAAAAAAGTTCCTATAACCATATTTCTGGTATTCATTTAACAGCTGGTAATGTCTCCAATATCAACATCAGAGGGAAAAAAGTCCCTAAATTATTGTGTTGCCTGTATTTAGTAATATCATTAAATGATTTCCAGAGTAATTTTGTATTTTCTAAAATATTTTTAAAATTATTTTAAATTATATGTACAAATTTGTGTCATGTGCTTGCCTCGGAATCCAGAGGACTATGTCAGGTCCTAGTTGCAAGCCTCCTGACATGGGTGCTGGGACCTTATCTAGGATTCTCTATAAGAACACTATGCACTTTTAAACATTGGGCTACCGTCCCCTCAGTCAGTGATTTTAATGAAAGAAAACAAGCAGCAGCAGCAGCAACAACAACATCATCATCAACAACAACAACAACAAAAATCACTCATTTTAAACTAAAGTCTTGTCGGCTTTCATCCTATTTCCTTCCAATGTTTGAAATTTTATTCTTTAGTACTAAAATGTGAATACACGAACATTACCATCTGAGTCTCTTACATTGGCCATGGTAATTCTGCTCTTTGGAGATTTTAAGCTTATTTGTCTATATTTCAACACCTTTTGATTTTGAAACCTGACAAATTCCCTGCGGAGCAACTGTTCCCTGTGCTTACTGAGGCTGCAGTGTCTTGGTGAGACTGCAAGACATTCCCTTGTTATTTCCTGGCCAGTCTCCCAGTGCTCAGCAATTTCATAAATATCAGCAGATGTCCTGTAATAAAAGTCAGTGGTGTGTTTGGGGCCCTTCTAGCTTCCAATCTGTTGCACTAGTGCTGAATGGGTACCTAAATACTGATGGTTTATTTTCTCCAATAGAGATGTCTACTGGGGCTAACCCTGATCCCAACTCATGCTCAAAACAACAACAACGACAAAACAGATGCTAAGTGGGAGAAGACAGGATAGGAGCCTTGATGCAAATGATGCAACTAGAAAGCACTCTCACTCCTAAATAAAACACAACTATTCATAATAGTTGAAGTACTCTGCTTCCTTTACAAAAAAAGATTTATAGTTCATAATTTCCCACTTTTTTTTGGTGGGGGAGGGGAGAATCATTATTCTGATGTAATGCATTGTTCCCTAAATTAGAAATCTTCTATAAACTAAAATAAATAAATAAACAGGTAAATTTGCCAATCATTTCTTTTAGTATCATGTTTATGAGAGATAAAATTTAGTTAATGTTTTGATGCTTTGAATTAATTTCGTTTCTTACAAAGGTTTAGAATTCATGAACTTGAGCTTCTTTATAACATTGTGTTTGTTTCAATAAAAATAAGTTGGTTATGAGATATTGCCATTCTTATTTTCTTTTTTTTATTAATTTATTCTTGTTACATCTCAATGCTTATTCCATCCCTTGTATCCTCCCATTCTTCCCTCCCTCCCGTTTTCCCCTTACTCCCCTCCCCTATGACTGTTCCTGAGGGGGATTTTTTCCCCCTGTATATGCTTATAGGGTATCAAGTCTCTTCTTGGTAACCTGCTGTCCTTCCTCTGAGTGCCACCAGGTCTCCCCCTCCAGGGGCCATGGTCAAATGTGAGGCACCAGAGTACGTGAGAAAGTCATATCCCACTCTCCACTCAACTGTGGATAATGTTCTGACCATTGGCTAGACCTGGTCATAATGAGTGAGTTAACCCAGAAGCAGAAAGACTCAAATGGTATATACTCACTTATATCTGCATACTAGCCCAAGTGGCATGTCCCACGAAAGCCTTCACTTACCCGGAAACTGGGACAGAGGGGAGGACATCCTATTGGGACTCTAAATGAGAGAAGCATGGGAGAATAGCAAAGTAGAAGGATCCAGAGGGTCCTAGAAACCTACTAGTAGAACATTATGATAGGCAGATTTGGGCCCAGGGGTCCCACTCAAACTAAGGCACCAGCCAAGGACAATACAGGCGGTAAGCCATTCTTATTTTCTTGATGTTTATGTTATAGACATGTCTTCTAAATATGTATGTTTATAAATGTAGGGCATGATGAACTCAACTTTGATCAGATCATGTCTATCTGCAATCAATTGAGAAATACAGAGCTAGTCAAAGTGCTGAGAGAAAGAATCTGAGAGCTCAGCTATAAATCGAATGTCTTTACCTAAGACCAGAAATCAGGGAACAAAAAGGACATGGGTGCAAGACTAGAAGAGTCAGAACATGAGGAGATGTGCTTTGAAATGCTGTTTTCAGAGCATGACATAACCTTGTTTTCATCAATTCAAGTCAGCTGTGGCTACCTGAATAAGACCTGTACAAGATCAAGCCTGTCAAGCCCATCTTTTATTGTGGTAATTGATAGCTGCCACAGTAGGGAAAATCATCCTTTGTTGAGGGTGAGGGGTAAGTTTCTGCCTGAACAACAGAAACTAAACTTAATGGACTAGGGAGTCATCAGGAAACAGAAAAGATCAGGGGGAACATGACACTAGGGATGGATGGGATTCAGGTGATTTGAAAAGCATGGAGTAGATTTGATCAGACTTCATTCTATACATGTATTAAATTTTCAAAGGATAAAAAAGAAAAAAATGAAATAAAATGAAAACAAAGAGATAAAACGTCTGAACTTAAAAAGCATGAGAACTCACAGTGGAATAAATGCAAAGAAAATTAAATTAAATATAAAATAACTTAGCTAGTAATATTAGGGTCATTTCAAATTGACTTTCTATCCTCAAATTAAATGTGAAAAGCATTATCCTGAAATTATAATCATTATATAAAAATCTATTTGAATTTTTTTATTTTATTATGATTAAAGACTGGTATGGATTTTGTATTATTTTAATACATATGTTATATCACAAGCATGACAAAATATCCTCAAAAATGATTAAATTATAATGATTTATTGAAATGGAAAATAATACATCTGTACTTACTTGATATGGTACATATGACACAAAAGCACGTTTAAGTGATTTGTAAGCACAGTTATATGTTTGTCATTCTATTCGTTTTTAGTTTATATTATATGGGTTGATTCCTTTCAGCAGTATAGTACATAAAAATAAATGTTTGTATAAATACTATTTGTAGCCTTTCACTTGGCCTTTCTTTACTAACACGCCAAAAGGAAGAATGACATGACAGTTACATATTAGACTTAAAACGGGTTTAAGAGGAAAGACAGTACGTGGTATAACCTTTAGCATTGTAAGTGTGTGTGTATGCAAGCAGATTCGAATAAATACCTCCTGAATTTGGTTTAAGAAGGCTTAGGAAGAAAGATATTCATATTATCTATTACAAAAAAGAAATGGGGAAGTCATTTCAAGATGCATGTGTTAGTGGCCTAAATAAATAATTTAACATTATTAACTGACTAGTGAATAAAAAACTACAAAAAGCACTATTTAATAATCTGAGTCAACTTAAAACTTACTAGAGGTAAGAATTCTACATTCCTCGGGGAAACAAGGCTGTTAATGTTTTTTCCACCCTTTTGAATTTTTTTCTCAAAAGCTGAAAAGAAGCCTCAGTGTTTAAGAGCTTCAAGTGCTTTTGCAGAAGACCTGAATTTGGTTTCTAGGACCCACGTCAGATGGCTCATGGCCAGCTCCAGGAGATCCTATGCCTCTTATCTGAGGATGCACAGACACACACACACACACACAGACACACACACACACACTCACACACATACACACACACACAGACACACACAGACACATACTTCAAAATAATAACATAACTCTTTTTTATTATCCACTTTACATCATGGTGGCTGCCCCATCCAGCTCATCTCTCAGTCCCACCTTCCCTCTCTCTCCTCCATCACACTTCCCCTATTCCTCAGAAAAAACCCTCCCTTTGCATCCTCTCCAGCTTATCACCTTGTAACAGGACTGAGCATCTCCTTTTTCCCTGGGGCCTGGCAAGCAGTCCTGCCAGGGTGAAGTGAAAGAGAAATACCTTTCACAACATAAATGCTGCATATTAAAGGGTAAATTGTTCTTCACCTGAATTTCAGTCATGAATTTCAACTCCTTCCTGGGTCTTTCTGATTATAATTAAGGATATTTTTGATGGGAGAATTATCCCAAGAATACGAAAGTCAAATAATGATTTATATTTAGAAAGAAATCTTCACTGATACCATATTTCTTCTTTACTTACAGGTCAGTGCAAGGGGACCCACTGCTGCTACAGGTAGGAAAAAGGGGATTGAAAATAAAATACTTTCACTCTCTTCATGTTTCACACGAATTGAATTGGGATATATTATCACAATAAAGTTCATTAATTATGTATGTATAAACACAATTAAGATAAATACATCTTTTCTCTTTTTTGAAGTTACAGTTAGCCTTGAGTAATCAATGGATATAATGAAGAATAGCTCTCTTTCTAAAATCATAACAATTTGAAGAATGAGAAATCAATTTACTATGAAAATGAGAGTGATAAATGAACAAATGACTAATCTGGATGATAAAAACGAAAGTATTTTCTCAGCTAAAACTTCTTAAGTATATACTCAGTGAAATATTAATTAAAAACAGAAATGTTGCATGTAATGATAAATTAAATTCATAAAAGAAATGAGAAATAATTTGGGCTGTAACAGTATGATTTTCTGTTCACCATAGCATCACAAAACTCTATCCTTCTACTATAAATTTGTTTATGGTATGTAAGCGGTCTAGGGGAGAAAAACAGGGAAGAAGAGGGAGGGACGGTATGAATGAGAAGATAAGAGTGAAAGGATAACAATCTGGATGTAATATGTGAACAAATGTAATAAATAAAAAATATAAATTGTTACAGTAAATGTTAACTTTTCATCAATGGACCTGCATTCAACATGTAACTCATATTCTACTGTGACAGAAAAATGACAGCCACTAATTACAAAGTTCACTGGGCAGTTCTGTTATTGTAGAATTCACAGGAGCCTTACTCTAATTATAACAAGTCACCTGACATCACTTACAAACTAATAGAATTAAATCTTTTGTCCTCTCCTACCTAACTTAGTATCTTTATGCTTTATGCTAATATTCTTTTGTTTCACAAGTGTGCTTTAGACATTCAGGCTACAATAATATTATTTATTCCACTATCTCATAATTTATAAAAACAAGAAAATTGATATATTTTGCAATTTTTAATTCATAAAAATACATTTTGTTTCCAAACCACATTATTTCATATTATAGATACAGTCATTTTTTTGTGACTAGTGCAGTGATTTTACTTAATACAAACATTTTACTATGTTAATCTGCATGCCTGTCAAAATGGCTTTATCCATTTGTCAAAATATATTCTCAAGAGATTTTACTGCTGGGATTTTTTAGGTTACTATTTTAAATTTACACACTACTTTTGCATCTATGATGGTATCTATATACCCATTTCAAAGCTCTACTACCAGATTAATGCAGTATGAAATGTCTTAAATTTGCTACCGATTTGATTCAGAGAAAGTTATTGTCTCTATATTCATTACACATATTACAGGTAGAAATGATAAATAGTAATCACCAAAGAACTTCACTGAAGAATAGCAGTTCAACTAAAGTAAAGATCTGGTGAGATTACAAAAAGTAAATAGCCACTTAATATAATGTTAACTGTTCAATAACAATTATTTTATAATAGTTAGGTTATTATTATGATAAAAATGACTATATAATTTTAAAAATAGTACCATTAATTGATAAACTTGGCTCCTGTAAATATTCATGAGAAACTTTATGATGGTTAAGGTAGAGTTATGGTGACAAGAACTTAAATATAGTGCTACAACTAGACCACTTGCATTCTATACCAATGGAAACTCTACTTCAACAGGAGCTAGTATGAAACTAAAGTGTGACATCTATGTTTAATAATGACTGCAACTTGATCATTTTAGAAGTAAATCCTAATCCTATTTCATTTATCCCCAATTTACCAGTGTCTTGTAATAAAAAGTATGTCCTCATTAAAAAGGATTGACTTAATAATGTTTCTGTTAAATGGTGTTTTAGGGACTTCGTGTGCAGTGCAACACATTTCAGAATTCATTTTAAGTAAAAGAAAAGAAAAAGAAAAAAAAGAAAGAAAAAAAAGTAACTATCCATATCCTTCAGGGTCCAACTTAACTCATTTCTTACCCTGCTGTAACTTCATGAAGACTCTTCATGGATAAAATTTTGCTCTAGTTTTAAATGAAGATGAACCACTGGAGAAAAATCTACTGAAATAAAAATTTTACATGATTATGATTGCACTAAGAGAAACTAGAATCAAAATATAATTATTTTAAGGAATAACAGAACACTTCACAGTGTAAACTTTTCATACTAAATATTGGTTTAAAAACACATTTTATGTTTCCATGATATCTTATACAAATATGTAAAAGTATCTTTTATTTGCCTGATATAATTTTTTCTCAGAGACTTACTACTGAATACTGAATACCCTCACTCTTTCTAGTTCCTTCTGAACTCTGGCTGACTGGTTCATCTCAGCTGTTCAGACTCAAAACTCCTCTCTAAGCTGATTGATTCAAACTGACTTCTTTCAGCATCCAATTGAATTGTTTTGTTTGGAGTCATGGTGACTTTGGTAATACATTCAAATCTTCTGGCTCTTTCTCAATCTCTGGCTTGTTCAATCTTCACCTGTGTCTAGCTTGTTCTCTCTCTCTGCAACTTGTCTCTGTACAACTGTCTCAGTAAAAACTGCCTCTGAACTCCATAAAATGATCACTACCAAATGAAATGCCAAATAAACTCACCAATGAACTCAATTCCCCTGCACTGCACTCAATGCACTGACTTCCAGCTGACTGAACTGACTCGCTGCATTGTCGTCTTAAGTCATCTCTCTTTTCTGTACTCATGAGAGTTTGGCATATCCTATCTCTGACTCATACATCAAGTATTTCTCTGATTTTTCACTTTGTCTGCCACTCACATGAATATCACTTTCATACATAGCTGCTTCCTTCTATAAATTAATCGTACTTTCATTGTTTATATTAAAACTGTGTATTTGCATTAAGGGTGTCTTTGCATTCCAGCCAGATCACATAGATCTAGAAAGTCTTTGGATGTGATCCCTTGTCAGAACAGCCATGTTGCTGGATTAAAATTCCCCTATACATAGATATAAACCAAAGTAAAATAAAGTACTTTTAAAGAAATTTTAATTAAAATATATTTCCAAACACACATAAAACAAATAAATAAATAAAAGGGTAACTTTTTAATACATAAATGAAGTAGTGATATAAAATTAAGTAAAAATTGGAATGAATTTTAATAAGTTAATAAAAATAAATTAGATATCTACTAGTAATTATGCACGCATGTATGTATTATTGTCATGTTATTACATGATACATAAAATATATGTTGACACAAATTATTTGATCTAACTATCAAAAATAATAAAGTCTGATGAACAGATTTTCTTGTATGAGGTCATAATTTTCCTATTAAATAATAAAGATTAGTTTCTATTAGATCTTAGTTAATAAAATATGCTTGATACATATAAAAAATCTTAGTGAAATATGTATTTTATGTAAACTATATTATATACTTAAATTATAAGTTACATGTCATATAAAATATATTCATAAAATATTATAGTATACTATAATAATATACTACATATTACCTTTATGCTATATATGTTAATACAGTAACAAAATAATATACAAGTAAAATATTGATGGAAATTTATAATTTATAAGAGTAATTAAAGAAAAGAGAAATTGTCTCAATTGTCACTCACAAGGTTGTTTTTAATTCACTGGTATAGAACTTTATATATAGATGAAAAATAAGTTTAATTCTAGATTCAGTGGTATGGAATACAAATGTGAGATTGTTCGCACACACATGCTCTTTATATGTGTGTGTGTATGTGTATGTATGTACATATATATAAATATGCATATATATATTTCTGCTCTAATGTGAGGTATTGTACCCATATAACTCAATTATACTACAAGGTTTATTCCAGTGCTTTGAGTGTGCTATTGCAGGCTGTTTAGGACACATAGGTTATGCAAGTTGGTTGTAGTTGGTCAAGTCATGGTCGTATCAATTGCTGGTCTACTTTTGTCACAAGAATATATATCTTAAATGCAGCAGATAGATATGATTGTATAGAAAGACAAGGTAGAATAGTTAGATAAGGTCTTCAAAAACCTCAGAGACATGCAGAATATGGCATTTAAATTTATTTTTATTATTTTAAAGATTCACTGACAATGAGACAGTTTAACTCCTGGCAACACTCAGCCTACCTCAAAGATGCTGATGAGCATCAAAGAACCTCCTTATGGAGATGGATTCAAATATGGCAAACAAGCCACTGGGACAATATCCTCTTTTCTGCAACAGACAGAATTCTGCCTAAAAAAATGACAAGCTTGGATACAAGCATAGTCGCTGGCCAAACTGCTAAGACAGGGTAAACAAATCCTCAATAGTTCCTGCCTCACAAATATATCTGTCAGATATATTGGGCCAGAAGGGTAAAGAAGATGCTCCAACATTATAGAAAGTTTCAGGTGACTATTCAGATAGTAAACTATCTTTTTCATCTTCTCATTTGGAAAGTTACTTACCTGCACTCCTTGTATACTCAGGTAATCAAATTTATTCCTTCTCAAGTCTCTAATGGAGTTGAAGACCAGATGGCTTTGTTGTTTAAGGGTTAAGATGCTTTGGGTATTATAAAGACAAGCTGTGATAGAGATTGATTTACATTCAGAATTTTAGACACACCAAGATAGGAAAGATGTTTTTTTCAAGGCTGTCAAATACAAATAACCAAAACACTAAGAATGTAAAATTTATGTAGTTCCTGATTGTGTCATAGTTCCCCTTGCTATAGGTAGTCTAATGTATATATGTGTAATAATATAGATATATATTTAAAATAAAAATGTTTAATTAATAAGAAAGTGAGAGATGAACAACATAGACACCAATACAAATGAAAAGGTGAAGCATTGATTTCTGGCCATGACAATTGTTATACTAAAAAAAAAAAAATGGTATAAATAATATGTTTACAAACTATGACCATCAAATTAAGTATGTAAGAAATATACGTTTGTTATTTGGTCAACTAGCTTATCCTCTGTATGACCTTTATGACTTTGACAAGGTTATCACTGTGGTGCTTCCCTGAAAGTGTGGTAAAAGCTGTCTTATCTCTAATTATTGGATAATTAAAAAGTTGGAGTATATCATTCCCTCATAACATCCCATTGCATTAAGATTTACTTATCATAAGCATCACTAGACCTTCTGGCTGGCAGATTGGCCACTGTTTACAGTTCTGTTTTAAAAAGACAGTACAGCCAGGCACACACCCTTAAATTGATTAAATTATTTGTTTTTAATGCCTATACTATTCTATATTTATGACTTTAGGTGGCTCTGAACTATATTTTGATATCTAATGTGCTGATATCTCCAGCAGATTTTTATTGAGACTTCTTTAGTTGTCTTGGATTTTGTGTGGATGTGCTTCCATGTGAGTTTTAAGATTGTTTGTTCAAATTCTATAAAGTATCGTACTGAAATTTTGATGGAGATTGAAACCAATGTGCTGCATAATTAGTTTTACAATATTAATCCTAATGATACATGATCATAAGTGGTCTTATCACCTTCTGATATAGTTTTAATTTGTGTTTCTGTTACTGTGATGAGACATCATGACCCCATAAATCTTACAAATGACAATATTTAATTACAGCTGGCTTACATTATTTTCATCTCAGGAAACATGGAAACATGCAGACAGATATGGAGCTGAAGAAGGAGCTGAGAGGTCTATATCTGGATCTACCTGCAACAGGAAATGAATGTCTCAGTAGATCTGGCTTGAACAATTGAATCCTCAAAGGCCACACCCCAATGACGCAGTTTCTCCAACAAAGCCACACCTAGTAAAAATGAGGCTATATCTTTTAATAATTCTCTATGGTGGCCACTTTCTTTCAAACCACTACAGATATCTTCTTACTTCAATGTGTTATAGGTTTTATTAAAAAGTTTCTCACTTGGCTTGGTAAGAGGTATTCTGAGATATTTTTGATACTATTGTAAAAGCCATTGTTTCCCAGCGTGTGTTGTCATTTGTACATAGGAAGGATAAATGACTATTTACAGTGGTGAATTGAATAAAGTTATGAATGAAAACTCAATTGGTATGTTTGCCCAACATACCCAACATTGCCCAAATAAGTCTAGCCATATGTCCAAGATCTACTCAGTGAGAAGGAATCAAAGTTCAATTTGCACATTTATAATAGCTAATATTGGTTTTCAAATTTACTACATCTAGACCTGGTAAAACCCAAACAGCAGGATACATCTGTGAGGTAGTTTTTTTTTTTTCCATCTAATTGTATGTAAGTGGAAGACACTTCTTAAGTCTGGACCACACCTTATCATGGAAGTTCACATAAAATGACATAGTACAGAAGGCCTTTAATTTCTGTCTGCTTGCCTCCTCTTCACTGCAAGTTAAACTATTCTGTTCCTGAGACGTTCTTTCACTGGTACTAGAACATCCTTCCTCTTCATTGATACTTCAACAATGACTGAAAATTGGCAGCTCTTCAGGTCCTCTCTGGGACCCAAGCAGCAGAATTAGACTGGTGAGCCATCCAGTCTCCTGGACTGAAGCACTATCAGATCCTTGGCTTTTTCCATCAGGTGTTGTTGGGCTACTCAGACCACAGCCTGGATGACACTCTAGGAGAATATTTTTATTATATAGTTCATTCTATCAGACCTGTTTTTTTTTTTTTTTTAAGAATACTGACTAGTATACAACACACCCAGGATATTCATTTTTCCTGATATAAGGTAAATGTCTTTTCACTTTCACTTCATTTTTGACATCTATATTTTTCCAAATATAGAAAAGTTTCCAGGAAATTAAGGAAGGCCTCATAAGAAAATAAGATGTCACAGTAGCTGCTCCTGAGACAGCTACCCTAAATCAAATCACGGAAGGAATACCTCCCATATGACTACTTTATAACACATAACTCGCATCTGCATTAAATATATACTTGTTCAGCTTTGGAAGCTGTAGCTCAACATACTAGGAGCTATTATGTAACTCCTATTATTAACCACCATTCTACAAATACCTACTGAAAATTAATTATGTGATATTGTTTTATATACTGAGATCATCTCAAAGCCATTGACATAATGGTAAGAGTAACGATTTCTAATCTGACACCACACAGTTTGAATTTTTTAATATAAAAAGAAGAAAACAAAAAGAAGAGGAGGAGGAGGAGGAGCAAGAGGAGGAGGAAAATGGAAAGAAAGAAAGAAGGAAAGAAAAATAGTTCTTAAAATCTATTGGTAAATGTTTATCTATAGGTGTGTAGGTATTTAAGCAGAGAAACTGGTCAGAATATTGTGGTATTATTTCAGGTAAACAAGATGAAGTTGGTGCTTACGATAATAAATATCAGTTTGAAGAGGAAGGCACAAGGAGAAACAAATAAAAAAGACTATATTTACAGGACTGCTGATGTGTGAGACTCTAGTGGTTTTATTATTTAATAGTAAAGAAGATTGAATTTGCAAAGAAAGTATACAGAACAAAAAGCACTATATTTCTAACACTTCTTGCATAGAAGCTGATTTGTATACTTAAGAGTGAAACTGGCACATCAACACTAGATATCCAAAAGGTGCCAGAAAAGCACACTGCAATTAAAAGAGGGAAAAATGAAATAATTGAAGAAAGGAATAAATGAGTCTAGTTGGAAACAAATTAAGTAATGAATTACTGAAAGAAAGAGATCATGAGAAAGAATAAAAGAAAAAGTGAAAAGAAAATAGGAGATTACATGCAAGAATTTCTTCTTTTTCTTGCAAACAGATTAAAGTAATATGTAATACATGCAAAATAAACAAATAGTATGCAACAAGTGGTAGGAAAACCTACCTTAGGCTGGGAGTGGTAGCACATGCCTTTAATCCCAGCACTCGGGAGGCAGAGGCAGGTGAATCTATGTGAGTTCAAGGCTAGCCGGGTCTACAAAGTGACTCCAGGTCAGCCAAGACTACACAGGGGAAACCCTGACTTGAAAAACCAAAAGAAAAAAAAAAAAAGAAAAGAAAAGAAAAGAAAGAAAGAAAACCTACCTTGTTTCCAGACCATTACCCAGAAGCTACCAGGATGATAAGCATCCTTAGGGACTCAGCCAAAATATATCCATTCCTTTAAAAAGTGAAAAATCAAAAACAAAATGCTAAAACCTAGGTGTTTGGCAGACGCTAACAATGTGCTCTTTAAAATCATTTATTGGTATTTTCAAGTGTGTTGTGTAACGTTTGGTGCTGGCACTCCACTGTCTACCTCGTAATTTAACTGTAGGCCATGAAAATAGTAACAGCATTTGGAGGCTGGCAGCAAGGACACTGTGAAACAGACAGCTTCCAGTGCACTGTGTTCCTCTAAATTTTCTCTATGAGAGTAACATCAACTGACACTGAAATACAGTGTCTGGTATTGAAACTGGTCCTTCAAAGAAGTTGAAGCAACAGGTAGATTTTCATCATAACAGGGAAACTAAAGCAGAAATGATGGCATGGCAGGGAAAAAGTCTTGAACCTTTACTATCTAGAATGTATATGAGTAATGATAATGTCTCACTATGGCTCCTGCATCCAAGGGACCAAAATGTTTATTTACTGGCCT
Source organism: Acomys russatus (assembly GCF_903995435.1). NCBI lineage: Eukaryota > Metazoa > Chordata > Mammalia > Rodentia > Muridae > Acomys > Acomys russatus. The sequence goes on along the minus strand of NC_067147.1, from coordinate 24,492,956 downwards.
TTGCCATTAACATCAACTAAAGCTTTCTTTGTGTTGGAAATAATTAATAGTTTATGTGTTAGTTAATTGATAAATAGGATGAAATAAAATAAATTCATAGGTGTATATTCCTTTTGAAGTACCATAGGAGTCTCTTCAAATAAGATATAAATAACAATTGAATTTTCAAGGTATAGAAAAATCAACTTGAGTTTATGGTGCATTCATGAAAACACATGGATATACATGAGTAATGAATATTGTAGTTAGGGTTTTTTTTTTTTTTACGGTGATGAGACACCATGATCAAAACCAAGTTGGGGAAGAAGGGATTTGTTTATTCGCTCCTCCACATCACTGTTAATCATGGAAGCAGGCCAGGGCAGGAACTTGGAGTCAAGAAGTGATGCAGGGGCATGAAAAAGTGCTGCTTACTGATTTGCTCATGATGGCTTCGTCAGCGTGCTATTGTCATTGTCATCATCGTCATCATCGTCATCATCGTCATCATAATTATTAGTAGTAGTACTATATCCCCATTTTTAGGAACACAAGTGAGTGCAGGGAAAGTACTGTTCACAATTCGCTAGAGCCACTAAGAAATTGCCCTAGGCTGAGAAAACTTCTCTTTGGAGATAAACTCTGATAGCAAACAAGTGGATGATACAAACAAAGAACCTAAGAGTAAGTGAGGCTGATGACTTGGAGACACAGTGTTTTGAATATGTATATATATATATATATATATATATATATATATATATATATATATATATATATATATATACACACACACACACATATATATATGTATATATATACATATATATATAAAACCATCAAACTAGGTATTGAACTTCAGCCTCTCATATGCTAAAAAACAAAAACAAAACAAAAACCGCTCTCTCTGTGCAGCTTTCAAGATGCATTGTGAACATGCTTCTTTGCAGAGGCTTAGTGAAAGGGAGAAGCCTAAAGAAACCATTAAAGACAAGGCCCATTAGTAGGCATGGCTTACACATCGGGCTCTGACTCATGATCAGTGGCCTCGGTGTCCAGAACACTTGTTCATCAACCACACTGAAGAAGAAACTGAGAGGGAATCGTGAAGTAAAAGGGGATGACAGTTTGGAACAGAGTGTCAGCTCTAAAGATAATTACTGTGAGAAAGCAATATATAGCAGATATCTGGGCTTCAGGAGTGAGTGGCCTAGCATGTTGCCTTTAGTGTCCAGTCTTTTCAGACAGAACACCTAGAACAGTAGTTCTCAACTTTCCTAATGTTGTGACTCTTTAATACACTTCCTTATATTGTGGTGATAACCAGCAACCATAAAATTATATTCATCGCTACTTCATAACTATAATTTTGTTACTGTTATAAATCATAATGTAAATATATGTGTTTTACGATGGTCTTAGATGATCCCCTTGAAAGAGAAACTAGATTCCCAAAGGAGTCACAGCCCACTGGTGGAGAATAGCTGCACTAGAGGCTTGCCTACCGCAAGATCTTAGAGATGGGATTTCTCAGTTGGAGTCATCTCTCTCACATGACTCTAGCTTGTGTAAGTTGGCAATGAGCAAGTACAATGGATATCTCCATCAAGCAGCAAGCAGCTAGGCTGTTGTCAAATGTCAACTTGATTGTGTGTAGGTGTAAGTGTGTGTATAAGTTGTTTATCATATTATCCTAGAAATCTCACTAAGTTATATAAAATATCAAATAAATTACGTGATATCATGTTAGGGCCATAACATACGCAAGCTTCTTGAAGTCTCTATTAGAGAAAATAAGCTAGGGAGTGTTTATGCCTTTGTGACAAGATGAAATCATCTCTGATGTAATAAAACAAACTTCAGGCATTTGTTTTCAATTTAAGCAGAGTAAAAATAAACTGTAGCAATGAAGTGAATAGGTCTAGTGAGGAATAGAGGAAACATTCCAGGTTTGTCAGGATAACATAACACACACACACACACACATACACACACACACACACACACACACACAGACACACACACACACACACACAATGACTCTTAGCTCCCAGTTGATTTATGATAAAGATTTTATTCTTACATAAATAAGATGCAAGAATCCTGGTTTTTTTAATTTTATTAATTTATTCATATTACATCTCTATTGTTAGCCCTTTCCCTGTTTCCTCCCACTCTTCCCTCCCTCCCATTCCTCCCCTTCTCCCCTCCCCTATGTCTGTGACTGAGGGAGACCTCTTCCCCCTATATATGCTCTTAGAATATCAAGTCTCTTCTTGGTAACTTGTTATCCTTCCTCTGAGTGCCAGCAGGTCTCCCCCTCCAGGGGACATGGTCAGAAAAGGGGCACCAGAGTTCGTGTGAGAGTCAGATCTCACTTTCCACTCACCGGTGGAGAATATCCTGTTCGTCGGCTAGGTCTTGGTAGGGGTTCGAAGCTTACTGCCTATATTCTCCTTGGCTGGTGCCTTAGTTTGAGGAGGATCCCAGGATCCAGATCTGCCTGTCATAAAGCTCTTCTTGTAGGTTTCCAAGATCCTGTGGGTCCTACTATTTCCCCATTCTTCCATGCTACTCTTGCCTAAAGTCTCAATCGGATGTCCTCTCCTCTGACCCACTTTCTTGGTAAGTAAAGATTTTCATGGTACGTATCCCTTGGACTAGTGTTTTGATATAAGTGAGTATATACCGTTTGTCTCTTTTTGCTTCTGGGTGAACTCACTCATTATAATAATTTCTAGATCAATCCTTGTTTTTAATAGCTGAGTAGTATTCCATCGTGTAAATATACCACAGTTTCTTAGTCCATTCTTCTACTGGGGGACACTTAGGCTGTTTCCATGTTCTGGATATTATGTATAAAGCAGCTATGAACATGGTTGAGCATATGTCCCTGTTATGTGGTAGGGCATTTTCTGGGTATATTCCAAGGAGTGGGATAGCTGGGTCTTGAGGAAGCCCTATTCTCATTTTTCTGAGAAAGCGGCAGATAGCTTTCCAAAGTGGTTGTACTAGTTTGCATTCCCACCAGCAATGAAGAACTTAACAGAGAATTCTCAACAGAGGAGTATCAAATGGCCGAGAAACACTTAAAGAAATGCTCGTCCTCGTTAGTCATTAGGGAAATGCAAATCAAAACGACACTGAGATTCCATCTTACACCCATCAGAATGGCTAAGATCAAAAACTCAAATGACACCACATGTTGGCGAGGATGTGGAGAGAGAGGACAGTCCTGGTTTTTTAAGTCTTCTTCAGTGACTATATATTGGTGGCATACTCAAGGATCTGGAATCTTCTCATAGTACATTTTACATTTTCCACTCTTAGCCATTCTGAAGAGAAAACATGAAAGACTATAGTGACTGCTTCACATTTGCATATTTGTTTAATTGGCTTTTGCCCACAATTTAGCAGAGTTCTGCCACATTAGCTTACCTCTATGGGACTAAATTTGAACCAAACAATTTCGTACATGCTCAGGAGGAATATAAAATAATTTGAGGAAATTTTATGACATTTTTTCCTGCCACATGCTCCAATTAAGGCCCCAAATTGGTGAAGTGCATGATAAAAATATACCTTTTCCCAAAGGTATTAGAATTTTTCAACATATCTACTTAAGAACAGAAAATATGAGTAGGAGGTATCTCATTACTGGTGGCTGAATACGTAAGTAATTCTTTTAGAAGTAAGAGATGGCATTTAATTAACTATTTGTGAAAGAGAAAGAGTATCAATAATTGATTGTTCTTCTAAATCTAAGCTATGGATTAGAAGATGCATGATGATTGTTACCAATTGATATTTTATCAGTTTAAACTCTTAACTGAAAAGTTACCAACAAAGAGATGTGAATGCATCTATCTGTACAGACTGCATAGAACTCACGGGAATCACATTTATCTCTTAGCACTCAGACTCTCCCTGCACAATTGCAGAACAAGGGGTTGTTTTAGGTCTCGAAGATTATAATTCAGTTAGACAGGTGTACAGAAGATTTCAGTGATTCAGTTGTTTTTCTCTTTCTCCAAAGACTGATCACGCAGGAATTTAAATTCAAGATAACTGGCTCATTTGGAAAATTTCATCACATTATGGTCACAAAGTTTCACAGAATGGTTAGCATCTGTCTTTCTGTGGCACTGTAGCTGTAGCTGAGAGCTTTATGTCCTGATCAGATTCTTAAGGAGCAGGCAAAGAGAGAGAAACTGGACCTAGTGTGGGCTTTTGAAACCTCAAAGCCCATCCCTACTCAGCTTCTTCAGTTAGGTGACACCCACTACAAGGTCACAACTCCTAATCCTTCTCAAGAAATTCATTAACTGATGAGGCATGCACAATATAAGCCTGTCCACATCCTGTCACACAACCACAATCTGCTCCAGGCGCCCACAAGCTTGTATATCATAACGCAAAATATATTCAGTCCATCTTCAAAAGCTCCCATTGTCCTTTTGTCTTAACACTGCTTAAGTATCCTAAATTTCTTCTGAGAGCCACGGCACTGTTTTAATTGAAGCTCTCCATAAATATCAAAATCAAGTTACATACTTGCAACATACAAGAGCACAGAATATGCATTGTCATTCAAAAAAAAAAAAAAAAAGGAGGAAAGGGGCCATAGCAAGGATGTACTGGACTGCACAAAATGGAAAGGCAGCTGGGTAAACTTCAAATTTTGTATCTCTCTGTGGGGTGGTAAAGGAGTTGACTGGCTCTTCATATGTACCATTCCTTCTAGCTTTGCTGGCTGGAACACCTCTCTCTCTCTCTCTCTCTCTCTCTCTCTCTCTCTCTCTCTCTCTCTCTCTCTCTCTCTCCTCCTCATCTCTCTCTCTCTCTCCTCTCTCCTCGCTCTCTCTCTCTCTCTCTCTCCTCTCTCTCTCTCTCCTCTCTCTCTCTCTCTCTCTCTCTCTCTCTCTCTCTCTCTCTCTCTCTCTCCCTCTCGTTAGTTTTTTAGTTTCCTGCTTTCTTTGGCAGGTATGCCATGATCTGGCACCTCCAACCTCTGAGTGTCTCCAATGGCCTCCAACTTTACCTCCACAGCTAACACAGTGGCCTCCCATGCCTCCATTCAGGAACTCCCTAGCTTACACCTGGCCTCTGCAGCTTTCCCTAACCACAGGGGAAGATTCCACAGTCCCTTTCCTTCACAATCTGGACCCATCATGCCAAGCTGCCAAGTTACTCTGCTTCCTGGTGCTAGAAACTGGCCTTTTCCTTGACTGGCATTTGCATAACCTTTTTTGTTGTTGTTTATGCCTAGGAAATTCTTCAGGTATTTTCATTTAATAAGTTGCAAGATTAACTAAGTGAGATCTTGCCCTGAAGTTACCACTGTTCATTCTGTTCAACATTATATTTCTCTTTAAATTTCTCTTCTTCTTATACACAAGACCTGGCTCCAACATTGTGTTTCCTGGAACTCCTTTTCTCTTCAAACTGTACATTTTGTATTGCTGTTTTTTTGTGCTTGCTCCTTTTCCTTGTAAATCTGTGTAAGAATGATCCTTAGAAGCCCATGACAGTCATTGCTTGTCTGACTTGAAAATTTCTCTGTCAAGAACATTAGTCCAAAAGTTTTAAATTTAGGCCCCGGAAGACATTTAGGACATGGACAAAAGCAGCTATATTCTTTGCCAAAATAGGACTAGGATGGTCTCCTAGCCAGTGGCTATTGTCTTTCCCTGGGAAATCTCTTGAGCTGGGCCTGAGCAGTCCACATTGCACTCAGAACTACTCTCTTCCAGGCTTCTACTGAGGTGAAGCCTCCTTTAAAGCATTCAATAATTCTTCTAGTGTAAAATCCAAAAGTTGCTCATGTTCCACCAAACAAAGCATTGTCAGGCCTGTCACAACAATACCACAGTCCCTGATAGTAACTTTATTTAGTCACTGTTCTATTCCTCTGAAGAGACACCATGACCAAGGCAACTCTTAAAACATAAGGCATGTAGTTAGGAGCTTGCTTACAGTTTTAGAGAGTTAGTCCGTAGTAGCAGGGAACAGACAGGTAACAGACATGTGTTAGAGCAGTAGCTAAGAGCTTTCCAGCCTGATTGGTCTGCAGGCAGCCTCCGAGGAACATACCTCCTAGGACTGTCCCTCATCCAACTAGGTCACACTCCTAATCCTTTCCAGTTCCTAATGATTAAGAATTCAAATATATGAATCTATTGGGGCTAGTCTTATTCAAACCACCCTAAGGTCTGTGCCAGAAAACTGATGTAGATGAAGATACACAAGTTTTTGTGAATGTCAATTTACATGAATAAATTAAGTCTAATATTTGCTTCCTTTAATCAATGTCTCTAAAAATCAATACTAAAGAGTTTAGCTTGTAATATTAATTAACATTAATGTACTTCTGCAATTCTGAATGAAGTATTCTGAATACTTACTATTATTCTATTTGGCTTTAGATCCACATATACATATATATGTATATATAAGTTCAGAGGTAAATATATATATATATATTTATACATATATATATTTATAATTTAATATCTTTTCAATTTAAAATATGAGCACATTATTTCTAACATCATTTTTCTCCCTCTAATGCTTTCCGTGTCCCATCTCCTATGGCTCCAACACCCTTATCTTCCTCTCATTTTACTGTTCTACTTTGTTACCATTATGTTTATAAGAGATGCATAAATATAAAAATACAATCAGCTCACTTCATGCCCTTTTTCTGTGTTTTTATTTGTGTGTGTGTTGGGGGGGGTCCACTTTCACTTTTGCATGCTAGTTGATATTATCTCTGTTAAAACATTGTTTAGGGGAGTCTTCCAATGGATTTCCTGGTTTTGTTGAATTTTTAAAATATTTTATTAATTTATTCATATTACATCTTAATGGTTATTCCATCCTTTGTATCCTCCCATTCCTCCCTCCCTCCCATTTTCCCCTTACTCCCCTCCCCTATGACTGTGACTGAGGTGGACTTCCTCCCCTTATATATGCTCATAAAGTATCAAGTCTCTTCTTGGTAGCCTGCTATCCTTCTTCTGTGTGCCACCAGGTCTCTCCATCCAGGGGATGTGGTCAAATATGGGGCATCAGAGTTCCTGTGAAAGTCAGACCCGACTCTCCACTCAACTGTAGAGAATGTCCTGTCCTTTAGCTAGATCTGGGTAGGGGTTTGAATTTACTGCCTGTATTGTCCTTGGCCGGATGCTATAGTTTGAGCGGGACCCCTGGGCCCAAATCTGCCTATCATAATGTTCTTCTTGTAGGTTTCTAGGACCACCTGGATCCTTCTACTTTGCCATTCTCCCATGCTTCTCTCATCTAGAGACCCAATATGTTTTTCCCTCCTCACTCTGGATGTTGACTAAGCCTTAGCTACAGTACTTGTATTGAAGATGTATCTGTTGGGGTAAGCTCACTACTGTTGTGGTAGGCTCACTACAATACACAGTCTCTGCATTAGGTTCAGCTGCAGTTTTCTTTGATCGTCTTCTGCAATTTTCTTTGATAGTCTCCATTTGCTGTGATGAGAAGTTTCTTTGGTGAAGAGTATGAGTTACAATTATCTATGGGTGTAAGACTAAGTTATATAGTTAAAAATATGCTTGTCTAATAATGTTCTCAATATGTTATCTTTAAGATTTTTTACTTCACTAAGTGTGGACAGATGACTAGGTTCCCAGTACCCACAAGAGGCATATTTTTCATCCTGTTGAGTTGGTCATTAGTCCTGTTCCAAAACTATCCATTATGGTCAAAATTGAGTGTCACCACTGTCCCTATAGGAATATATTGCCATGCTTGTCAGTGTTGTGGTTTCTATGAATCATAACTGGATAGGACTGTTGACTGCTTCCATCTTTTGTCAGCCACCTAGAGCTTTTTGATACCTGGGAATCTACACTGTAGAAAGGAAATTTTCATATCAGATCCAGTTTTGGTGGTTTTTAACCAATTATTTTTATTTTGGCTTCTTTAACTCTTCCACCCTTGGCTTCTGCAGGGGCTTCTGCCCTGGAGTCACCTCCATGCAAACTGCTCTTGTTAAGACCTTGCCTCTATCAGGACAAGCACATGGAATTTTGGGTGGTTATATACATGAAAGTTTGTAATCACCAGTCAGCTCACAATGCTCTTGGAGTTGGTGTGATTGTCCTCTCGTTGCAGCTGGAATTGTTACAGAGATTGGGTTCAGCTCTGGATAGAGAGCCATACCAGACCCTGAGGTCAGACAGGCATTTGAGAATGCAATACTGAATGTAAGAGAGCAATTGGACCATTAAAAGCACGAGGAGCCCCATTAGATGAATGTGTAAGAGAGACAGCTATTATTGGCTCTTAGGAGCATCAAGCCAATATTATAGAAAAAGCCATAGTGACAGGTGCCAGATATCAAATCACCTGGTGCTGTACAAAGGAACTGTAAGGTTAAAAGCTCCAGACCTCAAAATAACAGGCACATCAGTTCTGGAGAAAATGGTACTCATAGAACAGAACAACGGGATTCTGGCCATAATGGTAATGGTATGCCAAGACTTCCTTGGTATTGTGGCCACTGTGGGGAGTTAAAACATTGGTCTAGGAATTGCCATTCTAAGAGAGACATATGAGGTAATCTCTTGCCATTGTGAAATGATAAGAGGACCCTGTTAGCTCAAGACCCCACAGCCACCAATCCGAACTATCTTTCTTTGGTCAGTCAGGAAGTAACAAGCTTGCAGGAAGATGGAAACTAGGGCAAAACCACTCCAGTAGAAAAAATAGAAACAGGAAAATGTGGAAGTTTTGGGTTATATGTAAACATTCTTTTGTTTTAATTCCAGGTATGGGATACGGAGATTGCTTCAGTTTTCCCACAGCTGATAACTGCCTCCTGAGAGTACAAGTGATATTTGTCAGCTGGGGGAGTGGGGGGCGTGGGGTCATGGTCTTTATCATTTAGGGATAATGCTAGACCCAGAGAGCAACTGGGGGCTACAAGAAAGAAGGTGCCTCTCCCTGCTGCTCCTGGTTGCTTTTGATGCAGTTTTACATTAAATTTGATGATAAGCAGTCAGAGGTATCCTGAAACAAGAATTGGACTTGCCCCAAAGAACCAGACAACCCTACACAGCAGGAAAAAAACTAAGAAAAACTATGCTCCATCTCCCCACTAACTTTCTACGTGGTATTGGTGTGCTGGAAGGGATTGAGGTGGAGAAGGGAGAAAGACTTAAAGAGCCCAAAATAAAAATTGTTGCTTAATAGTATGCCAAGAATCCAGCTAAAGGCACCCTGTCAGAAGACCCAAAAGTGTAATGTCTTTTGCAATAAGGACATGCCTTCAGCCTCTAAAAGGCAATTAAAGAAAAGAGCAGTACCAATTTATTTTATATTTTGTTTGTCAGTAGCTATTATACATAAAAATCACAGATTATATTCAATAACCATAAAAGTTATCAGATAATGGGAGCATCATTTTTCATATCTAGCAAAAAGTACATAGCATAGTAATACAAGTGGCCCAGGTGCCAGAGTTTAAATAAACTGAAAATGGGCTGTGGTAGAAACTGAATTCTCAGAGCATCTTTTATCTTCCCAGAAATCAAGCAACAAGTGTTTGTAATGATACATGCCACAGATAGGAATCCTTTGGCTAATGCAGTGACAGTCTCCTGGTTACCTTACTCTATATATTGGCATGTGTAAGATTATTTACCAAATTGCTTCAATAGCCAGAAATATGACTCTGTCCACATTTGAATAATTGGTAGGTGAGTAGAGCATGTTCTACCTACAGGTCATGATGAGTAGGACAGAGGAAACTAATGTCAAGAGGAGATCACAAGTAAGGAGAGATTGAGAATGGTGTGTAGAGACCAAAAAGGCATTGCAAAAGAGAAACCATGATAAAATACATGTATTAGGAAGAAGATGCTAGAACTAATTAAAGGGAAAATGAAAATATGATTGAATGGGACACCATAGAGAGTAGCGGAGAAGGAGAAATAATGACAATTAAGTAAGTTTCACATACGCATGAAGACCTCACAATATAAGCTAACCAAAAATCAGTAGAAGAAAATAAACTTTGAAGGCTTCTTCACACAGGGTACTGGATTGCCAGCACATGAAAACTATGCAATATCTCTGCTGAACTTCAAAGCCAGTACAGTGGCTTTATAAACCGCGTTCAAAAAGGAATCTTTACAGCAATTATTTAGAAATTAGTTGACAAATGAGTAAAGGCCATTCAATCATTATTTAACATTAATTAACAAGTACGAAATTTAGCCCAGAAATTTATTTCCAACTATTCAATTAACTATAAGAAGTGCAATATTTTTTAGCAGAATGATTCTAAACTTCTGTGACTGGTTGTGACAATTGATATATTTGAATATTCACTACTCATGCTTTATATATTGTGGTATGCTACATTTTCACACATGAATATAAAATTTCTTTCCCTCTGTGAATTATTCTGTGTATCTGTGGACACATCCATCAGAATTTTCCCCTCATACCAGCACATCATTCTGTTTAATTACATGACAAATCATTAAATGTTACGTTCATATGCCAGATCAGTGTAACTTTCTGGAAATGTTGTCCTCTAAGTGCTAAAATAGTGGTTGTTACCATAACTGTTCAGAAATGTCTCTGTGTTATCGCTACGAGCACCACCGCCTGAATATGTCAAATATATTCACAGTAAATGAAATACCATATTCGTACAGAAGAGAGGAAATAATTAATTGATAGAATCCTCCCTACCTCTCAAAATGAGCAGGAGTAAGTGAATATCTGGGCATGCGCTGATTGATGAGAGCGTAGTCCACAACTCAAATTTTTACAGGAGACTGACAGAGCTTGAAAAAGAAGTAAATTTTTAGTTATCACAAAACTATAACAAAATTGTCAAAGATAGCAAGCAAACTATCACTGGGTATAATTAATAGAAGAGAGAAGTGATCTTGACACAAACAAAAACAGCTAATGTTAATATTTTCTCAATATTTTGAGAATATTAAAGAGAAGAACGCATCGATGGAAATTTAACTAGTATCATTACTGAACTAAATCATCCATAAAATCAAATGAAATCAGAAATGATACTGGAGAAAAAGAATTCACCTTAATGCTTTGGCAAACTCCCAGCATCCAGAGGAAACAGGAACACTGAGTTGTCCTTTATTAACATAAAGAATAACAGCAAACATGCAGAATCTATCAGCATGTGTCTTCTTCCAGCATCTACACAACAAACTGTATATTTAGCATTATTGCCTAGTTTTGTTGTTGTTTTCTCTTCATTAGTACTTGGTGATTGATCATATGTATCAGTACCAAGGTTGGGCCTTGTATTTTGTCTTCCATTCCTCTTTAAAAATGCTTATGAACCAGGCTAAGCATCTCCTTTAGATACTCTTAAGGTAGTAATTCCAATAAGAAAGCTAATATTTATCTAAGACGTTGATTAAATTGACTCATCAACCTCTATTATTAGACTCAGCCAAGAAAAGATATGTCTGTTAAAATATTTATTATAATCTCCATTCTCCTGAAAATAGAAAATGACTATGATGTCTTGATTCTTTCCACACAGTTTCCTTTGTCACAGTGCAGGATCTCACTTCTTTCTTTCTCCCTTTCTCTTTTCTCTATAGGCACATTTTAAATTCAATGACTGGAAAGAACCAGTTACATATGCCATTACAAAAGTGGTAATCAACATGAAACTGAATAAAAGGAAAAAGAAAACTGTTGCTATTTCAAGGATGACCATAAGCTTATAAACACAACTTATATATGGCTGTTTGGATGTGTATAGAGAGAGATGAGTGACAGACAGAGGGATTTTTGTTTGGAAAATATACGTTTATATTCTGAAGATTATAAAATATGCACTGAAAGAATACATTTTACATTGTTTGTTTGGGTTTTTTTTTTTTTTTTTTGGTAAAATATAAAGGAATCTTGCTCAGAATAAAGAGGATATGTTTAGAGTCAGCAAGGGTGCTGGAACATATGTTGGTAAATAGTTTAATTGAAACACAGCATATGTACTGAAAGGTTGCTAAATCATAGTTAGACAGCTCAATGATGCTTTACAGTTAGAACACATCTGAGGTCTTCTGCTCCTTGCAGATTGTTTCAAACTGTAAGAAAATGTCATTCCTCTTTTAGGAATGACAGAGAACAAGCAGATAATCATAAAATAAAACTCCATGAGCCTAACAGAGCTGAGTCCCCAAGTCAACGAGGTAACCTAAATTTTAATGAGGGACAAGACCTTTTGAATACAAGAGAGATGAACATTTTGAGATTTGCTAATAGTTTGTCTGAAGTGATGGGAATGGACAAACTGCTCCAAAAGCCAGTTAAAAGATATTAGCTAATTGATGTCTCCATGGACTAATAAAAGTTAATCATAGTTCAAGATAGAGAAAGTCAGCTTGAATTTAAGAATCATTAACTTTAGAACAAGAAGCCAGGAATATATTTGTTTTGTTTTTTGTTTTCTGGATTTTTTTTTTTTTTTTTTTGAGACAGGGTTTCTCTGTGTAGCCCTGGCTGTCCTGAAGTCACTTTGTAGATCATGCAGGCCTGGAACTCATAGAGATCCATCTGCCTCTGCCTTTCAAGTGATGGGATTAAAAGCATGTGCCACCACATCTGGCCAGGAAGAGGTTTTCAACCCACTTTTGGAAATTCAAAAAAATGAAACCATTTTCACTTCCTGGACTCATACTTTATATAAAAGAAAACGCAACATTAAGAGCAGCAAACCTAGACTTAAGTAACACATTTGGCTACAGAGTGAAAAGGGCAGGCCTGTTTTTCACTTGCTAAGGAAAAGAAAACACTTCCCCAACCAAGGCTTTGCACTCATAAATATATGTATATGTGTATATATTTATTTGTGTGTGTGTGTGTGTGTGTGCGTGTGTGTGTGTGTGTGTAATTTTCTTCCTTTAATCATTCAGATATTTTTCTACTCAGGAAATTTCCTTGGAATTGTGGTCTTATTCTTTTATACTTCCAATTCTGATTTTCATAATATTCTTCTCAAAATGTACTTATTAATCTTATAAGATTTTTCAAAGCATGAATACATATTTTGCTTATTTGCTTATTTTTGTGATTTGCTTAAATACCTTTTTTTTTTTTCAATTCTTTCACCCTAATGTAGTGCCTGTCTTTTGTCATAAGGTTTAATTCTTGGAAGAATATATATATAATATGTATATGATCAATTCCTTCTTCTCATTTTGTTAAATTTGCTATGCTTTTCTCTTAGTAAAATAATATACTGTAACTATACTGTTGGATATTTTTCTCTTTATCATGAAGCATTACTTTTCCATAGAGATGGTTAAGTTGTCATAAATTCCTGTAGTTTGTTTTAGCTCTTTTTTTTGTTGTTGTCTTTTTTGTTGTCTTAATGGAATTTTTTTCTTTCATTTAATGGTGACAGATAGCTTTTCTAGGTATAGTAAACTGGTTTGGCATGTCTCTTTCAGAACATGAAATACTAGAGTCACACAAAATATAGAGCAAATATAAGGAAGTCCAACATGTACATCTTGACAGTTGCAATAAAAACTATGTTTCTTACATATGTCCTACATTTTATATACATTTGTATATATGTAATATAAAGTAATAAATATCATACTTTATATTTAAAGGATTCATTATGTATCAGTACACCCTGATGCATCTTCAGCAAATTTCAGACCCCTGTGCATTATGCATATCAATTACTTCATTTTCTCTTTTACATGATTTAATTTCACATTGTTTGATATACTATACTTTTTATGCAAATGAAATTCACTGTTAAGTTGTTACAAATATGTAATATAGCCCAGTTATGTAGTGGGCCTTACATACACTGTAGATTTGTATAATCAAACTCTATGATATTGTACAATAATGAAATTGCCTAATGATCTATTTCTTGGACTAGTATTCTGCTAAATGATGCATAACAATGTTTGAAGTTTTGTAGTAATAGCTTGAAGGCTTTTATATTCATTTCCTGCATCTCTCAAATGGCATATACACACCATTCACATTTATTATATTATTAATATGTCAACATTCTAGTCACCAATTTATTGTTGTCTTCTTTTTCCTCTAAAATTCAAGTTGAGAGTTTATTAGCATTTATTCATTATTGTAAACTTTTCACTATTCCACTTAGATATTTTTCACTGTAATAATTTATCAGATGAATTGTGGGAAAAATGATACCCTAAGAACTGCAAGACTAAACTACAGAAACATTTAAATATTTCTTTGGTCCCTGAATTCTAGTATTTTTGAGTGCCTAATCTCTTGGAACCTATTGGGATTTACAAGCTCCTAGGATGAAAAATCTCTATAGAAAACTGACATATACTATCCAAAATGAAAGCACAAGTACACAATGGAAGTTTAAATGGGTGATCTTACCTTCATTATCCATAAGTAAAAATAAAGTAAAATATTATATATATGTTAAGTAGGAAAATATAATATTTGTTCAATGCAATACACATAAATCTAAAGAAAAAACACAAAATGTCACAATTCTCATCTATGCAGGAATCTAGGAATTAGGAAATTTACTGTGATAGAAGACAAATCAATAACTCTGTAGCATCACTGGCATGGTGGTAGATGGTGGGAGAATATTGACTAGAGCAGAGCCTGTATAAATAATTTGTATCTTAAGATTGGTCTTATATGTGATGGTAGCAGCTATAAAATCTATCACTCTCTCCATTTTCCTCCCTCACCTAATTATGAGAACTTTCCATGGACATGTGCATTCTAGTGTGCATATATTGAAATCCTAACCCCCCGAGGACATGGCATTAGAAAGTAGGGCTTTTGGAAGTGTCACATGATTGTCCTCATAATTAGTGTTCACATTAGAGACTGCAGATTGTGCAGAAGTCTCTCTGAAATAGTGATGACTGAGAGACAAAACAAACCTTGGAAGCAAGATAGAGCCCTCAGAAGACGTTAAATCAACCAGGGCTTTTGATCTTATATTCACAACACCAGAATTCTAACACATGTATTAGGCACATGTATTGTTATGTTTTCCTATGACATCCTGGGTGGACAAAGACAAAACTCCATCTATGAGGCCTTTGAGATAACAGTAATCTTGAAGTGAGAAAGACAGTTTTAGAAAGCACCAAGAAGAACAGGTCCCATTATAACTTCTTTGCCACCTCTGAATGTAGCAGGGATAGGCTGTGTTCTCTTGGATTTAGCAGGACCTTCTCCCATATCTGAAAAGAGCTAGAGCCAACCTTCATTAGTCTCACCTAAGGGTACATTCAAATAAAGCAACAGAAAACTTCAAAGTTTAGTGCAATTTACTGGATTTTAATAATAGTTTAATTACCCAGAACTTTTGGATTCTGAAGATTTGAATATATTTTACAATCCTTTATTTTAAAACGTTAATACTCAGCTGAAAAACACTTTCAGCAAAGTGGCTGGATACAAAATCAACTCAGTAATGTCAGTAACCTGTTATTTGTCAAGAGTTATTCGGGGATCCAAGATGGAGGTGCCAAAACACACCTTGTTGGATCTGCAGGACAAAGGTGACTATTCAACAACTTAAGCACTGATCTGAGAACCACAAAACACCAACACTGGTGACCCACAGGTGGGAGGGGTTCAAATTTTGTGGAGCATGGTTGAACCCAGCCTCTGGCCCCCTATAAAACCACAAAGGCCTTGGTTCACACAGAAATGGATGCACAGCCTCTGAAGGCAAGCACCACATGCCTGGCTAGTAGGCAGCTCTTGAACTCCCTGGGGCACAGAACTATCTGGGGACTGCACAATCATCAGCATCTGTGTGTTCTAGCACAAAGCCGACTCCACAGTTGGAATCACAAGAGGGTATGATCTCAGGTAACTCCAAAAAGCCGCAGAGAGAGCTCCTGGGTTTCTAAGCAGCTGCTGGTGGTAGTGAAAACTTTTACAACTGCATTGGAAATCAATCTGGCGCTATCTCAGAAAACTCAGAATTATTCTACCTCAAGACCCAGCTCTACCACTCCTGGGAATATACATGAAAGATGCTCCACCATACAACAAGGACATTTGCACAACTATGTTCATAGCAGCCTTATTCATAATAGCCAGAATCTGGAAACAACCTAGGTGTCCCTCCTTGAAAGAATGGATTAAGAAACTATGGTTCATTTATACAATGGAATACTATTTAGCTATCAAAAACAAAGAAACCTTGAAATTTTCAGGCAAACGGATGGAACTAGAGACTTTCTTCCTAAGTGAGGTAAATCAGAGCCAGAAAGACATGCATGACATGTACTTACTCATAAGCAGATGTTAGCCACTTCATTCAGGATAACAACATTACAATACAGAGACTTATATGCCAGCCAAGATCCATACAGGACATGGACTCTCTGCTCAGATGTAGTAGACAGGCAGCACAGTCTACTTGTGGGTCCCACAATATGGGGAGTAGGGACTGTTTCTGATATGGACTCATCCTCCTAATCTTGATCACTCCCCCTTTGGCAGGGTAGCCTTGCCAGGCCACAAAAGAAGAGATCAAAGGTAGGATAGACAACACCTGATGAGCTGAAGTCAGATATTAGTGGAGGAGGGCTCTCCTTTCTAAGGAGTAGCAGAGGGAGGAGAGGGGATGAGGGAGGTAGTAGAATTGGGAAGTGATAAGGGAGGGGCCTACAATCAGGATATAAAGAATTCAAACTGCAGAACAAGCAGGTAACTTATATTGCTAATCCCACTATATGAGAATAGCTCTGAGAATGACTGACATAGGAATGTCTATGCATAGACAAGGCTTCATCAGTTCCCTAGGACTTATTATTAAATTCCATTCTTCATATAGCATAACCCAAAATTTGCAGATGTGTTACTTCTGCACATACAAAGAGCAGAGAACAAGCCTTAATTGTTCTGTGCATCCCACACACCTCATACAATTATAATTTTAGAACTGTATAATACTTGTGAGCAATTAGGTTTTCAGAACACAAGAACTGGACACTGATGCTGGATCAGACCTCACAGAATTCTTTTCCTTTCTTTTCTTTCAGCATTTAAGAAATTTTTACATATACGTTTATATTATTATACAATAAACTACTTATATCAAGAAGAACCAGGACACAATCAGGAATTATATAAATGTCACATTTTTAGTGTTTTGCCTATTTGTATTTGGCAGCCTTGAGAAAAACACCTTTCCTATCTTGGTGTGTCTAAGGACAATACAGGCCGTAAACTTCAAACCCCTACCCAGATCTAGCCAATGGACAGGACATTCTCCATAGTTGAGTGGAGAGTAGCATATGGCTTTCATACTTACTCTGGTGCCTCATATTTGACCACGTCCCCTGGATGAGGAGACCTGGTGGCACTCAGAGGGAAGATAGCAGGCTACCAAGAAGAGACTTGATACCCTATGAGCATATAAAGGGGGAGGAAGTACCACTCAGTCACAGTCATAGGGGAGGGGAGTAAGGGGAAAATTGTAGGGAGGGAGGAATGGGAGGATACAAGGGATGGGATAACCATTGAGATGTAATAAGAATAAATTAATAAAATAAAATTTTAAAATTAAAAAATAAAATAAAATGTAAATCAATCTCCATCACATCTTGTCATTATCAACTTAAAACATCTATCTAGACCTAAACATATCTTAACCTCTAAACAACTAAGCTTCATTGTAAAACTGAGCTACCTTTTCTTCAACTGCATCAGAGACTGGAGAAGGAATAAACTTGATTACCTGAGTATACAGGGAGTGCAGGTTAGTAGGTTTCCAAATGAGAAGATGACAGAGATGGTTTGCTACCTGAATAGTCACACAAAACTCTCTATAATGTTGAAGCATCTTCTTCAGCCTTCTGTCCCAAAATATATGACAGACGTATTTGTGAGGAAGGAACTATTAGGACTTGATTACCCTGTCTTGGCAAAGCATGGTCTTCAACTCCACTTGCATCCAAGCTTGCCCTTTTTAAGGCAGAATTCTGTATGTGGTAGGAACATGGACATTTTCCCCAGTGGCTTGTTTGCCACCATATGGAGGTTATTTGATGCTCATCATCCTTTTGAGGTAGGCTGTGTGTTGCCAGGAGTTAACCTGTCTCATTGTCAGTGAATATTTAAAATAATAAAAACATTTTAAATGTCGTATTCTGCATGTCCCTGAGGTTTTTTGAAGACCTTATCTAACTATCCTACCTTATCGTTCTCTAGAATCAGATCTATATTCTGCATCGAAGATGTATATTCTTGTGATAAAAGTAGAAGAGTAATTGGCATAACCATCACCTGATCAGCTAATAATCAACTTGTATAAATTATTTATCCTAAAGAGGCTGCAATAGCACTTTCAAAGTCAAAGTATTGGAAGTAAACCTCGTATTATAATTGAATGATATGTGAGAAGAATAAACTTACATTTGAATTCTGTACCACTATATCTAGCATTAAACTTATTTTGCATCTATATTCAAAATTCTGTACCAGTGAATTACAAATAACCTTGTGAATGACACTGAGGTATTGAGGAATAGATTCACTAATTCACTTTTGTTCTACCTCTCCTATATAGTTCTATATTCCCCCTTCTTTCTTTTCAACCCCTATCTCCACACCTTAAAATGTAAGATAAGGGAAAAGAGAGACATCGCTGAGTCTGACATTGTTTTCTTTCTAAATAAGACCAATAATAACTTGTAACCAACTCCCATTGATAACAACCCTCTACAGCGCCAGGAAGCAATCAAAAACTTACCTGACCACCATTAAAGGAAATGGGGAGTTGTTCCTTTAAGGTTTCTTCATGCTGATTTGGGATGAATACTACCTAGGAGGGGCCCAAATAAAATTGTGGAAATGGTTATGCAGGCTAGGAATTGCATTTTTCATCCAGTTTCTAAATGTTGAGAAATTCCAGGCTTAATTAGAGTCCTGTGTGGGACAGGCTGAAATGCTGGCTCAATTGAGATTAGAAGCTTTCTTTGAAAGTGGCCTGGGAGCTGTGTTATTCTGATGAGTCACAGCAATTGCGGCACTTGGTGCTGGAACATGAAGGATATAGGATATCAGTGTCCAGCATGCTGAGAGGAATGCATCCTTTCAGGTTTGATACAATGTCAGTGTCCGGTTCTTTTGTTCTAAAAGCATATAATTTCTCAAAAGCATTATACAGTCCTAAAATTATAAGTGTATAAGGTATATATGAAGCTCAAAACAAGTAAACCTGGTTTTTTGTTCTTTGTATGAGCAGAAAAAAAGTACATTTGTAAATCTTCTTCCATGGCATATGAAGAATGGCATCTAGTAGTAATTCATAGGCATTCTGTAGCCAACAAGAAGCATTGTCTATGGCTAGACATTCATGTTTCATCCAATCTCAGAGGTATCAGGATTCATTTCTATCAGCGTGCTCGATGCTGGATACTGACATCCTGCATGCTTCATGTTCTAGCCCCAAGTGCTTCAGTTGTTGGTACCCATCAGAACAGGACAGCTTCCAGGAAAGAGTCATAGAAATCTTCTGATCCCAATTGCTCCAGCATTTCAAACTGAACCACACAGGACTCCTATTAAGCATAGCATTTGTCAACATCTAGAAAATGGACCACAAATGGTAACCCTGGCTTGCTTAACCATTTTCCCAAATTTTATTTGGGCACCTTCAAAGTTATTATTCTCCCCAAATCAGTCTGAAGAAACCTTAAGAGGACAACATCCCATTTCCTCTTAGGGGGATTGGGTATGTTTCTGTTTGCTCTCTTTGGAGCTGAAGGTGCTTATTTTCATTGGGAGTTAGTTATAAGTTATTATTGATCTCATACAGAGAGAAAACTAACTTGGTCTCAGAGATGTCTCTCTTTTCCTATATCTTTATTTTATAGGTAAGGAGATGGGAGCTGAAAAGAAAGAAAGGGGCATATAGAAATATGCAGGGATGATAGACCAAAAAGTAGATCATTGAATCTACTCAATTTAAGGCCTTCATTGTTACTCACAAAATAAGATTTCTTTTAATTCATTGTTATAGAATTGTCTATATTGATGCAAAATAAGTAATTTTGATACATTGGTATAGAATTCAAATTTATGATTATTCTTCACACATTTTATATACATATATATATTTCTACAGTAATATCTGATATTGTACCCATCCAACTCAATAATACACAGTGTACTTTCAATGCCTTGAAAGTGGTACTGCAGGCTATATAGGATAATTAAGTAATACAAACTAATTGTTAGTTGAGCAAATCATGGTCATGTCAATTCCTAGTCTATTTTTATCACAAGAGTATATATCCTAGGTCTAAAGGATATGATTTTATACATATATAAGGTAAAATAGATAAGATCTTCAAAATCCCCAAAGAACTACAGAATACAGCATTTAAAGATGTTTATATTATTTTAAAGATTCTTTCAAAACAAGACAAGTTAGGTCCTGGCAACACATAGCCCACCTCAAAGATGAAGAGCATCAAAGAACCTCTTTATGGAGTTGGCTTCCAATGTGGCAAACCAGCCACTGGGGAGAATGTCCTCATTTCTACCACAGACAGAATTCTGCCTAAAAAATGGGCAAGCTTGGATGCAAGCAGAGTTGAAGGCCAAACTCTGCCAAAACAGGGTAATCAAATCCTCAATAGTCCTTTATCACAAATATGTCTGTCCGATATATTGGACTAGAAGGCTGAAGATGATGCTCCAACTTTATAGAGAGTGTTGGGTAACTGTGCAGGAAGTAAACTGTCTCTGTTATATTTTTTTCATTTTTGAAGCTGCTAACTTGCACTTCGGATCACTCAGGTAATTAACTTTTATTCTTTCTCAAGTCTCTGATGTGACTGAATACCAGATAATTTAGTCTTAGAATTAAGCTTATTTAGTTAGGGGTAATTATGTTTTTAGATCTAGATAGATGTTTTAAGTTAATAAAGATGAGATATGATAGATTTTGGTTTTCATTCAGAATTTCAGACTCAATAAGATAGGAAAGATATTTACTTCAAGATGCCAAATACAAATAGCCAAATCACTATGAAGGTAACATTTATGTAATTCTTGATTGTTTCATGGTTCTTCCTGCTGTATGTAGTTTATTTTATTTATGAGTAATAATATAAATATATATCTAAAAAAGAGACATGATAAAAATAAAAAAAAAAAAAAAAGCAGCATAGATGTCCTCTGAGAGACTACACCCAGTGGTGATCTGGAAAGATACTTAGACTCAAAGCAGGATTTTGCGTGGAGCCCTGTGAGCTTTATGGAAGAATAGGGGGTTGGAAGGACCTGCAGAGGTCAGGAGTGCCACAGATAGACCATTAAGAGCAGTGGCTCTAGACACAGTTGAGCCTGCACAAATTGATGCACCAAGCAAGGACAATGCATTCAGAGAACTTAGACCCTCTGTTCTGATGTAGTCAATGGACAGGTGATTCTTCAGTTGGCCCTCTGACATGCACTCTGGTGCCCATGATTTATCTGATCACTGCTCCTTGGCAAGACGCCCTTGTAGGCACATAGAAGAAAGGGATATAGGCTATTCTGATGAGACATGATAGGCTGTGGCAAGACATTGGGGTAAGAGGGATCCTTGTCCCAGGTCTAGGGGAGTGGAATAGGGCAGGAGGGGAAGGGAGGGTGGGAACAGTAAGATAAGAGTGAGGGTATAACAATCGGGATGTAATGTGATTAAATTATAATAATTATTTTTAAGTTAATACTGCATGGCAACATTAATGTGTCTAGGGTCAAATTTTGGTTTAGGTTCCTCTAAAACAGTAGGTATTTTGTATCGGTAGACCCATTTGCTTAAATTTGTCTTTCCTTTCTATTGTTGTATTTTTATCTTCATACGCCTATGCCAATGCTTTCTCTCATCTTACCAACTGACTTCCTTCTATCTCATATCATTCTTTTCTTATTTTTCTTACCTTTCTACCTTAAGTAGAAAGGTGGATTGGGGTCTGAGAAATGTATTTGTCAAACTTCTGGTTACTGTAGTCCTCAGTTTAATTAAATAAAAAGTAGATTGGTAAATAATTAGAATTATTGAAAATAATGCAACACTTTTCTTAATTAGAAAAAAAATGGAAAGACTTGCAACAACAACTGTGGTTTTAGATAGAAATATAAGAGCAGAAGGGGGGACTAGACTGTGCATTTTTGCATCATGCTTCCACAATGTTAAGAAAGCTGGAGTTCAAATCCCGTTTTCCAAATGCAGTCAGTTATTCACAGAATAGAATTTGGTATCCATGAAGTAATTAATTAAATGATTTTATTTTAGCTGCTTCTTAAAGTGTCTTCCTAAGATCATGTAGAGGAAATAAATTTGAATTAACTCCCCTAATTGTGAATTGTAGATTTGTTTTCCCATGTTCATTGTAGAGCAAAAAAAGTTCCCATTGACCTCCTAGCACCCTACTGACTACTCCCAGATAGAATTACCCGAGGGACAGAGTGAGGAGAATGAATGTGGAATTCTACTTATGTATGGTTCATTGTTGGTTACTTGTCTCTCTTTTCTCTATTGTTCCAATCCTTTCCTTTTCATTTATTTTATTTTATTAATTATCCACTTTACACCCCAGCCATATCCCCTTCCTTATCTCCTCCTGGGTATCACTCTCCCTCCTTATTTCCCCTATGATCCCTCCCTTTCTCCCCGACCCACGCCAGTCAGGGGAAAGTGATAAAAAAGCAGGCAACAGAGTCCATGTCAGAATCAGCCCCCATTCTCTGTACCAAGGAACCCATATTCAAAGCAACCCGCCCATCAGTGTAGGGGGCGTATGTTTAGTTCATGTATGCTCCTCATTTGGAGAGTCAGTCTCCACTTTGTAGACCATGTAATGACTCACCTAGTGAAAGTGTAGATACCGAGACTCAGGATCTCAATTCCTGAAATCAACTCCTCTAAATTGTCTTATATTATATAAGAATAATAAACTTCTGTAATATGTATTTCAAAAATTAATCTGTAGTTATATGTGTGTGAGTGAATTCATACAGCCTCTATTGGTTTCATGTGAATAATATTCATTCCATGCAATTAAAGAAGACAAAAATTATAAAAAGTCTTTACAAATATACTTAACTTTTTGTTAACTTCTTACGTAAAAATATAAACCAAAATTTCATCTGGAATTGTTAATTTTTACTTTAACGTGTTTTTATGAAGGAGTTGTATCATTTTTTTTTTTTTTTTTTACTGAGATTTGATATTTGCAGTACTTTCACAGAATCCTTTGGGAGATAAATCAGGAATAAATTATATGATTTCAAATTCTATTTGAAGTTCATTTAATATATAAAGATATATCCATCCACTTTATATATGTTAACAATCTTGCTAAGGAATAGAATTATTTCATTTAGTTAATACAAAATTTAATTATTTCATTCAAGTGTCAAATACAAAAATGTCATATAAAATAAAAAGAGAAAAATCATTTAAACAAAAACAGTACCGTCTAGGAAAAATCTAAAATATATAGGACATGCCGGCACAAAAAATGCAGAAAATCAATGATAACTGAAATTTTTAGTATAGTCTTAGATAACCATAAATTTCCTTGCCAGTTGAGGCCACATTATAAGACCATATCTAAATCTCGAAGAATAAAATCAAAGCAAACTAACAAGAACAGTGCAAAAGGCACAGAAGCCCAAGGACTGTCAGAGCAATCATGAACAAGAAGAATACTGCAGGAAGTATTACACCAAATTTCAAATTGTACTACAGAGCCATGGAAATAAAGGAGCATGACACTAACACAAAATCAGAGAGGACCTAGGAACAAGTCCACCCAACTACATCACTGTTTTTTGACAAAATTTTCTAAAGAGCACTGTGTAGAAAAAAACAGCATTTTAAATAATTGGTTCTGAGTAAACTGGATATGTACATATGGATGAATGACACTATGTTAGTTAATTATTACTGTAAACATAACTTAACTCTAGATAAATCAAGGTCTTCAGCCTACGACCTGATAGCCTGATGAATAGAGAATAATATGTGAAAAATGCTTCAATATATTGGTACTGGTAAGAAATTTCTTAGTAAGATTCTATATAATTACCAAATAATTGCCACATGATCCAATTATACCATTCATAGTCACATATCCAAAGAACCTTATACTTTTACAGGGAAACTTATATATCCATATTTAGTGTTGCTCTGATTCACAAAAGCTAGAAATTTGAAATAGTCTAGATATCCATCCATATAATAATTCAGGATGGGAATATGATATATATGCATGAAGGAATGTTACTCTGCTCTAAAGAAAAATGTAATAATGAAGTCTGCAGGTAAATGGGTGAACCCCAACAAAAGGAAACAGAATGAGATTATTCTGATCCAGAAAAAAAAATCCATATGTTTTACTTCATATGGTTAACTCAGTTTCATCTTTGTTTTTTCTTTTCTTTTTTTGTATTTAACTCAGAGCACAAGCAGAAGCCACTAAATTTAAGGTGGGCTTGCAGAGGATTTGCGTTAAGAGCAGATGCGTAGTAGGTTATAGATAAAATGAATGCAGAGAGGGAGAATATGAGGGATGAAAATTCTTAAGTGGGGAAGGATTAAAGAATAAATCATTGGTTTAGAGATTGATCCTAAAGGAAAAGTATATGAGAAATGCAATAGAAACTTATTATATTGTAACGCAAATCGGAATACAATTAAAGGATAGATGTGAAATGAAAGGAGATGACAAATGCTACAGGTGAAAGGATTAAGTAAGGATGAGTAGCATATGAGGAGAAGGTGGTGGGGGATAAATGCACTAGTTTTTTTGGCCAGATTTAAATACATTTAAAAAAGGAGCTAGAGTTTAAATAAGAATACACACTGGGTGATGGTGGCACATGCCTTTAATCCCAGCACTCTGGAGGCAGAGACAGGCGAATATCTGTAATTTCGAGGCCAGCCTGATCTACAAAGTGAGTCCTAGACAGCCAAGGATACACAGAGAACCATTTTCTCAAAAAAAAAAAAACAAAACCAAAATCAAACCAAAACAAACCAAGCCAAACCAAAACAAAACAATACACTGTATTGGTAGAAAGCGCCACTCCTTGAAAGGGGGTATTAAAAGAAAATTTCAGTGTGGGACACAGATTATCTTCCTACAAGTTTTTTTTTTTTTGATGTTGTGGTGTTTTTTGTTTTGTTTTTAATGAAGGATCCCACAAAAATCTGAAAAACAGAACAAACTATCACTGCTGTATTTGAATACCAACTGTAATGGCATGGTAAGACCCCATTCCTGAAGACACAACACAGTTTCCTGCAGGACATAGAGAAATCAATCTCAAACTGACCAGCAAACTATCTTCCTTCTGACTACCTTTCACAGAAGCAAGTAATGCTATACAGGCTGCTACAACAGAAAAGAACTTAATAATCTTAGCCAGTGCAGAACCCTGGTGCTATAAACAGACCTGCCAGGCAAGACATACTCAGTGGTCCAAAAACAGACTATTATATAGCAAATAGTCTCTCTTTATTTGGAGTTGAAGATGGCACCACAGGAGAATTAATGTCA
This sequence comes from Acomys russatus, assembly GCF_903995435.1. NCBI lineage: Eukaryota > Metazoa > Chordata > Mammalia > Rodentia > Muridae > Acomys > Acomys russatus. The sequence continues at coordinate 24,467,382 of NC_067147.1, read as the reverse complement.
GGTACACTAAACATAGTCAAAAGCCCATGTACAAGAAGGTCATAGGCCCTTGCATAAAATATGCTTTGAGTGTTTTGTTTTATAGTCATGTCAAATTATCATCTACATGTCTATATTCACAGACCTGTGCTGCTCACAACCTTAATCAGGGACATATTTTATGGCAGTGATAAGTAATCAATATAATTAATCAAAGGGCTTAGAATAAATGTTTGTGAAGCATCTTTTTTGAACCCTCCCTGCCAAGGCTTAGGATACATCACAGAAAAAAAAAAAAAAAGGATAGAGAGGGTTGCTATGAAATGATATCTTCTTGATATAAAATGGCTAACACACTCATGACATCACAACATCTTTACTTGCCTGCACAAGATCAAAACAACCAATATTCTAACATAGAGGAATTGCTTGAGAGTCCCTAAGCTTTATTCCCTGAGGTGCTCATGGATGGATAGACTCATTCTTCTGTTGTGATGTGGCCACAGATAGGAGGCTTATGCTTCTTTGCATGATCCCACTTTGATGCATATATGTGCAGCACTCAGTGGACTACAGTTTTTCTTGTTGTTCTTATTCTTTTGTTTTGTTTTGAGTTTTTTTAAGGACATGAAGTCAGGAGAGGGTATATTAGATGGCATAAACAAGAGTTGTGGAGGGGAATTTGAGAATGGATGTGATCATATTTTATTGTACACACTCATTAAATCCCCTCCAATTAAAAATAAATAATAATCATAATAACCTACATGTCAAACTACAGAGACATTTGTAAGTACGTTCACATATACCGTGGAACTATAGGTATTAAACACGTTATTTAATTAGCTCAAGTGTTTAGCAATTAGCAAATGGAAATTAGATTTGAATGATGGCTTAAATATTGAATTCATGTTATATTTTTGTGATCTAATGGATTTCATTAGGGCTGTACAGAGGAGTGCTACGTGGACTATTTGTTCACAGGAGCATGTGTCCCTGACAAGTGGTTACACCACTGAAGGAAATGTCTCTTTCATACACATTGACCATCATCGGCATATAGGTTCTCAGAGGAGAATGGGTCTCTAGTGAAGCATTTCTTGTTCCGTGATAGAGTATCAATAAACGCAATCTTGTGGACATCATATATAGATAACCAAAGCTAATATGTGTTCAAATATAATGGCATGCCCAGAAATCAGCCCTCCACCCTGTTCTCCTTCACTTCTCCCAGCCCTTCCATTCCTCCTGCCTCCTTTTATATTATGTTCTCTGAGCCATGAAGGAAGAGTTATATCCATGTGCAGATACTACAAAATGCATCCAAAATCCTTTCCTTTGGGTTGTCTAAGACCTTCTAACGCACATTCAGCAGACACTCCATTAGAATTTCATAGGAAAGTACTGAAAAATTCAAGACGTGCCAAATGGTTTCTGTAGGCCTTTGGGGAAAACAACAGTTTCTATTTTTTTTTAGTTCTTGTTTTATTTACTACACTGATTAATTGAGCACACAAACATAGTCTTCTATGTTCACTTAGTGCTAAGAAATCATAAATGTTAGCAACTTCCAAGAAGATTGCTTGTTTCTATATACACTGCATTCAAAGACTTAGGTCAAGCCATATGTGCTATTTGTGAAATTACTTGTCTTTGGCCATGATTATATCTGGAATGTATTGTTGGAATCTGAGACATTTCTTATAGTTATCTCAAAACAATAAACTTAATAAAACCAGTGTGGAAAATTATAGGAGAAACAATATAATTAAACTTGGCAAGATCTATTAGTTACTCATAATTTGGCAACTATAAGCTATGAATAATTTTTAGTAAAACGGAAATAATTTTAAATTGTGTGGGATTTGAATGACATCACGCTCCTGTGGTACAATGAAGACTATGAGGACATTACACTTATCAAATCTGTATCAAGAAACACTTTCAGGCTGAAACACAGCAAATATTCACTTTCATGTTTTATGAATTTTCTCTATTTTTAGGTAAACATTTTTTACATATACATTTATATTATTACACATATATACAGTAGATTACCTATAGCAAGAAGAACCATGATGCAATCAGGACTTATAAAAAATGTTACATTCTTAGTATTTTGGCTATTTGTATTTGACTGCCTTGAAGAAAACATATTTCTTACCTTGGTGTGTCTAAAATTCTGAATGTAAATCAATCTCCATCGCATCTTGACATTATCAACTTAGACCATCTATCTAGATCTAAAAAACATCTTAACCCCTAAACAACTAAGACTCATTGTAAAACTGAGCTACCTGGTCTTCCACTCCATCAGAGACTTGAGAAGGAATAAACTCTGTGCTTTAGGTCTCTGCTGTTTTTCCTGCTAATCAGATGCAGTGTATGATCAATGCTGCTATCTTAAATCCTCTCAAATTTTCTTATTAAATATTATTTCTATTTGTATGAGAAATTAAAAATAATATTCTATAAGGGACTAAAAGTTGCATAAATTTCATATCATATCAATTAAATTGAATCAAACACAAATTATTAAATATATATACCTCTTACTGCTATCTTTAAAATTCTAAAATCTGTTTTTTCTATAATGGAAAAATTTATATGATAGTTTCCTCTTTACAACTAAATTCCATTATGCTGGTGTCATAGTGCTGTAGATGTCTGAATGCAATTGGCCATTTTCTAATAATCAAAATATTTACTGATTTTGACTGTTTCAATATTTGGAGTACTATGTAAAATGTTTTACTAATATCTTGTTTTAAATTATTTAGTCCTCTGTTTTAAAACTTTTGATACTTGAAACACATCATAGCATTAGGACAAAAATCCCATCATAATCTTTACTAAAATAACAAATGACGCTCATGAACCAGCTCAGGTTTCATACAATGTATGCAATCAGTGATCCCATACTAACTGACTTGTCTGTCGAAGCCAATCTTTCAGTTATTTTTCAGTGTACATTGATTTATCTGACACAGTCCAATGTTAGAACAATGAAGCTTCAGAAACTGCAACCCAGCAACACACACCTCAGGTTCAGTGTGTTATAGCTGATTGAGGGCTGAGCAGCATTTTGAGATGGGAGTGATCTTGAATATCCTTCAGAATGAGTTCAGAGGAATGAAAAGAAAGAAATAATGCTAGCAGACCTAGTTTGCTTCTTTGTTACTATGATAAAACACTGTCTAAACACAATTTGTGGGAGGAAAGGCTGGAATAGAACTAAAGGTTACAGGCCAACATGAAAGGAACTCATGGCAGGAATTTAAGATTGGAAACTATGGACAGAAACAGAAGCAGGGGCCAAAAAGGAATATTGCTGATTGGCTAAGTCTTCATTTTCCCAGCTTGCTTTCTGATACAACTCAGGAGGACCTTGCCTGGTCTGGAATCACCTGAGTGGTTTTGTCCCTCTCATATCAATATTCTATTGAGTACAGCCATATTACCAGAGCCTATACGGTGGTGAAGAGATCACGTTTAAAACTCTTTTTTGTTAGAAACAGCCTAACTCCATCCCAAAGGCCATGAACTCTGGAAAAATTCCATGCCAAAGGTAAAGATGACCTTATACTAACCTATACGGTGTTTCACCTTTCTTATCTATTATTCAATGGTGCCAAAATTCATTCTTAGCTGTCTACATACATTGGAAGTACCCTAAACACTGTCAGGAGCACTTACTGGGTTAGCTTAAACTTCTTGTTAGCAAAATAACTTGAATCAGAGGTGACCACCCTGTTCTGCTAGCCACCCCTCCCTTTATGAGGTAATTGCATTTATATGCAATGTAATTTCCCCTCAAGGGTGCCCTTCAGATTCTGAACTGGCCACCTCCATGAGCTCAGAAAATAAAGCTTTCATTTTAAGCTTCTGTGTCTCAAATGAGTTTTCCAGGCTTCCACTCCAACCCAACAATAGGGCCCTGAAAAGAGAGGGGAAGGGAGAGAGAGAGACAGACACAGATAACTGCTGGAACCTGGAAGAGCAGCCAGAACCTGAGCAACAGACGGAATCTGGAGACCCTAAGCATTCTCTGGACCATTTCTCTCTAGGAGCATCTCAAAGTGGACTAATGAACAGCCAAAAAATACCAATACCCTAAAAGCTTCAGCCTCCTAGTTTGGGCTCATATATATATTTCCTCTCAGAGTCTGTACTAGGATGTGTTTCAAGTGGCAAAAACCAAGCCCCTGCACGAGGTGGTTCAGTGGTTCATCTTCTAGCGGATAAACATCACATGTTCTCAGACAAGTCTGTTCCCCATCCCATACTTGGGATTAAAACAAAATCATGTTTATATCCACAACAGACAGGAGAGAGAGAGAGAGAGAGAGAGAGAGAGAGAGAGAGAGAGAGAGAGAGAGAGAGAGAGAGAGAGAGAGAGAGAGAGAGAGAGAGAGAGAGAGAGAGAGAGAGAGAGAGAGAGAGAGAGAGAGAGAGAGAGGAGTCCTTAAAGCCCTTGAGTGAAACTTCGCTAGCAATGATAGCTTGATGTGGGAGAATGGAAATACTCTACATAGCCGGATGGCGATCCTAAAGAAATAGACCCACATTTTCCTGAGAAACAGGAAATTTCTTAGCTTACTGCTTTCCAGAGAGTGATGGGAAGCTCCATAATGCTGGATTTGGCCTGGACTGGCCTAAGCTGAAAACACTCAGCTATTTTGTAAGACACTGAATTTATCTTGTAGTTGCAAGGGGGAGAGGAAGAACTTTATTCTTCAGATCTGTGTAGTGTAACTGTTATACCAGGAACTATCAGTTCTTTCTTGGAGAGAGGCTAGTGTGGGGTTAGCTTGTGGTTTGAGATATATGTCTAAAGCAGTAGTTGTCAACTTTCCTAATGCTACACCCCCTTTAATAGAGTTCTTCATGTTGTGGTGACCACCAACCATAAAACTATTTTCATTTCTACTTCATAAATGTAATTTTGCTCTTGTTACAGTTATAATGTGAATATCTGAGTTTTCTGATGGTCTTAGATGACCCCTTGAAGAGATTGTTCAACTCCAATTGGGGTCATGACCCACTGGTTAAGGACTGCTGGTCTAGAGTTCCTGTGACATAATTTGTATTGCCCAAAGATGGAGTGATCTGCTGGTTAGGAGAAGAATCACTCCTACTATTGAGATTTTGTTTAAAAGTTGATTTCAGAAATTTCACCACTCGCTCTGTTTTGTACAATAGCCAGCTGATTTTAACTAGTATTATGGACCAGGAGGTACTTTCCGAAGGTGTTCAAGGTCTGAGTCTAAATAAATAAATAAATAAATAATCAGAGACATAGCTAGTAGTAAACAAATCAGGACCAATGTCTTATTAAAAAAATACTCCTCCAGTGAAAGAAGCAGCCAAACTAGGGAGAAACTGTAGCATTTCAGTAGCTCCAATGTGCAAAGGCTTGAAGGTTTAGGGCTCACTTGCACAATGAAGGCTTTCCTGCACACACTCCATATGTTAAACAAAGTTCTGTTTACAGCTTCATGCATTGCATGTTTCAGCAGCATCTTAAATCTCCACCCAAGGCAGAGTACGGTTCTGAGGCATTTTTTTTTTTTAACTCAAAGACAGGCTGGAGTGCCTCTGCACCTGAGCCAGCAACGCAAGGTAGTTTCAGTTAAATTTAGCTGTGCGTAACTTTATATGCCAACTTGTTTCTTTCATATAATAATTTCATAAGACTTTGAGTGACCCGATGGCACTTGGAGGAAGGATAGCTGACTACCCAGAAGAAACTTGACACCCTAGCATCATATTCAGGGGGAGAAGGTCCCCATCAGTCACAGTCATAGGGAAGGGGAATGGGGTGAAAGCCGGAGGGGAGGGAGGAATGGGAGGATGCACGGGATGGGATAGCAATTCAGATGTAGTACGAATGATTTTGTTTTTCAATTTAAAAAAAAGGGAAAAAAAGACTTTGAGTGAGACTTTCCTGACTCCACTCTGCCCTATTCTCCTGCAGCAGTAGCCACTATTCCTACTTGGCTACATTACTTTAAACTATAATTTAAAATATAGTTCATTTGTTTCGCTAGCAAGAGCGCATTTCTGCCATTATAGAGAATTCTCTTGGGTACTCTGCATCCTTAATCTACTTTATTCTTGTGCAAAATGCTTCTCATGTTGTGATATTACATTATATATCTTTCCATTTATCTGCTTAGCTCTACTTGTCACTGCAATTTTTCACAGAGTAATACTAACCTACCAACACTCTGTTTTAGAAATCACTGCCATTCTGTTGGCTGTTGTGCCTGGGTCTTCATATGTACTCAATTCTGCTCTGCTGTGTTCTCTTTATATGAACAACTGGCATTAAATTACTAGCTGAGATTCAATTTTCCTAGAGTGATAAAGACTGTCCTGTCTCTCTACTTTCATTTTCAGATCACTCACTGGTGGCTTCCTAGCATTCAGAAATTATTTTTAATGATCTGAAATAACTGATTTCATTCCAATTTATGCCATTCCCAGGCAGTTTACTCAATGATGTACATATATTGAAAACTGAATATAGCATGAATCAAAAGAGCCAAGTCTTTAACAGTAATAGTGGATAGCAATGTATGTGTCTCTGCATGAGAGACATGAGTATTTTTGACTCTTTTCTAACTTTGTTGGTGATTAAACACTTGACAAGGTACTTAATATTTTCCACTTCTTTTTACATTTTCAAATTGGCTATTAATCTATATTCCAAGGTTTCTAGGGAGATATATTAAAACACTTAACACACCACGTGGATTTTTTTTTCAAGTATTAGCTAAACTACTTCAGTGTTGTTTTCTCTTTCCTGAGATATTATCACACCAATTTTTCTACTTCTATAAATATATACTTTAAATCTGCTTCTCTGAATGCTTATATAGTTTTCTTCACCTGAATCACCACCATGTCTCCTTAAGTTATTGAACCAACCTCTAACTTTTGATCTCAGCTAAAACACCATAGTATTACATCAGATTATTTTCTTTATAGTGGTAAAATTGCTAATACTCAGTAATCTTTCTGGTAAAAATGCAAAGTGCAACTAATACAGTAAAACCTTTAAAATATTTCAAGGCCTAAAAATAAACCAATTTTTTTTTCCTGTCATCGATTCTATCTGTTCATCTGGATGTTCAGTCACATGATGTAAAGTCTCCTGTTCTGGTTCTTTCCTCTGACTCTAATCGTTAATATTTCATTTCTACATAGATCCCTACTCCTCCTTGTCCTGGATATTTCAGTTAAGATGCCCTATCATTTTATAACATAAAATTCCAGTGTGTCTGAGTGTTTTAGTACCTCTATTACCCCCCCCCCAAATAGTTGGGGCCCCAATAATGCCTCTCCAATGGCATTTCCAGTGGAGATAGGACTTACAAGAGCAAGAAGGACAAGTATTCCACTGCTAATTTCAGCTGCTTAAGCAAATGTCTTATCAATGCCCCCCACGAGTCCTTGCTAAACAGGCTTCTGATAAGTCAGCATAATCAATTTCTAACCATCTGAAATATTTTGAAACACAAATTTACTAAAATTAACTTTTAAACAAGACTTTTTTTTTCTGGGAAGGTCAGTGTACATTGGGAACTTTGTTGAAGTTTATGCTTCCTAGCTGTTCCTAATTTCATTTAAATCTAAGTTTAATTAAAAATGTGTACATTCTATACAGCACGGGCTGCTTGGAATTCATAATCGCACTCCCTCAATCTTCTGAGGTCTGGGGACTGAGCTATATATTTCTCTACCTGGCTAGGGTTTTATTTCACCCCATCTCATTCTTTTTAGTTCCTTATTTCCAACTTCTCTCTAGTCTTAGAATGTCTTGAGTCCAGGACATGGAATCTTTGGCGTTTTGCTTTGGCCAAATATTGTCCTGTTGCTACTCATGATGACACTTAGAGTTGGAAGGAGTAACGCAGCCTAGAAATGAAATTCTAGTTTGAGCACAAAACTGAACAAACTTATGAAAACTGCTTATTTGGTCTGTTGAAAATACAGTAAAACAGACTAGAATGCATATGAAAACTATATCCAATGTATCTGCTTTCTGCTCTTTTCATGTTATTCCCCAATGCACAGCTTGTACTTTCAAACTATTGATCTTTTGACATACTGAATACCTAATTTAATAGGTAAAAATTAAAGGTTAAATAATTTGGACTCCATTTGTATAAATACCTATTATATCAGATTTAGTTTTTAACCTTCACTCAAATTCGGCTTTCTGCCAAGCTAACAGAATTGATTAAGTTTATGGAAAATTAATTTAATTATTTTTCTAGATAATTATTTTCACTCAAAGGGGAATATTCTTTTTCTTCCTTTATAGATATAGTATTTTAATAAGCAAGAACCACAGTTTTCATTCTAGGAATTAAACAATGGAATGTATTTTGACACACTTGTAGAAGGTGGAACTGCAGAGGCAAGGTTGAACTGGGTGTGGTTTCTGGTGGTTGCTCCACTCCCAGTCTCCATAGGGTACCTTCCTCCCAGTGTCCATAGGGCACCTTCCTCCCAGTGTCCATAGGGCACCTTCCTCCCAGTGTCCATAGGGTACCTTCCTCCCAGTGTCCATAGGGCACCTTCCTCCCAGTATCCGTAGGGTACCTTCCTTCCAGTGTCCATAGGGTACCTTCCTCCCAGTGTCCATAGGGTACCTTCCTCCCAGTGTCCATAGGGCACCTTCCTCCCAGTGTCCGTAGGGTACCTTCCTTCCAGTGTCCATAGGGTACCTTCCTCCCAGTGTCCATAGGGTACCTTCTTCCCAGTGTCCGTACGGTACCTTCCTCCCAGTGTCCATAGGGCACCTTCCTCCCAGTGTCCATAGGGTACCTTCCTCCCAGTGTCCATAGGGTAACTTCCTCCCATTGAAGTGTAGAGCTTGCACAAGTCATTCATTCAATCTGTTCACAAACATAAGGCTACATTTAACCTGAATATCTCATTTAATCTATCTTCAAATACAGTCAGAGCATGGGTGACCAGCCCCAGATGTGAAGTTCCAGAATGCTATAGCAGAGTTGACAATATTTGCACTGGAACTTATTCAGACTATTAATGAATGAATGGAAGATGCACAGTGTCTCCATTTCTTCCTTGTGGCCTTAAGAACATGAGACCAGTGCAAGGGCTGATGAAAAGTGCAAGACTGTATTCCCTGCTGTACCAAAGGCCATGTCAGCACTCACATCCTCAGCCCAAGTCATCCTATCTTGGTTTACATATCTTACAGAATGGCACTGCTCTGCCAGAGGTCATGTAGGGATCCAGTTTCCCAGCCCAACTCATCCTATTCTGGTCCACAACTCGATTGAATGCCCCTTGAACCATGAGAGGCCAGGCCAGCACATATATCTCCAGGAAAGCACCATATCTGTCGAACACCTACACTCTCTTAGAGCCTGCCCAGCCTACTGCCAATACTCCTTCCTCTCTTCATTACCCTACCTAACCCTAACCTCTAGCAAAAGCCCCCTGCTCCACCAGAACCCAGCCAGGCACCAGATCACCAGCCAGCTGCTTCTACTGAGGCCGCACAGGCACACAGAACCTGAGAGGAGCCCCCCATTTATACCGTAAGAAGGGAAACACACACACACATCATTAACAGTAACATAACAACAATTAACAATCACTTTTCACTGATATCTCTCAATATCAAGGGGGTCAATTCCCCAATAAAAGATTCAGGCTAACAGACTGGACGTGAAAATAGGAAACGTCCTTCAACTGCATACAAGAAACACATTCCAACATCAAAGATAGACAGAGTAAAGGGTTAGAAATAATATTCCAAGCATATGGACCTAAGAAACAACCTGGTGTAACCATTCTAATATTTAACAAAATAGACTTCAAACAAAAGAAAATCAAAATAAAGAGAAAGATACTTCATACTTTTCAAAGAAACAAATCAACCAAGATGATTTTAAAAAATGTTGAATATCCATGCCCCAAACAGAAGGGTACCCATGTGTGTAAAGAAATATTACTAGGGTTTAAGTCAGACGTTAAACCACACATATTGTTAATGCAAGACCAAAGTACTCCACTCTCACCAATGGATAGATTATCCAGTAAAAACTAAACAGAAATCCCAGAGATAACAGATGATATTAACCAAATGGATTTAACATCTAACATCTAATATGTACTGAACAATTTACCTAAATACAAAAGAATACAACTCCTTTTCAGCACCTCATGAAACATTCTCCAAAAATTGACCACATGCTCAGTCACAAAGCAAGTATCAACAAATAACCCCTTGCACTCTATCAGACTGAAACAGGTTAAAGCTGGATTTCAGTAACAGAAGCAATACAAAGCCTATAAGCTCATGGAAACTGAGCAATGGTCTACTAAATAGAATTTAATGAAAATGAAGGCACAGAATACCTAAACTTTTGGGACATAATGAAAACAGTTCTAAGAGAAAAGTGCCTTCATAAACTGGAGAGCTCTCATACTAGCAACTTAACAGCACAACTGAAAACTCTAGAACAAATGGAAGCAAACTCATACAAAAGAAGTAAATAACAAGAAATAATCAAATGAGGGTTGAAATAAATAATATAGAAACAAAGAGAACAATATAGGGAATCAATGAAAGAGAAATTGGTCATTTGAGGGAAATCAATCAAATAGACACTCATATTCAAACTAACAAAAAGGCAGAGAGAAAAGATATCTAAATTAACAAAGTCAAAAATGACATAAAAACGTACAACAAAGAAATAGAAATAATTGTTAGGTCTTATGTCAAAATCCTGTACTCCAGAAAACTGAAAAATCTAAAAGGAATAGGCAAAATTTCTTGATAGCTATACCTTACCAAAGTTTGATCAAGATCGGATCAACAATTTGAATAGACCTGTAACTTCTTAGGAAATAAAAGCAGTCATAAAAAAAACAAACAAACAAAAAAACAAAAAACAAAACAAAACAAAAAAAAAAACAAAACAAAACAAAAAAAACAAAACAAAACAAAACAAAACAAAAAAAAAAAACCCAGGGGCAGGCAGCTTTAACACAGAGTTTATAAGAATAGCTAATACTAATATTCTTCACATTGTCCTACAAAATATAAACAGAAGAAATATTACCAAATTCATTTTATATGGACACAGTCATCCTTTTACCCTCCCAAAACATAAAGATTCAACAAAGAAGATAATTACAGACCAGTATCCGTTTTAGACATTGATGCAAAAATACTCAAATTTTCACAAGCTAAATTAAAGAACCAATCAAGATGCTCATCCACTATGAACAAGTAGGCTTCATCCCAGAGATGCAGGATGATTTAACATATCTGTCAGTGTAATCCACCATATGAAAGAGCTGAAATTAAAAAAAAATAATTATGTAATTAGAAGCTGAAATTTTCTTTTACAAAATCCAACACCCCTTCATGATAAAATTCTTGAAGAAATTGGGGATACAAAGTATATAACGAAACATAATAAAGCTAAGTTACAGCAAGCCTATAGCCAACATTAAATTGAACTGAGAGAAACTGAAAGCAATTTCACTAAAATAAGGACTAGAACAACGTTGTCAGCTTTCTTCATATCTATTTAAATAGCACTTGAAGATCTAGCTAGATCAATAAAACAACTAAAGGTGATCAAGAAAATACAAATTGGAAAGGAAGAAATTGAAATATTACTTACTATTTGCAGATGATATGACAGTATACATAAGTGACCCTAAATATCCCACCAGAGAACTCCTATGACTGATAAGCCCCTTCAGTGAAGTGGTTAGATAAAAAATTAACTAAAAAAAATCCATAGCCCTCTTGTATATAAATGATAAAAAAAGGCTGAGGAATAAATCAGGAAACAGGCCTTCAAAATATCCATGAGTCATATAAAGTATTTTGGTGTAACTCCAACCAAGCAAGTGAAAAACCTGTGTGAAAATAATTTCGAGTCTTTGAGAAGAGAAATTGAAGAAGATATCAAGAGACAGAAAGATCTCCTTGAACATGGACTAGTGGGGAAAATAGCTATTTTACCAAAAGCCATCAACAGATTCATCAAAATCCCCATTTGGATTCTAGCATATTTTTACAGACCTTGAAAGAACCATACTCAACTTCCTATGAACAAACAAACAAACAAAACCCAGGGCATCTGAAGCAAGCCTGTATAATAAAAGAACTTTCAGAAGTATCATAAGCCCTTATTCAAGTGCTATGACAGAGCTATAGTAATAAAACTTGAATGGTATGGACATAAAAACAGACAGAGTGCTCACTGGAATCTAATTGAAGACAGATGCATAACTATTCACACAACTATGGACACCAGAATTATTTAATGGAAAAAGGAAAACATCTTCAACATAATGTGCGGGTCTAACTGGATGTTAGTATGTAGAAGAAAGCAGGTAGATCTAAATTTATCACCCTGCACAAGACTCATCTTCAGTTGGATAAAAGACCTCAACAAACAATCAGTACACTGATCCAGACACAAGAGAAAGTGAAGAATAGCCTTGAACATATTGTCACAGGAGACAACTTCCTCAACAGAGCTCCAATAGTGTGGGTACTTTGATCAACAATTAATCAATGGAATGTTATAAAACCAAAAAGCTTCTGTAAGGCAAAGGACAGTGTCAGTTATGTGGTGCCTGTGCCACCGCGGTACCTAGTCAAGGGTGAGGGACTGAGGATTTAAAACACAATTAAACAGAGTCCATGTGAAAGTCAGACCCCACTCTCCACTCATCTGTGAAGAATGTCCTGTGCATTGGCCATGTCCCCTGGATGGGGAGGCCTAGTGGTACTCAGAAGGATAGCAGGCTACCAAGAAGAGACTTGATACCCTATTTGCGTATACAGGGGGAAGAGGTCCCCCTCATTCTCAGTCATAGGGGAGGGGAATAAGGGGAAAATGGGAGGGATGGAGGAATGGGAGGATACAGGAGATGGGATAACAATTGAGATGTAATATGAATAAATTAATAAAATATATTTTAAAAACACAATAAAACAGCGAGACCTTCGTGCTAAGAGAGCTGCGGCCTTTATTCTGCGTCAAAAGAGCCTTTTTATAGGCAGCAAAGCAGGGATGCCACTCGCAGGTGAAATCCCTCAAGGGGTGATTGCACACACGAGGGAAAGTCCCAAGGAAGGGAGGGGTGCATTCTCAGAGCAGTAACCATGACTAAGCTAACCATCATAAACACGGTTACGGAAGCTGCTAAAACCAGCAACAGCAAGACAGGCAGGCAGCCCAGTCAGGTCTGGTTCCCACAAGTTAGACAAAATATCCTACAAAATGAAAAAAGATTTTCATCAAATCATTTCTGACAGTGGGCTAATACCCAAAATATATGAAGAACTGAAGAAACTAGACGTTGAAAAAATAAATAATCCAATTTAAAAAATGAAGTACAGATCTAAAGAGAGAAATCTCTATAGAGGAATCTCATATGGCCAAGAAAAAGTTCAACACCCTTAGCCTTCAGAGAAGTGGGAAAAAAATGACTCTGAGATCCCATCTCACATCTGCCAGAATGCCTAAGATCAAATTCATTAGTGACAGCTCATGCTGACAAGGATGTGGAGCAAGAGAAACACCCATCCACTTTCTGGTGGGAATGAAAATTGGTCAGCCATTTTGAAAATAAACATGGCAGCTACTCAGGAAATTTTGATTCGGTATACCTCAAGACACAGCTATACCACTACTAAGAAGATATCCAATGTATGATCGTTCTACAACAAAGACGCTTGATCACCTATGTTCATATCAGATTTCTTCATAATAGCCAGTCACTTGAAACCTAGATGTTCTATAACCAGAGGATGTATAAAGAAATTGTGGCATATTTATTGGAGTATTATATAATTGTTAAAAAACAATGACATCATGAAATTTTCAGGCAAGTGGGTGGAATTCGAAAACAATAAATCCTCCTGAGCAATCTAACCAAGACCCAGAAGGACAAATGGTATGTCCTCAATTATAAGTGTACATTAACTGTAATGTAAAGGATAATCATGGTACAATCCACAGACCCACAGAGGCTAACTGTTACAGAGGACTCAAGGGAAGATCCCTGAATCTCCCTGAGAAGAGGAAATAGAATAGACTTCGTGAGCAGACTGCATTTGGTCTAGACAGGGACAGGAGGTTAGAGGGTTGGAGGAAGAGAATACTTCAGAAGACAACTGGAATTGGGAAGGGCATTTCTGGAGGAGGTGTTGAAACAGTGCAATAGAAATTCCCAAGAATCCAGGAGGGGTGATGGGCAGAGGGCACTGGGAGAAGAGAGGAACCGGTAATTGTGACTGTGGTCAGCATGTAATATCTGAGAGAAGAATAAATAAAAAATGAAAAAAGAAATGAAGTGTGAAAGCAAAATTGTATTTGAAATCAAAGAAAGTCAATATGTATAACAGAATAAATGCATGTTACACACATAATAGTGTCGACTCTCCAGAACCATTTACCGAACCAACTTACAATGATATGAAACAAATTTTTTTTATCTTACTTTACATGCTGTGATTTTGAAAACATGAAATATGCCCTGTTTTGTTTTTTTTATGGGCAGTGAATTTTGAAATTTCACAGGCTCCTGATTCTCTACTAGGAAGCTGAGGCCACATGCGAACACTGTATAGAATGCTGCTGTTTAGCATCTCAGATACACACATCTAGCAAATTCCACAGGATCTCTCCATTAAGGCAGCTTTTATCTCACGCTTTCCCTCTACCTACAACTAAGGTTTGTGGGGTTTGTGTGTGTGTGTGTGTACTTTTTGTTTTGGTTTTTTTAGCTCAAAAAATTTTTAAGGTAGGATAGGCTAAGATATAGTGTTCAGGGGAGTAAATTTGTTTTTAATTTTACAGTATTTTCAACCTGAGTTGGGTTTATCAGTATACAGTCCCATGTGGTTGCTAGGAAACTGCCCATGTCCTAGTATATGATTTCAAACCCATGCACATATGGGCATTACTAATTAGATTTGGGATTATTAATTACCAAAAGGGGAAAAATTGACATGAACTGGGAATGAGACAAGGTGGGGACAGTGAGGAAAATTTAAGAGAAAAGCTGGTGGGTGGATATGATCTCTATGCATTTTACAAATGTGTGAAACTTTCAGTGAATAAAAACTGTTAAGTTTAAAATAAAATATATTCCCATCAATCTAGCATCTCCCTCCCTATACTATTGTGATACTCACATAAATTCATATTTTTAAGTTATATTTGGTATTTACTTATTGAACATATCTGTGCTTTAAATTATTAATTTCACACAAAATATATAGAAAATTATTTGCTATCTTATACGTAATACTTTTTGTCAAATGCATACTCAGATGCATTTAAGCAATATAAGCAAACTCAGCTTACTTCTTTTACAATGAATAATGTTTAGACTACTTCTTAGTAGTCTAAACTACTTTAGTTAAACATTGTAAATAGAAATGTTTTCCTTTGTGGTTATCGTTAATCAACACTGTGGTTTGTTTTTTCTGTCTGATTCAAGATTTTTTTTTCATGTGAACCTTGATTTTCTCACTGTGTGTATACACAGCTATGCCTACAAAATCGTATTTATTTCATTTAGTCCATGA
Organism: Acomys russatus; assembly: GCF_903995435.1. Classification (NCBI taxonomy): domain Eukaryota; kingdom Metazoa; phylum Chordata; class Mammalia; order Rodentia; family Muridae; genus Acomys; species Acomys russatus. The sequence goes on along the minus strand of NC_067147.1, from coordinate 24,451,790 downwards.
ACATCTCAGTCATATGAGTGCTGTTCAGAGATCACCAATATATTCTATCATATTAAACATAAAAAAATTAAGACAAATGATCGCAAGACAATGTCACTATATTTTGGACATTTATTATATTATTAACTAAAATATTTTTACCTTATGAATAGAGTAACAAAATTCAATATACCAACCATTGATCACATCTACGTTGTTTTTCCAAAATTTTTTCATCAATATATGTTACATTTAAGAATACCCCTCAGAGTTAAACAAATATTACTACAAAGCAACTGTTTTTAATTTCTGAATTCCCACATGGGTATTGTACTCAAGGCTGTGTATTTTTCAGAATGAGAAATTGTAATTGATTGACCATCTGTTTTTACAAAATAATCAAATTCTCTTTTGCTCTTGAGGATTACAAGTAAGTTCCCAGCATCTGTTTTAACCTTTTATGTAAGTGAAATAGTAAATTAAAGTCTATTCCTAACCAGATTACAATGTTAAGAAATTATGTTAATGCAGTTTTCTCATATTTAGTAATGTATGTATATGCAAATAATTTTATCCAGCCCTTCAAAATTATTATTTGTCTCAAAATTATTTAATAGCATGCACAGATTTTCCAATTTTTTTGTATATTATGTTTGTCAGAATTTACATAGATCATTTTATTTTGGTCTCATAATGTCTTCTTTTTGTTTCAAAGTAATATCTGTTCTCATTGATTTATATTGTTTAAAAATTTCTAAACTGCTAAAATATGGTGGCACAAATTCATAATATCATTGTTGTAGAGGCTCACACAGGAAAACAACTGGACTACATAGAAAATTGTTTCAAAAGGAAGACAAAAACTAAAAATAATGACTCAAAAAAAAAAGCCCAGAACTGAATTTGCTTTGATTAATATTTGAATGAGAATAATCATCTCTATTATAATAAAAACATATTTTTCCATTCCAGTTTACAATATAAAACTTTATCACATCATATGATATAGGAAATTGTCATATAAGAAAATCGTGAAAACTATAAAAATTATACTTTACATCTATGCAATTGCCATGTAATTGTTGATGATCCAAATCTGATTTGCATCTTAGTAAGTAAGCAGCCAGAACATTAGGTCATTTTCTTTGTTTCTACACTAACATATGTCATTTCTATATATAAGAGAATATTAAATTATAAGATATAAATACAAATTATAAAAAATAATTTATAAAATAATACTTCACAACTATTGTAGAATGTGATACCTTAGTGCTCATGTGTGTATTTCTTCAGATAAAGTTTATATGGTGTGTGCAATACCTTTTACTAACAGGCACTGCTCCATTGTTCACACGGAAGAACTTAATTTTTTTTTTGACATCTCAGGGTTTTATTCCAACACTGAAAACAAAACATTTGAATTCATCTCATCATTGAGAGAAAGAGAGGATGACATAAAGTTTAGAAATCTACTGCTAAAATTTTGGGAAAAGATTTCATCATTTCCCTATGTGTTACTTGTAAGGGAAACGTTTTTAAAGGCTGTAAATATCCAAAAGACATTATAGCACCAGGAATTATACCACCTTACTTTCCTAAGGTATCCATAAATAAGCAGAATTAAAGATAACTACTTTAAAAGGTATATCCATCTTTTAAGCCCAACTTAATTTTTCTTTCTTTGTTTTGTCTTTATTTACTCAATCCATATCCTGATTGTAGCCTCCTCCATCCTCCCTGTCCTGGTCTCCTTCTCTCTTCCCCACCTGCTCCACTACTCCTCAGAAAAGGTTGCCCCTCCTACCAACCCACCCCAGTATTTCAAGTTACATCAGGACTTAGTGCATCATCTTCCCTTTTGGCCTTACCAGGCAGCACCTCCCGCCATGAGGAAGTAATAAAAAAGCATGACACAGAGTCCACGTCAGAGATAACCGTAGCTCCCCTTATTAGAGGACCTATATGAAGCCCTAGCTGTCTGTGGGCTGCCCGTGTGTAGGGGGCCTAGGTCTAACCTATGCATGATCCTTGGTTGGTGCTTCCGTTTCCACAAGCTGCTTTGGGCCCTGGTTAATTGGTTAATTGGTTAATTTGCCTTCTTGTGAAGCCTCTGTCTCCTCCAGGTCCTTCTATCGTTCTCCTCATTTTTCCACAAAACTCTATATATTTTTCCCATTGGTTAGCTGTGAATCTCAGCATCAGCTTCGATCTGCTGCTGGGTGGAGCCTTTCAGAGGACAGCTATTCTAGTTTCCTATCTGCAACATAAAACCGGATACATTAAGTCTACTAGAAGAGAAAGTGGGCATCAGCCTTGAATTCGTTGCACGTGAGCCAACTTCCTGGACAGAACACCAGCAGCTAAGTCTCTAAAGTCAACAATTAATAAATGGGACCTCTTGAAGCCATAAAGCTTCAGTAAGGCGAAGGACGCTGTCAACAGAATAAAATGGCAGTGTGCAGAGTGGGGAAGATATTCATCAGCCACACATCTGAGAACAGGCTAATCCCCAAAATATATACAAAGTTCAAGCAATTAAACTCAGTTCTTTTTAACAGGAGCAAAGGATAATAGTTCAAAGTGAAGTTTGAGAATTTCATATAACATGTTTGATATTACTACATAGCACTTCCTGCAAATACTCTCAGATCACTGTCACCTTCCCACTTCAAGCCTGCTTTACTTTTCTTCTTGTAGCTATTTTGTTTTGTTTTGTTTTGTTTTTAAATCATTTTCATTTTAAACAAGATTTATTTATTTATTATGTTTACAATGTTGTGCCTGCATGTACACCTGCAGCCAGAAGAGGGCATCAGATCACATTATAGATGATTGTGAGCCACCATGTGGTTGCTAGGAATTGACCTCAGGACCTCCGGAAGTACTCTTAACCTCTGAGCTATCTCTCCAGCCCCATGTTATAGTTTTATAAAAAAAAAATTATTTTTATGTATATTCTTGTGATAAAGTTGGACTAGTAATTGGCAGGACCATGATTTGTTCAACTAACCTTGTATTACTAAATTATCCTAAAAAGCCTGCAGCAACACTTTCAAGGTATTGGAAGTAAACCTTGTATTATGATTGAGCTGCATGGGCATAATACCTCATATTAGATACAAATATATATATGTGTATATATATATATATATATATATATATAATGTATGTGAAGAATAATCTTTTATTTGAATTCTATATCATGTATCAAAATTACACTTATTTTTCATCAATATACAAAAACAGATGGATATGATTCTATACATATATAAGGTAGAATAATTAAATGAGGTCGTCAAAAATTTCACAGACATACAAAATATGGCATTTAAAGATTTTTTTTTATTATTCTAAATATCATTTGACAATAAGACAAGTTAACTCCTGGCAACACCCAGCCTACCACAAAGAAGATGAAGAACCTCCTCATGGAGTTAGCTTCAAATGTGGCAAACCAGCCACTGAGCAAAATGTCCTCATTTCTGTCATAGGCAGAATTCTGTCTAAAAGTAGGAAAGCTTAGATGCAGGCCAAGTCGAAGGACAATCTCTGCCAAGACAGGGTAAGCAAGTCCTTAATAGTTCCTGCCTCACAAATATGTATGTGAGATATATTGGGCCAGAAGGCTGAAGATGATGCTCCAACGTTATAGAGCATTTTGGGTGACTCTTCCGGCAGCAAAATGTCTCTGTCATTTTCATTTTGGAAGCTGCTAACCTGCACTTCAGGTTCACTCTGGTAATTTTCATTCCTTCTCAAGTCTCTGATGGGGTGGAAGACCAGATAGTGTAATCTTACAATTAAGCTTAGATGGTTAGGGCTTAAGATGTTTTTAGATCTAGATAGATGCTTTAAGTTAATAGAGATGAGATATGACGGATATTGAGTTTCATTCAGAAATTCAGACTCAACAAGATAGAAAAACAGTTTACTTCAAGTTTGCCAAATACATATAGCTAAATCACTATGACTATAACATTTATATAAGTCCTGATTGTCTCATGGCTCTTCCTGCTGTATGTGTAATAATATAAATGCATATGTTAAAAAAGAAACATAAAAAATGGAAAAAGAATATACTAATTAAAAATTATGTTGAAGAAAATATTCTGTTTCTCTGGCGATAACAATCTTTCTATCTCCTTCTCCTCTATATCCCCTGAGACCAAGAGATAAAGTTTGCATTGTAAATTTATTAATTGGCTTGGGCACCTATAGTCTATTAGTTTTCCTTTGCATTTGATCGGTTGTAGTGTTCTGTGCTGATCTTCATCTACTACAAAAAAAGAGCATTCACTACCATGACTATACTACTACTACCTTGATGGAGGGTGACAGCTACACTATTATGTGGGTGTAAAGATGAGTATTTGGAATGTTGTTTAAAATGCCTGGCTTAAGAAAGTGGCAGTGTCAAATATGAGGCACCAGAGTTCATGTGAAAGTCATACCCCATTTTCCACTCAACTGTGGAGAACGTTCTGTCCATTGGCTAGATCTGGGTAGGGGTTTAAAGTTTACTGCCTCTATTGTCCTTGGCTGGTGCCTTAGTTTGAGCGGGACCACACGGTCCAAATCTGCCTATCATAATACTCTACTTGTAGGTTTCTAGGACACTTTGGATCCTTCTACTTTACTTTCTATTCTCCCATATTTCTCTCATCTAGAGTCCCAGTAGGATGTCCTCCCCTCTGTCCCAGTTTCCTGGTAAGTGAAGGCTTTCGTGGGACATGCCCCTTGGGCTAGTATGCAGTTATAAGTGAGTATATACCATTTGAGTCTTTCTGCTTCTGTGTTAACTTACTCATTATGATCATTTCTAGCTCAATCCATTTTTAAACCCCTACCCAGATCTAGCCAATGGACAGAACATTCTCCACAGTTGAGTGGAGAGTGGGTATGACTTTCACACAAACTCTGGTGCCTCATATTTGACCATGTCCCCTGGAGGGGGAGACCTGGTGGCACTCAGAGGAAGGATAGCAGGTTACCAAGAAGAGACTTGATACCCTATGAGCATATACAGGGGGACGAAGTCCTCCTCAGGAACAGTCATAGGGGAGGGGAATAAGGGGAAAATGGGAGAGAAGGAAGAATGGGAGGATACAAGGGATGGGATAACCATTGAGATGTAACAAGAATAAATTAATAAATTTTTTTTAAAGTGGCAGTGGAAGAGTCTGCTCTAGGTTCTATGAACTCACCTCAGTCCCAGGCATGCATTCTCTCCTATAGAGCAAGCCTTAACACAAGGGATTAGTTTTATCCAGGCTCTACATGCCCTGGTTATACTTTTTGGAATATCTTGTTTTGCTGGTCATTGGTGTTGTTCAGAGGCTTACAGCTGGTAAGGATTATTCGTTACAATTTTCCTTTGGCAGCTTGCATAGCATCTGCAGACACCATGAGAGCTAGTCTTCAGGGAGGAGTCCTTCCAGTCATATCAAGATCAGTAACTCCAAATCTTGTCCTATATCCAAAGTGTGTGCTGTCTTCAGCATCTACATGCTTTTTTTTCTGGAAGTGAACAAAGGCAATGGAAATAACTTCTGGGTTTAATCTTAAAGAATTAATGTAATACACAATAGTTTTATAAATATTTTCCACTTATTATTTAATTTTCAATGGGGAAATTTGTTTGCGAGCCACAGAAATAGATATTTTCTTTGCAGAAACAGCTTTAGGAAAACTTTTTTTAAGAAATGGAAAATATATCTGAAGAAAATTTTAACATCAGAGAATAAAGTATTAGAATAAATATGTCAATCATATATTTAAATTTCAAAGCATAATGGGTTCACACAATTTCTTGTAACTGTAAATATGACAACCAAACCTTTGTGGGCATTTATAGCAATTACAGAGATATACAAATACGTAATATTCTTTCTGTTTATTTCAATTATTTTGTTAATTTCTTATTTGAGAAAGAGTCTCATGTTAGCACAAGCTAACACATAATCCTCCTGCCTTCTTTGGAATGATGACGGTTCAGATGCATTCATAAATACCCAGATTACACTGGATTCTAAAATGGTGTTTCACTTTCTTCTCTATTGTTTTTTCTAGTAGTTTTTAAATGATTGTATCGTCATGATATATATTCACTAAGTTTAGGCCATTGAATAATTCTTAAAGTATAATGTGTACTTTTAGCACCCTGTCCTGTGAGGAGCAGATAAAATTCATGTTGACACTGCAGTATAAATATTTTCAGTGAATGTTCAGGTACTTATTTTTGTGCAGTAAATCAAGCATTTTCCTCAGTGATGTTGTGTTTTTTTCTTTTTTTTTTTTTATTGAATAAGTGTCTTTTCAGTTATAGTGGTGAATACTAGATTTTTATCCCATAGAGATATGAAAATATACACATTTTTGTTTATGTTATTTTACATATGAAAAAATCAAAGTAAAGAGTCATTAAAGGGTCAAAACTGCTAATGTAAGCACTGACACTACATATGTGTGGATAGCCTCTTTCTTGTTCTCTTATTCTGTCTGTTCCTCTCTCTCTCTCTCTCTCTCTCTCTCTCTCTCTCTCTCTTCTCCTCCGCCTCTCCTCTTCTCTCCTCCTCTCTCTCTCTCGTTTTATCTTTCAGTGTCTCTCTCCCAAATGCATGCATACACTCAGACACACACACACACGCACACACACACCAATTTTATGTTTCTAAAAAGTCACATAAAAAGCAATATATCATTTATATGTTAAATTTGTCAGAATTAATGAGCCAGTGTTGAGATCTTATTAATAACTTCATTCCTTACTTTACTACATTTTCCTACATATTTGCCTGAAGCTGTTTTGTTCCAGAAAAACATATTATATTTAGTTGTTAGGAGCTATTATGTTCCTCTTATCTACGACTTTCTTCGAGTTTATTACCTTGAACACTGTACTGTGTTTGTTAAAATGGTACCCAGATATTATCTGTTTGGTCCCTAGCAACTGTGTCTATCTCATGATTTTTATGACACTACTGGAAGAAGATCACAAAAAGTGTCATTTTCATCTCACTGGCTCAAAGCTGTTCCACCAATGGAATGTTGATGTTGATGGCGTTGCTGCACCAATTCTCACAAGGTTGCTACACTTTAACATTACACTCCTCTCACTTTCCCTACATAAGTGTGTGTAATGTACATTTTAGAGAGCGTGGTCAGCTCTTTTTTCTTGAATGCTGGGGTCAACATAAACTATTTGGAATTCTGCCTCTCTTCTGAATATTTAAAGAGGAGTATCAGGATTGCCAGCCTGAGCCCTCTGGGAAGGATCTTTCTGAAGAAGAATGCATAACTGATGTGGAATTCGTTTTCCTTTAACACTAAAGGCTCCTCTCACACCCAGAGTTGTTTGCTTCAGCAACTTTTTTCATCACTTTACTAGATACATTTTTCAAAAATATTTAATAGATTATCTAATCATAATCAACATTCTATCTTGTCATCACTCAGACTTCTAAATATTTGTATTTCCTAGCCTTAAAAATGTCCTTTTGGACCTATAAAGCTTGTTCTCTATCTCTGTGATTACTCAATGCTAATTGAACTTTCTGCTGTCTGCTCCAGTTTGCTTTTGTGTAGTAGGAACCATGTAAGCTGTCTCTATTTACAACAGGATTCTTTCACATGAATATTCATTTAAAGTTTATTATTAGTGTCTTTTGTATTTAATCACCCTTTGAACTAATGAATAATTCCATATTGTGTTAAACTGACTTTGTTAAAGTGCCTCTTGAAGGATAGAATGCTACTTTTCACAATTTTTGTTTATGAGTAAAAGTCTAACAAGTATTCATGTAAAATATTTAGGTGAATTTAAGTTGTCAAATTCATTTTATTAATATCTGGAAGCATAATTGCTGGGGTATGAGATATGTAGCTTTAACATAATCTACCAAATTTTCTTCTAAATTAACTGAAGCACTTTTACATTACTATAAAAATTTACACATCTGTTTTCTGATTTATTTTTATCAATCTTTTAAATGATCCATTTTATACTTTAACCATTTTAAACTGGTATAGTGGAACTAAATTTTATTTTAACTTTCTGTTCCCCAGGAGTATATAATACTGAAAATTTTTCAATAATCATTTGTAATAAAGATATTTTTGAAATTTTTATTTGATTAATCATTTTCATATTGTTGAAAATTATGGATTTTTGGAGACAGTGAGCCCCTGTGGTTCTCCCAGGCAGCACAATAGAGCTGGCCCTTGTGGCAGGAGTGTGGGTGAGCAGGCCCTGAGGGTGTGTGTGGGAGATCTTACCCATCACTCATCTACCATGAAGTAGCATAGGTATGAGAGTGATATCCTTCCCCTGTCCTCTCTTGCCACCTGCCATAGTCAACAGAGATGGCCCTAGAGCAGGAGAGCTAGCTCTGCCCTCACACTGGCTGTAGAACTCTGAATAGTGGATCTGCCATCTTGCTTAGACAACACAGTGTAGCTGGCCCTGATGCTAAGGCAGGGATGTGAGAGCCAGAGAGCTTTCCCTTCTCTTTACAAGTTGCAAACATTGGAAGAATGGGCCCTATAGGTTGACTAGGCAGCACAGGGAAGGAAGTGTGTGTGTGTGTGTGTGTGTGTGTGTGTGTGTGATAGTGAGCCTGCCCTGAGGGCACTAAACCAGGAGAGCTGCCCCTGCCTCCTGCTGCTGACTGAATTGCAAGCCAGAGAAATCCTGGAGAGGTCACCCCAGTATGACACCTGAGAGATAGCAGGCTGAACAACTCAGCTACCAACACCCAGACCCAGATTCGGGGCTTTGAGTTGACCTACCCCAAAATCTACTCCATCTATGAACTGCTGGAGTGTGTGAAAGGGCAGTCCTACCCATCCAAAACTATAGGATCTCTGTGACACAAGCCAATACCTAGAAGAAAACATGGTGAAGATCCAATATTGATGGTGTCGCAGAAGCCAGCTTCAAACTAGACCACTGACTCATTGCAATGAACATTTGCAAGTGACTATGTGTGGACAGAGGGATATCCTATGGTATACTCTGTGACATACTAAAGCTTCTAGGATGATATATTTTCTATACTTTGTTGTTGTTTTTGTTATTGTTGTTGTTTTGAGAGGGCAAAGCAAAGGATAGATATGAGGTGGAAGGGAAATGAGTGCAAATGGGGTCCATGATGTGAAAATCGCAAATAATCAACAAAGTATAAAAATATGTGAAGCAATGACATAATTAAAGACACTTCAGTGGGATTCCACTACTCTTGGAATGTGCCAGTTGTGGGGACAGAGAGAGTTATGTTACATAGCTTCACCATGATTTTTTAACTTATTTTTTATTTCACTTATACTTTTCAAAAATCAGGTAATTAATTTACATTCTAAACACAGCTTCTCTGTGAGAAGCCTCTCTCCCCTCTCCTCCCAGTTCATCCTTCTTATCCCCTCATTCTCCTGCCCCCCCCTTCTTCTCAGAAAAGGGGAGACCTCCCTGTGGATATCAACTCACCTTGCACATCAAGTTACAGTAGAACCAAGAGAATCTTCTTCTACATCCCAGTTAGGGGATCAGCATCCAAATGCAGGCAACAGAGTGAAAGGCAGCCCCTGCTCCTGCTGTTAGGAGTCCCACATGAAGACTGAGCTGCACAGCTGTTACCTGTGTGCAGAGGGCCTAGGTCCCTCCCATGCATGCTCTGTTTCGTGGGTACATGTTACATATTCTTGTGGCGTCCTTGATCTTTCTGACACTTTCTTTTATTATTATTATTATTATTATTATTATTATTATTAATTTATTCTTGTTACAGCTCAATGGTTATCCCATCCCTTGTGTCCTCCAATTCTTCCCTCCCTCCCCTTTTCCCCTTATTCCCCTCCCCTATGACTGTTCCTGAGGGGGATTACCTCCCCCTGTATATGCTCATAGGGTATCAAGTCTCTTCTCAGTAACCTGCTGTCCTTCCTCTGAGTGCCACCAGGTCTCCCCCTCCAGGAGACATGGTCAAATGTGAGATTTGTGGATAAATGAATTGAGCTAGAAATGATCATAATGAGTGAGTTAACCCAGAAGCAGAAAGACTCAAATGGTATATACTCACTTATATCTGCATACTAGCCCAAGGGGCATGTCCCACGAAAGCCTTCACTTACCAGGAAACTGGGACAGAGGGGAGGACATCCTATTGGGACTTTCTGACACTTTCAATCCTTCCTCACCCTCTTACACAGGATTCCCCAAGCTGTGTCTACTCTTTGCTGTGAGTTTCTTCATCTGTTTTCATCAGTTGCTAGGTGAAATATCCTGAATTTGTTTGCATTTAAATATCTCCTCTCTCCATAACAATGACTTTGTTTTCAAAGATCTGCTGCTGATTGTTGGGATTTCTGCTTTTCTACAAAACTGAACCATATTTATCATGTTGTACTATACTATAACTAATAGCTTTGTAATTACATTGCAGGTGGTATGTGTTTTTGTCCTTCTTTCTTCTTATATAAACCATATTGTTAGTGGTATTTTCATGATTTGTAATAAACTTCTAAGGTCAGCCCCTCCCACTTTTTTTCAACGGTATTACAAAGGTCCATAACACCGAAAAGTTTTCCACAGGTCTCATTCTATCTCTACAACATTCAGTCACTTTATTTCCCCAAATACCATAATAAATAGGTACAGAGCCCCTGTCTCAATACATGGCTACAGTGCGTCATTGTAGACCATGTTCTAATATGAGAGCTTTAAAATTAGATTCTTCATTCTAATTATGTAGCTTTAATATGAAAAGCAGAATGTTCTCTCATTATTGATTCGTGATGTTTTTATTGCACAAATGATATTATATAATTTGCCTTATTTGTTTTGATTATGTCTCAGAGAAGTACCTAAAATTCACTGAAAACTTCAAATATTTAATTTTAAAGGCTTTGCTCTTACATGAACAACAAGAAGAGGCAAAATTAAGTTCCATATCATTTCCCTTTCATTGATTTAAATTGTTTACTGTGATTATAATAGGATATTACAGTTTTTCAAGATGGATGGTGTGAGATATCATCTTTCTTCATGCCTGTTCTGAAAAACCTAGTCAACTGGGGAGGTTAAAGACACTGAATGAATACCTCTTACATCAATTCTCCTACACTAGGATAATTTATAAATACATTTTAAATGCTTACTTATATATTTAGAGAGCCGTGTAGATATAAAGTCTAGATACGAAGCGTAGTTCTCCCTCCTCACCAACAAAACTTCTCTGTAGAGTATGTAAACTATCACAAAAATCCATAATTGTAAAATTGCAAAAACAACAGACTGCAGATGGCCAACACATACTGACACATTCACAATGCAACCTGTACCTCTACATCTCAGGGAATATCTCAGAAAATAAGGCTGAAAGATTGTAGAAGCCAAATGACCAGTATGTCTGCTATGAGATAGTTTCTCCTGTTTGTTACAGTTGTGTTTCCATAAACCAGACTTGTGTAATGACACCACCACTTCATATAATGGAATTCTCAAAAACTCCCACCCCTGGTTGCAAAGCTAAAGACAATGAACAGTTATGAGAGACAGAACGCTATTCTTTCATACAAAAGCACCCCCTGATATGTTATCCGGTTCCAGTTATCAACACTAAACATATATAGATAATGAGCAACACTAAATTGAGTGAATGTAAACATGTTTCTCTTTTGATCCCAAGTGTGAGATGTAAAACTAAGTTGTGTGAGGGCATCTGATATTTTTTCCTAGAAAGTGCCTCATGAGAGCTTGTGATGTTTGTCCACTAGAAAGGGAACCGCTTGTGTGGAGGCATGGTCTTTGCCAGTTGAAAATTTTCCTATACAGACTATGAAAATAGCCCAAGAAAGAGAAAGAGAAAGAGAGAGAGAGAGAGAGAGAGAGAGAGAGAGAGAGAGAGAGAGAGCATTTGCATTGCTTTGCATCTCTTGGCTTCTTCGCTTCTTGTCACTTTGCTTCAAGAAGTTACTAGATATTTTTTTTTTTTTGAGGAAGGATAACAGGTTACCAAGAAGAGACTTGATACCCTATGAGCATATACAGGGGAGGAAATCCCTCTCAGGAACAGTCATAGGGGAGGGGAATAATGGGAAAATGGGAGGGAGGGAAGAATGGGAGGATACAAGGGATGGGATAACCACTGAGATGTAACAAGAATAAATTAATAAAAAATTAAAAAAAAAGAAGTTACTAGAGAAAAGTTCTTGAGAGAATGCTTTGAGGCTCCTGCCGCTGCAGTTGCTGTCACTTTTGCAGTTGCATTGATGGTTAGCTGTTAATGGATCTGCTGGAATCCTGAAGACGAAGAGTAGAATTGCCCCCAAGGACCTGAGTCTAAAAGGTCTACCTCTTCTGTCCCTATTGATCTTCTTTTGCTCCTACCTAGGGTCAGCGGGCTGGAAGGGAGCTATATGCATTAAAGAACACCAAACAAAGTAGGCTTTAAAAATATCAAAACCTATAACTAAATAGATTGGGAATAGATAGAGTGGGAGTTCAGCATTAATAATTAAAGAAGAGGTTATAGACTTGAAAAGAAGTTGAGAGGGCATGACAAGAGTTGGAGAAAGAAGAAAGAAGAATAGAAAGTAGGCAAATGTGATGCTCATAAATGAAATTCTTAAAAAGTAAAATATTTAAGTCAAAAAATTCACAAATGCAGAATAACAGTTCAGAAACTCTCATTCTGATCTCTGAGATTGTAAGTTATCACTAACTTTCCATTCGATTTACATCATTTTCAAGTTTAGAGTAATTATGCAATGTATCTTAAAAGTTTGGTATCATAGATATTTGTGCTGATAAAATATTGACTCATATAAGTTAGACATGAGTAAACATGAATGACACTGATGCTTTTATGTTGAGCAAACTGGTATCTGTTAAAATTTTTTTTACAAAATAAAGACTATTTTACTTTAAATCCTATTTCATCTTACTTATTTTCTTAAGTAAATTAAAGATCTCATCCATTACCTTTGTTGTTTTTCTAAAAGGAAGTTGATATTTCTTATACTGAAAATGAAATGGTTATTCTTGACTGTCAAGTTGATGGAATTTATAATAAAAATAGAAAAAGTCCTCTGAGAATGCCTGTAAGAAACTCTGCAGATTAGTTTGATTGACACTCCGTGGTTTGGTGAAAAGAAAGTGAAAAGAAAGAGAAAACAAGCTACGAACCATTGTTCATCTCTGTTTCCTACCAAAAAATTCAATAGCCTCATGCTCCTATTGTCATAATCATAGACAGTAACCTGAAACTCTGAGCAATAATATACCTCTTTTTCCTTATAGTCCTTTTGTCAGGTGTTTTCTCACACTAACAACAGAATTAACTATTATAGGTAGATCTATGAGTAACGAATTTCATCAGGATTTGCCAAGATAGCAAAACCTTTATTTTCCTAAATTTTTGATTAATAATTTTACTTGTTACAAATTCTACATTTAATATCCCTATGTTCTCCTTATATAGTCTCTGAAAGAATGCTGACAGGATTTCTATTCTTTATCTTCATTAGATAATAAACTGTCCTTTTTTCAAGGTGTCATACTTTCTTTTACATTTTTATAATATTAATATGACACAAATATGATATGACCATGCTCCTTTTCTTTGTCATGTGTAAATAGAGGTCACTAAGTAAATTGAAAGTAGTGAGGTATAAAGGATATACCCCATTAGGTATATCCCATTCCCCATTAGGAAACTCCCATCCTTTTCATACTTAAATAAGGAGGATAAGAATTCCATACCATGAACGCAAACCAAAACCACATTTCCCTCCTCCTTGGTCCACTTTCAAAGATATGGTGTCATGTCTGCATAGACAGGCCCCTAGAAGTTCTCATTCTCTACAGATATATATTTTAGTCTTGTACAAATTCCAGATGTTTTAAGGCTAACTTCCTCTGAGTCAGGTTATATCAAGGAGATCTATTTTAGGAGCAGCACAGAATAATACTGGACATTCATTTACAGGAAAGAGCTCTTGCTGGGTGAGGTGACTATGTAAGGAGACCAGAAACTAATGGCTCCCTTCATTCTGTCCTCAAGAAAGATGGCTCTGGGAGAGAAGCAGTTACTGACCTAAAATTCTGCTCTGGAATTCTTGAACTCTTTACTCACACTCTGAGGCTCATTATAAAACCATAAATCTTCTTTGATCACTTCCCCTGGCGGGATGGCCTTACCAGGCCACAGCAGAGAAGATGCAGGCAGTCCTGATAAACTTGATTGGCTGGAATCAGACTGTAGGAGAAGAGGGCCTGCTCTCTTTAAGGACTAGGGGAAGAGGGAGGGAGGATAGGATGGAGAAGGACAAGGAAGGGGGTTATAATCGAAATGTAAGGTGAATAAATTAAAATTATATTAACAAATAAATAAAATAAAATAATAATAGAACCACAAATTTGTCATATCCACCAAAAAATTTTACTTTAATTGAAATGGCAAAAGGAATTTAAGTTAAAAATTTAAGTAAAGAACAAGTAATATTCTGACAAAAAAAAAAAAAGAAAAGAAAAGAAAATTAATAGTGATTAGTAAAGTTCGTGTTGGTACTGGTGAGAAGCTTACCTTACTAGATTCACCAGAGAGCAGTGTTTATGGGTGGTCGTGATGTGTTAGTATAGGTGCAATATCTGTAACTCACGTGCCATTGTGTAGGGAGCTGTGGTGACGAGGGTGAATAACCATGAATGGAGCCAAGGAATGGAGGGGCCCTTTCAGGAATAGCTGCTAAATTTTCTTACGATCTTACAACCTCTCCAAAATAAAATGTATTTAAAAATCAAATTTTATGTCAATAGGCAAAAGTTATGGTTCAAATTTATTTCCATACTTAAATCATTTTGTAACTCCCAACAAGTATTACTACTTCAACCACAATACTCATCTGCTTAAACATAAACCATTTAATGATACCTTAAACTTGGGCGTCTACGTGTGTGTGTCTGTGTGTGTGTGTTATGAATCAAAATCTCATTCCACATGGCCTATGAAACATGAATGTGCAGACTGTGTGCATGGGTGCATGTATCTGAGAGTGTGTGCACGGGTACATGGCAGCTTCATTTACCTTGCCTCATATACCATCCACCTGGTTTTGTAATCGGGGTCTCTTGAGGAAATCTGGGCTCCCTGATTAGGCTAAACTGTCTTGTCAGCAAGCCCCAGAGATCTTCTTTTGCCTGCTTCTCCAACACGGAGATTACACAGGCAAGCCACCACATGAAACTTCAATGAAATAGAAGTTGTGTCCTCATACTTGCATTGGAAGCACTTTACACACTTGGCCTTTTTTTTTTCCAACCCCATATTTATTTTTTGGAGAAAATATTGTCCGCCGTATCCCTGAAGGCAAGCACTGTTAATGTCACAGCCACACTGCAATAATTCTTCTCCACAACTTACCTGGTTTTAGTTACCTAGATAAATTTTCTTTTGAATGTTTACAATTAAAATCGAGACAAGGCATTGTTAATATATAAACAAACATTTAAATAACACTAAGTTCTTTCATTTCCACATCCAATAGAAAAGCAAAGATACCTAGGCAGTATCTGTACTTCAGTTATTTTAAAACTAGAGTATACCTTGGGCTCTCTGAGTGATGAGTTAGTAATTTTCCTGACAGTATTCTTTACACAATTAGTGCAATGTTGTAAAGAATTACATTAGTATTAGAGCCAGATGATATATTCTACATGGTTCTAAATCACTTAGTGCATTAGCAGTGTTTGCTAGGGCATGGTGTGTTTCCTTCAAGTGCAGATGCCTAAACCTTGAGCGGTCTTTGTCTTCATGAATTTAAAAGGGCTCAGTCATATAACCTCTTGGATAATTCCAAACTAATTCACCTCCACTAGTGATTTTATAGGTAAAGATATGTTCTTAGGTCTTCAAATATTTTGCATTTTACTAACATTTTGGGAAGTGACATTTTGTAACTATGTGATTAGGTTAAACACACTGATGTCTTATACATATACAAATAGATACATAAATACATAGATATATATAGATACATTATTAGTTTTGTTTACAACTCTTCAATTATGATAAAACTATCATTGGAAATTTTGAGATGATAGTATGTTATCTTAGATTTTTTTCATTCATTCCTTATTTAGTACATGTATATTATTGTATATACTATTCTAGAAAGTTAGGAAATATTACTGAACCCTATATTTATTGGTGCTTCCTCAGATAGAATTTATAAACTAAGAAAGGAAAGACTAATGAAACCAGTGAAGTGAAATCTAATATAAAATATTATTAACCATAAATAAACTTTAAATGAAAGAATAATGGAGTGGGGAAAAGGAGTTTAGTTTTAAATGCTTTTAAAAATTAATCTCTGGAAGATGATTTTTGTTTGAGTAGTATTGACTTTGGTGTTCCTATATCGCTTACAGCTAGATCTGATATTCAGAAAATACATGGTTTATGTTTTTAAAAATCTTTACATTATAAAAACTAGTAAGACCACTAAGATTGCTGAGCAAGTACAGCATTTGCCATGCAAGCCTGATGAACTATTCAGTCTCTGAAACTGACAAAAATATGGAAGAAAACTGCCTCTACAAAGTTGTTCTCTGACCTTTGCACATGTAATGTGGTACGTGCATGACCCCCATCTCATACACAATGACAATGCCTTTTAAAGAATAAACAAGGAGAAGATGAGGTCGTGAGAAATTCTAAGCAAGAGTATTAATTTTCAAAGACAGCATAGCACTCAATTTGACTTATTACTGACCACAGTTTTTAGATTTACACTTTGAAGCCAGAATATAAGTGTAAAAATTTGAAAACTGGTCCACTTTTGTCCTGATGACCTGTCTTTTGTAGAATGTGGAGGTCACCTAACACTTCTGAGTTGAGGTTAATTAATGTTTTTAAATTCCAGTAGTATATTTTTAATCAAACTAGGTATATCAGATTTTGGTGAATATATGTTTAGGATTGTAATATGTTCTTTGCTAATTGTTCCTTTGATTGAAATGAAGTATCTTTTATGTTTTCTGGTGAGTTTTGTTTGAAGGCTATTCTCTTATCCCCAATTTATACATCTATAAATACAACTTCTACTCCTAAGGGTCAAGAATAATGACAGGAAGCTGGAACTGAAAGATTCTAAGAGCCAGAGGACCAGATAACCTAACCAGTAGATTGTATTAAAAAGTTAAAAAAATAACCTAAACCCAGCCAAAAAAATTAATCCCTGGCTCAAAAAATGGATACTCAAGCCTGGAGACTTGAGTTTATTCCTCTAAGCCCACATAATGGTGAAATGGGAGAATTGACTCTACAAAGTTGTCCTCTACCTTCATCCTATGACAGATATGCACACGCAGCATACAGCATAGCAGGTGTGTACACACTGGTGGACACACAAAATACACAATACATACATACATACATATACTTCATAATTTCATAAAATTAGAAAAATATTTCTGAAACTTGATTTCGATAAGGTAAGATTGTTAATAATGTTGCTTTATTTAAATTCTATATTTTATATAAAAATCTATATAAGTTTAACACTATTCAAACTTTGATGTCAAGATAATCATTATTTTGGTTGCTACTTAGCAAAAATAGGTTAAAATAACATATTTTCATCATGTATCTACAACAAATACAGCTCCATGAACAAGCCAACCCAAAAAAAAAAAAAAAAGGCAATTAGTTTGGACATCCACTCATAACTTTAAGAATAGATATCTAACATTTTATTGTAATTCTCTGATAATGACAATTCATATTTATGAAACCTATTTGATTCAAATCCCAGCCAAAATATATAATTCTAAGGCTTTATTCACATTGATTTTAAATTCCTTCATTTGTTTCTGATATGTTTTGGAAATGGTCCTGGGGAATCATTGATATTTTTATTATATTAATGGTGCTCTTGAACACAATAGCATCATGTTCAATACTTCATAAAATATGATTGTCTTTAGTTAATAAATAACAATGTTCTTTCCCTCTGTTGCCAAGGATGGCAAAAGTTAAATCAGAAATTAGAGAGAAGACAATAGATGATTTAAAGGCTAGCAGGGTCATGCAGTTACTAAATTGCCTTGTATACAAACATGAATCTGAATTTGGTGCCTTAACACCCATAAAACAATGCCACTAGGCAAAAATGAATAAGTACCTGTTGAATAAAAATTACATCTCAAAATCCTCTGGATAAATAGATACCTCTGATCTTAGGAAACAGGCCTTGATAACGGAACCTGAAATGTACTGCTTTCTGTCAATTTTTTGGAGAAAGCACATGGTACTGGAAAACTAACCATAAATTTAGAAACTTGCAGTTGTTCTTTTGTTGTTTTGTTTTGCTGAGACAGTCTCATGTAGTTCAGGCTAGTCTCAGGGTCACCATATTACAGAAAATGACCTAAACATTCGACCTCCCTGCATCCACCACTCAAATAGTAATGTTATAATCATGGGCTGGCACTCCCAAAAACATATGCCTTTTTATCCTGCTATTGAATCTAAAAAACTTGAATGACAAGTAATATTTAAATATACTATTTGAAAAAAGTATCTCACGTAATCATATAACTAAAATGTTCTTTGTTTTTTATTAAGGCTCTAATTTTAATTGTTAAAAATTATGAACCTTTTTGTTAACTGGGAGTATTCAATTTTCTGGCATTGACAATTCCAAATATGTACATACTGAAGTTAAGAGATTTCACCACCCTTTTCCCTGTCTCATTCCCCTCTACTTCCCACTGAAACTAATATCCTACCATCTGTGCTGGTTACTTTTGACACAAACTTAAGTTACCTGTGAAGAAGAAAGAGAAAAGTGGGGGTCTGGTAGGACACGTGCCCTTTGATGGAGTAGTACAAACTACTACAAGTAAGTGAGACTCCCAGTGTGTTTCATTATGCACAGCACAATGAGGAGGAGTGAGCCAGGCTTGGTAGGAGGTCTCCACAAGCAAGCAGTCATAGACTGTCCACATTCAGAGAGAGGGGGCTCCAGTTGCTGGCTTTTGTACACACTGGTCAATCATTAGTTAACAACTGGATGAAAGGAAGACTGCCGATTCTGAGCCTGACTCATTTATGACAGTTTTCAATGCCTCTGCAGGGTTGGTCCTTGACATGCGGGGACAAACAAAGAAGCAAATATGCTTTAGTACTTACATTGTTTAGAAATGAGAAGATTAAGTATTATTAAAGTGGTTTTGCTCAACTTTCAGAAAAGTTTAGGCATCAAATATTATGAATTTGTATTTTCTTATTTGAGAAGTTAGTTAATATTTATTATACATCTGTCAAATACTAGGAATACATATTTTAGACCTTTCTGGTATATATATTTGCTGTATGTTCTTTTCCATTGTGCTTTTGTTTGATGTTTACAATTTTTATGTGTCATTGAATAGTTCCAACAAGATGACTCAATGGGTAAAGAAGCCTAGTGCCATGTCTCAATTCAATCCCCAGAATCTACATTATGGAGGGAGACAATTTATTCCATCAATTTGTCATATGTCCTCAGTATATGTTCAATGGTACATGCAGGCATACATAAACACAAATACACACACAGAAGCACACATACACTAAATAAGTAGATAAATAATGAAGGTAAAAAATGGATGAAAAGGTATATTAGATAACAAAGACCAAGTAAAAACAAAATTTTAGTAATTAAGTAAAAATAACTACAGATATGCATTTTACATTATTCTGTATATATAATATACATATGTTATAATATGTATATTTTATACATCTAATAGATTATAGAGTATATGTATTACAAAATAAATATATAATATTTTATATAAATCAGATAATCTGAAATAGTTTATAATT
This sequence comes from Acomys russatus, assembly GCF_903995435.1. Lineage (NCBI taxonomy): Eukaryota > Metazoa > Chordata > Mammalia > Rodentia > Muridae > Acomys > Acomys russatus. The sequence goes on along the minus strand of NC_067147.1, from coordinate 24,431,943 downwards.
ATAGTCCAGGTATTCTTAACCTGAGCATTTGAAGAAAGTCACATGAAATTGGCAATAATTTAGAGATATAAACGAATCTTGTCTTAATTTTCTGTCATTTTGCTTTTCAGGTACTTTCTGCCTTAAGCATAAATTTACATTAGCTGTTTTTAAAAGTAGAGGTACTTATTGACAATGTCACTTTTCAGGTGACTTTATGCTAACAAATGATTGAAATACAAATATAGTACATGAATGGAATACCATGTTTTAGGTTTTCATTCTTGGAATGACATAATTTATTTAAGCTTACTGTATTTTATTATTTATTCATTACTTTCAGTCAATATCAACTGAAAAAATAGTCATCACATCTGTCTTATTTTCATCATTAATACATTCAGCAAATTCATGCAAAAATAGTGGATATGAAGCTTTATACTAGTCACCATTCAACACTCTTGGTAAAAGCATTATAATCAGGAGACGAGCAAATATTTGAGCAAATACTGTATGTTATTTGATTGAAAAAGATTTCAGCACTTACTGTAATGCTAACTATATTACAGGTAAATGTGTGGGGTCATAATGTGTAAGAATTAAAAATGCTCAGATAAGAAGGTCTGAGGAAGTTGTGCCTTGCTACCTTGCTGTACATCTTGAAGATCAAAGACAATATAAGCAGGTATTTGTATTAAGTACAGCAGTTGATATTGTCTGATTGCTTTAATGATTATATCTGCATGACCAGGATATGAAAGTCTCTAAATCCTGAATACTTCACTAGAGGGCCTATCTATGTAGTTACTACTCAAAGTTCATCTAATGAGAATCACCCCAGTATGTTTTTTGTTTGTTTGGGTTTTTTTTTTTTTTTTGGATTTTTTTTCATTTTATTATTTTATTATATTACATCTTGATTGTTAGCCCTTCCCCTGTTTCCTTCCATTCTTCCCTCCCTCCCACATCCCCCCATCTCCCCTCCCCTATGTCTGTGATTGAGGGAGACCTCCTCCCCCTATATATGCTCTTAGAATATCGCATCTCTTCTTGGTAACTTGCTGTCCTTCCTCTGAGTGCCGCCAGGCCTCCCCATCCAGGGGACATGGTCAGAAAAGGGGCACCAGAGTTCGTGTGAGAGTCAGATCTCACTCTCCACTCAATGGTGGAGAATATCATGTTTGTCGGCTAGGTCTTGGTAGGGGTTCAAAGTTTAATGCCTATATTCTCCTTGGCTGGTGCCTTAGTTTGAGGAGGACCCCAGGACCCAGATCTGCCACAAAACCAAACAACCCAATTGTGAAATGGGGCTTGGAACTTAACAGAGAATTCTCAACAGAGGAATATCAAATGGCCGAGAAACACATAAAGAAATGCTTGTCCTCGTCAGTCATCAGAGAAATGCAAATCAAAACAACACTGAGATTCCATCTTACACCCATCAGAATGGCTAAGATCAAAAACTCAAATGACACCACATGTTGGCGAGGATGTGGAGAGAGAGGAAAACTCCTTCATTGCTGGTGGGAATGCAAACTAGTACAACCACTTTGGAGAGCTATCTGGCGATTTCTCAGAAAAATAGGAATAGGGCTTCCTCAAGACCCAGCTATCCCACTCCTTGGAATATACCCAGAAAATGCCCTACCACACAACAGGGACATATGCTCAACCATTTTCATAGCTGCTTTATACATAATAGCCAGAACATGGAAACAGCCTAAGTGTCCCTCAGTAGAAGAACGGACTAAGAAACTGTGGTATATTTACACGATGGAATACTATCAGCTATTAAAAACGAGGAATTCCCGAAATTTGTGGACAAATGGATTGATCTAGAAATTATCATAATGACTGAGTTCACCCAGAAGCAAAAAGAGACAAACGGTATATACTCACTTATATCAAAACACTAGTCCAAGGGATACGTACCATGAAAATCTTTACTTACCAAGAAAGTGGGTCAGAGGAGAGGACATCCGATTGAGACTTTAGGCGAGAGTAGCATGGAAGAATAAGGAAATAGTAGGATCCACAGGGTCCTGGAAACCTACAAGAAGAACTTTATGACACCCCAGTATGTTTTGATGTTAGTTATGTGTATCCTTGGCCCATCCAAGTGAAGAGAACCACATGACAGTTACAATTTTAAGCCAGATGATCATGGTAGAAATACTTTTTTAAAATACACATGTTCAGTGACACTCAGCTCATCATGATTTCTCATTTCAGCAGAATTGGTCAATTACTCCTGTGACCAGAGACACCTGCATGATGTTTTATGTGATGGTCTTATATAGTTAATATATTGTTCTATATAACTATATTATTAGTGTATTATCAAGCTCAGTTTTTATATGTTTAATTTCTCATTTATTTGGTTATAAGATAGTTCACATATTGAATACATTTTATATTGAATGGTGTGTCATGAACTGTTATGGTAAGTAAACTGTAAAGACTGAATAAATACTAATAGAGAAATTATGAAAACTTGCAGGCCTCTACCAAATAAAAATTATCATCTCGTTCAAAACAGAAAAGTCATCATACTGAAACAACTTTTCCATAGCAATCAACTCAGATTTTAGTAACAATAAAAATACATAAAAACCACATCCATAAAAACTAGAGGTAAAAATAACTATCAACACTGTTATAAAGTGACTACTATAGAAAATGGTATGAGTAACAAAGCCAGAAATAGTGCATTCAAAATGTCATGTGGAAAGGAGTTTTGTTCTGCACCCAGGTCTTGAAACCAGAGTACCAGAGCCAGTAATTGAATGAGGAGTTGCTCACAAGAAATACTCAGTAACTGTTGCTTTAAAAATGAGACTGTACTTACAGTGACAAGTTTGGAGTTATTTACAATAACAGAATTTGAAAATCTAGTTTTACTATTATTTGTCATTTAATTAATTATTATCTTACATATTTGACATTATATTTTGTTAAATAATATGAATTATCAAATCAAATAATATAAGATTATTAAAGATTATTTTCTGCTCAGACTTACTTTTCATCATCTTTAAAGGAAGTATAGTTTCTCCTTTTCATTTTTATTATATATGTGTGCGTATATGTGTGTCTGTGTGCTTTGTTCATGCATTGCACAAAAGGCGGGAACAGGGCATCAAATTCCTAGGGACTAGAGTTACAGATATTTATTAACCAACATATGGGTGCTAAGCAAAGGATCCTGGTCCCCTGGAGGATCAACAAAGGCTCTTAAATACCAAGCTATCTCTCCAGCATCCCCAAATGATATATTCTTTGGTATTATTTTATTAAACTATTATCTCATTATAGAGGACAACTCAAACTTAGTATTTAATGGATAAGTTTATATTTTAACAGCAGTTATTAATAGTCAATGAATAGTTATTTTTAATTTTGATATTTCATAAGGCACATGGCTCATATTTGACATAATGGGTTTCTATTAAAGGACTTTTCCCTTTTAAGTATAAAACAATTAAAATATTGATAAAGATGTTATATATTCCTAAATAATATTTCCATAATGAGAAATAAATAAACACATTGGTAATACGTGAGGGTGACAGTCTATGTGTTCTGAATAGCATTAAATATTAACCCACAAAAAAATACTTGAGCACGAACTGAAGAAATGTCCTGTGGATAAATCACTTGTCATCAAAGTGTGAAGATCTAAATTCAAAGCTCCATAATACATAAAAGGCAGGGCACAGTTAACACACAAAAAGCCCTCCTTTTCTCAAACAAGAAAGAAGGTGAGAATTATCACCTGCCTGTGATGTCTACATGGAACACAAACACACAAACACATACACACACACAAACATACACTATTTTGTCTGTGACATTCATGGTGCTTGCTGTCCTTGTTTCTAAGAATCAGAAAGTGTAGGCCAGAGGATCACTGCATCTTTAAGCTTGGACTGGTCTACATTGTGTGTTCCAAAGTAGCACAAGAAAGCGAGACTCTGAGAATAAATAAATGAATAAATAAATAAATAAATAATAATAACAAAATAAAATTGTCTTATGTAAAAATGATGCACTATATGGGTTAAGTATCTAGATTCAGCTTTGGATGAAGACTATAATTGAGCATATTATTGCAACAATGTACGCTTCCACTCTGTTCACTGCGATAACTGTACTTTAAAGGATGATGGCACTGTGCAACTAATCAAGTGAATATATTTGTTACAAATGTATTGAGCCTATAATATAAAAATCACTTACCAATGTGGTACATGTTCTGAACTCCTGTATACATATTTCATATTTTATCAAGAATTGAGGTTCCTGCGTCATTTGTTGTGATAAACAATATAGGTAATCAGAGCAACAGGTTCTACATGAGCTAGAAGACAGGCCACATGCACAACTGTGAGGAGTTACTTAGATGAATGTGTGCCTTAGAGGGATTTTCTTGACTACGTTATCTGAGGCGAGAAGACACACCTTAGATGTTGGAAGCAAGATCCCTGGAGATGGAATATTTCATGGCACAAATGGAAACATTAAACTAACTGACCACATTCATTGTTCTCTTCTTGACCATGGAAACAACCTTAAGCAGCTGCCTCAAGCTCCTGCCATCCTGAAATCTCTACACTGTGTACACTCTACACAGAAACCTTGAACTGTGAACAAAAGTAAATCCTTCCTTTCTCAATTTGCTTTGCTAGGGTATTCTGTCAAAGCAGGAGGAAATATAACCAAGTGTCTGGGTATATTGTAGTCTTGTAAGCATCTGTGTTTTCTTAAAGTTCAGATAATATTTACATACTTTGAAAAATTACATATGCAATGACTTTATTAGGGATTAGAGATAGTTCAGTGGTTAAGAGTTCTTACTGCACTTCAGAGGACCCAAAATCTTTTCAGAGTAGCCATGCCATGAGGCTTACAACATCTGTAACCAAGCTTCAAAAGATCTGACATCTCTTCGAGCCTATCTTGGCACCTGCATTCATGTATGCTCAGACATGCACATAAGTATCATTAATAAAACTAATGTCCTTAAAGCTAAAGAGAAATGGGGACAAAAATATAAATCACATATAAAAACACTTAATTTAATCATCTTTTAAAATTTATGCAACTAGTTAACAAATGGCAAAAATATCAAAAAGTTAGAGGGTTATTTATAAGTTTTTCTTTACTTTACTTGAGTGAGATAAATATATAATATCACTGAATTTATTAAAGTCAAAGGAAAGTATAACATTAAATTATCATTTTATAAGATTAATATCTTAATTTTTAAAATGTAACATTTGTTTCTTGTGTTTCTTATTTAAGACTTAACCTACATTTTTATTGACTACATATCGTATGGGTAACTTTTGTACTATGTCTGGGGGATTTTGTTGGCTTGTTTTATTTGAGACAGAGTTCACTATGTAATCCTGCCTGGCATGTAAGTCACTATGCAGTTCAGGCTGACTTTGAACACAGAGCTGCTAGCCTCTGCCTCCTGAATGCTGAGATTAAAAGCATGTTCTGTTGATACACTCAATCCCATTGGAATATAACACAATTTCAAAGATGAGGTTGTCTTCTTGTGAAGCAGATAAGAATAAGGATAGCTTAGAAACTTTGAATTTAGCTTAGCTTGACATACATTTCCACACACAACCACATACACACATACACACACAACATACACACACACACAACATACACACACACACACTTTCTAACACATCACTTAGAACCTGGGGCTCCCTTCTTGCCTGGAACTGTGTGTACATCTCTTTTTAAAACAAGATTGTGCTTATTCAAACCTATAGCTACCTAACAGTGTTAGTGACTCCGCTTAAGTGGTCCAACACATCCTAGAACTAGAGGCAATATGCCAGCAGTCTAGTCTAGGGTGGTTTCTATGCATGCTAAGTAAGGTAAACTGTGTCCTCTGATTAATCCTTTAGGAAAAATCCTCTCTTTACTAGATTATACCTATTCATGAGTAAGTATGCATATAATTATAATGGGTGCATCATGGAAAAGACATTTACATGGTAAATAGAGGCTTATATGACCAGAGTCAGCCACAGCATCTCTAGCAAGCAGGTCCTTCTGCTTCTCCTGAACTCCTTAAAGTAAGCATTGAGAAGTAATGGAGGTACCCTGAGTAAATATGACACAGATCCCTTACAGCATATGTCTTCTGTGCTTGTCCTCTGAAAATCCCTTGTTACTCGGCTATCTGCCCTGGCTACTTCCATTCTTTCAATCTGAAGACAGCTGGACCCATCAATGACCAAAGTGTCCATTTCTATTTATAATATATTAAACAATATATAATTATATATTTGTTACCTGCGTTACCAGAATTCCATGGACATAATTTTAAAATTTTTATTCCTTTAAAACATAGAAGTAAATTAATTTTTAAAAATCTAACATTTCAAAGGAATTATATTTGTATGTATGGTGTATCAGAATAGTATGCCTTGGGTCTTTTCAACCATTTAATCAATTCTGCCTAAATAGGTTAAGCATTTTTTCTCACTGATACTCCCATTGTTTTTTCAATTCCAGTTATTTATTCCATTTACACTATTAATTGATTTCATTGTTATGGCTTTTTAAAATTATGAACTAGATTTTTTTCAAAATTCAATTGAATTTCTTAACACTGCATTGTTCCTTTTAAATTCAGGAATCAACTTTACCAATTACAAGCAGTAATTTGGTAATTATTATTATAATTTTGATATAGTTCTTCATCCATTTCACGGGACTGATACTTTGTATCATATTCAAAACTAGGAAACTTGCAAGCTTCTCTACATCACCCAAAGACAACCACACACAGATTGTAATAGTTTTGTTTATATAGACACTCTACATACTCTGTATCATATTCTGCAGTTACTTTCATTTTTGACAGTATTATAAATGGACTCTAAAAGTATTTCTAATTGTTTTTCCTGGCATATAATATAATGCTTGTGTTTGTAATGTATTATTTTCTTGCTTCCCAGAATTGGCTTTTAGGATGTAAAACTGAGGTCAAAGATACAGGAATGACTTAATAATCTGAAGAATTGTATTCATATGAAGATAATCCTACCAATAGCTTATTGGATCGATTTTCCTAAAACTTAAGTAGCCTTCAAGACTTTAGTTAAATGTAGAGGAAAATAGTGGGCCTGATTTTCTATTCCTCATTTTATGAATTATGATTTCGTTGTGTTTACATTTGCTAATTACTTGGGCCAAGTGAATGTGTATTTTCATGTTGTTGTAGTTAGTTTATTTCACTTCATTTCCTGCTAATTTAGGTTAAAATAACGAGTGTTTGCTGAGGATTCATGTGTGTGTGTGTGTGTGTGTGTGTTTTATTTTGCATTTTCAGTTGTATATATAATTTGATTTCCTCAATTAAACATTGGTGTTTATATATTTCCTGTAATTTTGAATATTTTTTAAACTTTATTTTTTATCACTCTTCCTTTTTAAAAGATCTGTGTGTGTGTGTGTGTGTGTGTGTGTGTGTGTGTGTGTGTGTGTGTGTGTACGCCTGCATGCACACAACCCCATGTGTTTTCTGGCAACTGAATGGTCAATCATCTATAGATTCCATAAGATGAAGAGAAAGAATTCAGAAAAGTCCATTGGCAAATATGTGTAAATGCGTGGGTAGGAGGCCAATATCTACAAACAAACAAACAAAACAAAACAAAACAAAACAAACAAAAAACAGTCCTCAGAAATGCTGATAGGTACTTCTCCGACTTCTAGTCATCTGAATTTTGGAAGAAAATAAACCATTATTTTTTTCTTAACCCACTCATTATAACTACTCTATTTTGACAGCTGTAGGACATTAATATAACCTTTAAATGTTTATTATTGGTTTTATTCATGTTTCTTTCGGGGAGCTATTTTGTGTTGGAGTAAACATAAGACCTATATTAGAATGAAACCCCAACAAACTCACAAGTACTGTTCGCCTGTCCATTCAATGCCTCTAGCTTGAATACTTTGGATATTTAACAAGGCGAAAACGCAGTGGAATCATACTGATGACACTCTGAGCGGGTCATACTCAAGTTGACAAAACACTGTGCAGGAAATAGACACTTCTAAAGGGAACTGCAATGCAGTCTTCATGCTTCCTTGTGAATGGTGCTTCTGGTGTTTTTATGCTGTTTGACACTTTTTTTCAGTTGGAAATAGAACTAATCCCAGTTTTCTCACTTAAATTGCCCATTTTTACCAAGATCACCGTATCCAATTAGCCCTAAATAAATATTTTACCTCCAATGGCCTCTCATTGTTGCTAAAGCAATGGTATTTCAAATTTCAATTTAAAGGAAGAGGATTTAAGAACAACAAATAAATAAAGGAAAACCTATAAAAGCACTCACATGAATTCCTAGTTTTCCAAGTTGTCTTTTTTATAACAACTCTCTTAAGATATATTTTCTTTAAGATAGTCATCACATTAGTTTATTGAACCTGTTCTGATAGTTAACTTTCTTAGGGAAAAAAAGATAATCACACTATAAAATTAAAAAAGTTTATGTCCTGAAGACTAAAGCTACAATTCATGAAAGATTCCCCCAAGCTGATTCTAAAGATATCTTGTTTGGTATAGAATGTAGGACAAAGATCATTTCTTTTCATCTTTTCTAAATCTAATGCAGTTGTTGGTCCATTGTAAATGTTCAGTAAATAATTTCAGAATGCCACTGAAAATGTTATCATTTACGTGTATTATCTTGGCATACACTGACCACTTGTAAATACAATAAACTGAACCTTACCTCAAATATGTTTGTTGTGCATGGTACGTGGACATTAAATACTTTGCCATGTTAAGACATTGTTTCTAGGCTTGTGCTAATAGCATTACAAATTAACTTCCTCTTCTTACTTTATTTAAAAAAATAAGGTAGCCAAAACACAATAGGATCATAAGCAATTCAGTATGGTATCAAAATGATTCACAAAAGATGAAAATTTAGTTATTGCAATTGTGTCAGATAAAATAAACTAAAAGTTTTCATACAAAATTCTTAGAATAGAAAAAGATCAGAGACTCTCCATGTGAGGTATTTGTAATTCAACTTTCATTTTGCTCACTGCTCAAAGGATATGTGATCGTGATATTGATCATACATAGTAGAAGAGATTCAGTGGCAACTGTGCGCATTATGTGATTTGTATATTTAAATTTAAATTCATGTAACTGATTTCCACCATTTGACCTGAGATAAGATTAAATCAATGACATACCAAAAATATAAAACACACAAAAAAAGATTTTATATATGTCTATTCTTTGTTAATTTCTGTAGTATTTTTCTTTTTAAAACATTTTTATTTTTATATATACATTTATATTATTACACATATATAGAATAAACTACATACTGCAAAAGAACAACAAAATAATAGGAATTGTATAAATGTTACAGTCTTAGTGTTTTGGCTATTTGTATTTAGCAAGCTTGCAGAAAACATCTTTCCTACCATGGTGCATTTAAAAATCTGAATGTAAATCAATATTATATCTCATTTCTATCAACTTAAAACATCTATATAGACTTAAAAACATCTTAAACCCTAAACAACTAAGCTTAATTGTAAAATGAAACTATCTCATCTTCAATTCCATCAGAGACTTGAGAAGGAGTAAAACTAATTACCAGAAAAAACAGGAAGTGCAAGTTAGCAGCTTCTAAAGTGGACAAAAAGTAAATGACAGAGACAGTTTGCTGCTAGAACAGTCACCCAAAACTTTCTATAACAGTGGATCATCATCTTCAGACAGATATATTTGTGAGGCAGAAACTATTGAAGACTTGCTTACCCTGCCTCGGCAGAGTGTGGCCTTCGACTCTCCCTGCATCCAAGCTTGCCCATTTTTAGGTGGAATTCTGTCTGTGGAAGAGACGAGGACATTTTTCCCAGTGGCTTGCTTGCCACAGCTGAAGACATCCATAAGGAGGTTCTTTGATGCTCATCATTTTCTTTGAGGTAGGCTGGGTGTTGCCAAGAGTTAACATGTCTTAGCGTCAATGAATCTTTAAAATAGTAAAAATATCCTTAAGTGTCATATTCTGTAGTTCACTGAGGCTTTTGAAGACCTTATCTAACTATTTTACCCAATCTATATATAGAATCACATCTATCTGTTAAACCTAGCAGGTATATTCTTGTAATATAAATAGACTAGTAATCGACATGAGTATCATTTGATCAACTAACAATTAACTTGTATAACTTACTTATCTTAAACAGGCTCCTTTTCTTTGTAAGGAAAGAAGTTTCTTACCATATTTGTCTGGTCCATAGAGCTAAGTAATGAAGTATAAGAAATTTTACTAATTCCTGTCTCTTTAAGCAATGATATTCGGATTCTGGGTAGGGTTTGTCATTGATAAGATCACCAACATCATTTCAGTTATTCTTTTTCTTTAAATCACACAACTAGTGTAAAGTATGTTCTGCACTTCCTCATGGACATGGAACACTTGCACATATTTGAAAACTGGAGTTTGCCTTGACGGACTCTAGTACCCAGCACATTAGTTTTTGAGCTTCATTCTCTATCCTAACTATTTGTCCTCCCTTCATCCTAGATCACTTTCTTCAATTTAGGTTTCATTTTGTTTTAATGTTGTTTCTATGTGACCCAAGCCACATATCTTTAATGTGATGTTCTATCTGTCCACTCTCACTCTATCCCCTTGTGGTAAATATCCCTCTGCAGCACAGAATAAATTGGCACTTTGGATGTGCTGACTTCATCTCTATACATACCATAGGATATCAGAATGCCTTTGGGGTATTTACCTCCAAGATGGGTATGTTTTGGAGAAAGGTCATACGGGACATGCTTGACTCTTCCAGTGCCTTTGAGCAGAGCATAAGTAAGAAATGACATCTGGTAAAATTCAATTACATTGTGTTTGATCAGTAAACATTCAGCAAAGTGCCATGCTACTCAAGATGGAAGGGTGACAGGCACTCAAAGGTATAGTGTAGAAATCCCTATTAGGTGAAAATCACCGTGATAAAAATGAACTTTTCATGTATATGTATATGTATATGTGTGTGTTGGTATTCATGTTGTGTTTATACACATATCCATAATTGTATGTCTAAGTACCTTAGAGAGTCCAATTGAAAAAAAAAACATGTCATTCATGCACTCACAATGAAGAAACGAATATGTGAGGGATTATGATTTAAGTATGACTGATCATTTTGATTCAGAAGACCTGTGCTCCTACTTTCATGTTTCATATGGCAAAATCATGACGCCAGTATTAGCTGTCATTTAATGTTGTACTTACTTATCATTGTATACAGCATTAATTATTCATAAACGAAGAATCTATATTATGGGTCTTACTATGCTAGATGCCATAGCAGCCAGCATAGCCCTCTCAACATGAGTGTTGTGTATAGTATTTTCTCTTTTGCCTAGTCTACTCCAAGTTTTACATAATTTATTGAAGATTAAACAAACTTGCCATCTTTCTGCTCTCAGTCTTTATTAATGTGATTAATATGAAATATCAACTGAAAGACCATCTCAAAAGGCTGAATCTTGGATCTTCAGCCTTCAAATGAGGACTGATTATTGGTGTTCCCAGTTTCTTCAGGAACACCTATGAATAAATTCTCAAAAAAGACACATGACTCATTTTAAATACAGAGTGTTGTCCTCATGTCCTCATATATGAGAGAACCTTACTTTTAGGAAATTCAGTATTTGAGAAGTAACAGCATTTCTGTTTTCTAGCTTAAAAAAACATTTAAAAAATGTTCCATTGAACGTAATAAACTAATTTCGATTAATGAATCCACCTTTTACAATTTAATGATATCATTGTTTATTTATCTTTGTAAATTAATTTTTCCTTAGAATAAATATTAGAATATAAAATGCTGATGTCACTAAATGGGCCGGGCGGGGGGAGAAAAAGAAGATCTGGGAAGCATTCCAAATTATTCAAGGTGACCTTTGAACCAAGCTAAGGCTTTTTACCTGAAGCCAACAGGGTGGGAGAAGTAAGAAAAGTACATCTGCAGATATTTCAGATTCTGTTAAGTGATGAAACTCCTAGGTGCACAATTGAACATTTCCCCACAGTTTTATCTATGAAAAACAATACTGCTGCCCCCTAAGTAGAAACTGAAAGATGAATACTTTGCAAAATCACACAGACCATGCCCTCTTCCCTTTGTATGGAGGCACACCACACAACCAGTGAAGATATGGCAGTAAGGGGCTTAAAATCCAGAGGCTATATTTTTATTCAGCACAGAAAGAATTAATTGACAAAGGTTAAAAATGAAATTCTGGGAAGAAATCAATTATGCTTATATTAATCCAGTTCATATGAAACACTAGTTGAATGTAGTAGTTGATAATGTTGCCAAATACTATTGCACATGAAGAAATGGCTCAAATTTGAAAATAGAAAACTGAGGATAATTTTGTATCTCTGAATACATATGTGTTGTAGATGGAGTTGTTCCCAAAAACACTGAGTAACTTAGAATTTGATGACTGTTCAGCTTTCTTTCTTGATTCATTTTACCTTTATTTTTTAATCACTGCATCTTCTATGTAGTGATTTTTAATGTTTATAATTTGAATAGAATTATATCCCTTTCCTCAGTTCAAAATGCTCCAAGCTGCAGTCCCTCCACTCCTTACATGTACTCCCATTTTTAAATAGATAGCTTCATTTTCTGTGTTGTCATTGCATATAATATACCTATAGATATCTATTCAGGTATGCATACAGATATGTGCAAATGGACCTTGTGATTACATTTTTGATGTTTTTGTTTATATAACACATCAGGGTTGACCACTTTTCAAAGGACAACAAATAAGGAGGTTTATCCCTGAGTGATATTAATTCTTCCTCTCCCAAGAGGCAAAAGTTGTCTGTGGGTCTTTGTAATAGGAGAACCTTGTGAGGTTTCCCTCCCTCTACTTTAATATGCCCACTAATATTTCATATTAATCTCAATGCAAATACTATCTTTCAATTTATAAATCAAATATGAGTTTTATCAATCCATTTAGTCAATTTTCTGTGTTAAGCACCTTCAGGTACCTGAGAAATTCTGGAGCTCTCAGTGGCTTTATTAACTTTGCAACCTTTTTCTGAAAATATCTTTTCACCTTTATGACCAGAAAGGCATTAAGCACTGTTGCTTTCTATTAAAATTAAAATGCTATGTGATTCTTTTCTATTTAAAAAAATGTTTATTTAAGCAAATAAATATAATTCAGTGATCCTTGCTGTCCACATAGAATTAGGAATGTCATTGAATGTTGATACCAAATGTTATACTTTTGCTCTGATAACTGAAAAACCAATAAAATCAACTCATGCCTTGAGGGTTTGTTAAAAACAAGTGAATGCCTATTAAAATGATGCAGAAAATGCATTTCCCAGCCTTGCCATGCACACAGGTACCTCTAGATGCATATGCTGCTGGCAAATGTGCCTCAGGATATTGCTGAACAGACTAGTGAATTACATTTGCATCTGACAGGCCTCACCAGAGGGTGAAGTCCAGGCTATTTAGTTGTCCATTCATAATTACAAGCAAGACATGCAATTGATTTAGACAGCTCTAACAATGTTCTTTTCGGTTTTGTTTTGTTTCTTGTTCTATACGTCTGTCTGTTGTGAGTAGAGAGATCCTACATGGCATGTGGCTTCAAGGGATAATAGATAAGGAATCTGGAACTTTATGCTTTATTAAAAGGAAATTGCTCTGGGGCTATAGAGATGTCTCAGTGCGTAAGAATGCATCCTTCAGGTCTAGAGAGTTGAATCAGCAGTTACAACTACTTGTTCTTGCAGGGGACACAGGTTCAGTTCCCAGCAATTTCATGAGGGCTCACAACCATCAGTAACTCCAGTTCCAGGAGATCCCATGCCTTCTTCTAGCACCCGTGGCCATACATACATTTATGCATATGAACACACACACACATACACACACACACACACACACACACACACACACACACACACACACACACGGTAGCATGCCCACATGGATAAAAATTAAAATAAAAAGGACATTTTTTTATGTGAACAAGGATACTTTATTTGCTGTTAGGCCGAGTTGTATTTTTTCTTTTTTAATTTTAGCTTACCTTTTATGTACTTAAAGTAGCATCAAATGAAATATGACACCTTTATATATTATCCTGATTATTTTAAATTTTTACTTTTAAATGAGTTTAGTATACTGCAAATCAGAATGTCAGTAATGGAGAGCCAACAGCCTTCTGATTATGATTCTATATGAGTTACACAAATATCAACATTAAATGTATGGCATCCTGACTTAGAGGCAACAGCAATTAAAAATGTTATTCATAAAAGAACTGTAAAATAATCTTAATAAACAGAAAATATTAATAACCAGAATTCAAAACCACGCCATGGACTGTACAGAAAAGTATAATCAAGTTAAAAGTTGGGAAATATATAAATTTGATTGATAAATATACAGCTAAATGTAATAGCATTAATAGATGGCTCTGGATCTTGAAAACTTGCCTGGAATTTTGGCAGTTTAAAATGAACATACAGAGCCATTGGCCTAGGCATTAGTCTCAAGAAGAGTCATAAGTACATAAAACATTTCTAATTTCAGCACTTTACCAGCCTTAGAACCATGTTGATAAAAAAAAAAAAATGTTTAAAAGCTGAGAAAAATTCTTTCAAGATAAGTAAGAGTTTTCATAAGAGACTGAAAAAACTATAGTGAAGTTCCAATTACAGAAAAGAAGTCATGAACCAAAACTTAATAAGCAACAATAAAACTTAATTTTAATAATAAGCTATGTGAAAACTTAATAAGTGCTTCTCGGCCATTTGAGATTTCTCTATTGAGAATTCTCTGTTGAACTCTGTGCCTAATTTTTAATTTGGTTATTATGTTTGTGGGTTTTTAATGTTTTGAGATCTTTATATATTTTTGGAGATTAGCCCTGGTCAGATTTAAGATTAGTGAAGATCTTTCCCCAATCTTGTTTCATTCTATTAACAGTGTCTTTGGCCTTACTGAAGCTTTTCAGTTTCATGAGATCCCATTAATTGATAGGAGATCTCTTGTGTTAATGAGTTCAAAGCTCTTACCCACTTTCTCTTCTGATAGATTTAGTGTATTTGGCATTCTTTTGAAGTCTTTGACTCATTTGAACTTGAGTTTTGGTCATGTTGATAAATATGTATCAATTTGCATTTTTATACATGTGGATGTCCAGTTAGACCAACATGATTTGCTGAAAATACTGTTGCTTTTCCATAGCATGTTTTATCTCCCTTGTCAAAAATGAGGTGTCCATAGGAATGTGCATTTATTTCTTAAATATGATTCCATTGATCAACTAGTCTATGCTAGTATCATGAAGTTTTTATTATTATTGCTCTGCAGTATAGCTTAAAGTCGGGCATGCAGATACCTCCAGAAGATTTTTTTATTGTATATGATTGTTTTAAATATTCTCAGTTTTTTTTGTTTTTCCATATGAAGTCTAGAATTATTCTTTCAACCCTCTAACTAGGCAAGTGTCCTAGTAAAGGGAGGGGACACCAACTAACTCACAAAAACTTTGACTCAAAATTCACCCTTTCAAGATGTGCAGGGATAAAGGTGGAGCAGATATAGCAGAGAGTGTGGGAAGGTCCAACCAATGCCTGACCCAACTCAAGACCCACCCCATGAGAGAGTACCAAGCCCTAACACTATAAACTATATTCTGCTATGCTTGCAGACAGAAGTCAAGCAGAGTTGTCCTCTGAGTCACTCCATCCAGGGGTACCTTGAAACATATGCCTAGATTCACACAAAAACTTTAGGTGTGCCTTAGGGAATCCTGTGAAAAAGCAGAGAGGAAAAAAGAACCTGGACATGACAGAAGCTTCATATCCCCAGAACCCATGCTGATAACCAAACATGTGTATTCTGGAAGAGCAGGAAGTGCCCTTAACTCCTGAGCCATCTCCCCAGCCACTAAGCCCTTGAATTTTCATAATGTATCACAATTTGACCGTTCTTTAACATTCCACTATTTCTATAATGAAAGAAGGCAAACAAACACAATGCTATTGTCTCTTTCCTGAAATCTTATAATGTCCTTTATTTAAGATGCAAGTATTAAGCACCGGAAATTCATTCTCTATATAACACTGAAAATGATACCTAAGATACTCCAGAAGCTTTGACTCTCAAATCTGCACGACTAGGGAGGTGCCTATTTTTCTCATAATTTTCTGCTTCACGCCCATCACATATTTATGCCTATTTCTCTGGGATTCAATTATTTCCAAATCCACTACTCATTGAGGCTTTTGTACTTGTTTTTTCCCTATGAATGGAATATTTCTTTTCCCCTACAATTCTGCACACAACACATTCCTGGATGGATTTATGGCACACCTTTTGCCTTTCCATGGAGCCTTAACTCTCATATCGCTTATTATCTAAAAATACACATCCCTATTTTATTACAGCCTTCTTACTAGTCCTAGGTGAACTCATCTTATTTATGCCTGTGCTGTTTATATCATAGAAGAGTTAACAATTACATTTGCTTTGAGTATAGTGCCTGTGAATAATGTCTTAGAAGTAAAACAAGTTCATTTGGCTCACATACATCAACATGCCTAGAAATTGATGATTCAAATTGGTCTCAATAACCCATATGAGAACAATGGAGGCATTAGGAATGTAAATTTTAGATTTCCTTATCAAGATAAAGATCATGCAAAAATTCTCTCAAGCACTTGCACAAGGAAGAAAGGGAGAAAAAAGAAAGAAAGAAACAAAGAAAGAAAGAAAGAAGATAAAATCTCCATTTCCAGATAACCCAGTTCCCAGAATATGTGGACTGTATTCTCTTTTGTAGTGTCAGGAAAGGCCGTGAAAATATTTGTACAGCAAAAAGCCTAAATGATGTTTTGTGAATATTGGTCTGAATAAAAACAAAATTATATTATTATGTTAATAAAGTTTGAAGATATTTGTTCATTCCTACCAAATGTCCATTCCTTCAGCAATCCAAAAGACCATTCCAATTTTTCAACTATGTTTGAGGTACATAATTTTTAAGTTCTTTAAAAGGGATGCATACAATTTTCTCATAAGTTAATGATATATCTACTTTCTTCAGAGTCATGAATTTGAATATTAATTTATTTATGTTAAATATACATGATATGTAGAAAAATATAATGTGCCGATACCAAGGGATACTATAAATAAAATATTCAATTCAGAAAATGGGAATAATAACTAATGTCTTTTCTAGGCAGGATTGCTATTGTCTTCCCTTGATGTAAAAGTGTCTGGTTTCTTTGAAGACTCAGTTGTGTCATGCAGATGTGTTTTTTGTTTGGTCCCATGTGTGGGATGTGGGAGTGTTTTCCACTGCTGAAGGTAGCCTTGTGACCTTCATATTTAAGAAAGTACAGCATTAGACATCAAAAAGTTTATGGCTGAGTTGGTGTTTACAAGTCTGCTTTGGAAGCATGCAGAGTTCCTTACTGTACTGAAGTTGCTGGCACATAGGGATGAAGGTTCTATGTAGGCACCAGCTATGTAGCTATCGTCCGTGTCCAATAAAGTGTGTAAGAGCCATCTTCAACAATTGGGAGTTTCAGTTTGTGGAGTAAAACCTGTAGTTTTTGGCAGGAGCTCAATTAGTTTAGATGTTCACACTGGACCCCTTTGGTCAGCAAATCAACCTGATGTAAGCCAATCCCAGTACTGGAAGCTTTATTAAATAACCAGTTGATGCTCTGTCTTGCCTGTCAGTTGGCAATTTCCTTTAGATTGCCTACATAAATGTATGTATTTTAGGAAGCTTCTACTCTGTTATGATTTCATCCTAACCTTCAATTGACTCTTAGTTTTTAGATTCCCTCTCTTCCTTATCCAACCCTTCCCTTGCCCTCTACAGTTGATCTTCCTGACCCAGTCTTCTCCATTCATCCATAATTATTTATTCTACTTCCCTTTTGGGAGAGATCTTCTGCTCCCCATCTCATGAGACCTTGACTCTATACCTAGTCTCTCTGGTTCTATGAATTATAACTTGGTTATCACTGACTTAACAGGTAAATCCACATGAAGCATCATTTGGGTATATGCCCAAAAGTGATATAATTGGAGGTTGATGTATATCAGCCCAAATTTTCATGAGGAACTGCCACACAGATTTCCACAACTGTGTGACAATATTGAAGCTGTACAAGTTTGTCCTCTCAACATCAATGGATGAGCGTTCCCCTTACTTCACATACATACCAGGATGATCTGTGACTTTTTTACTCTATCATTGCCATTGAAGCTATATAAAGATGAAATCTCATAGTAGTTTGATTTGCAATAACGAATGAATAAAAATATTAAAAATGTCTTTTTGTTCTTCAGTTATTTAAGAGTCTATTTTTGAGAATTCTCTGCTTAGATTTGTACTCCATTTATAATTAGGTTATTTGTCTTTATGATATCTAATGTTTTCAGTTTATTACATATTTTTGATATTACCTTTCTGCAGTACATGCAGTTTTTAATAAATATTTTCTCGTTCTTTACTGTGCCATTTTGGCTAATAATGGTGTACTTTGCTATCCAGAGGCGTTTCAGATACCGTTTAATAGTTGTTGCTCTTAGTGTCTGTGATAATGGTCAAAGGGCCTATTCCTGTACCAATCAGTTCAAGAGTCATTTGTACTTTATCTTCCATCAGATTAACTATATCTGATCTTATGTTAAGGTCTTTGCTTCATTTGTTGTTGAATTTTATGCAGAGTGAAAAGTATAATCTATATGCATTCTTCTACATGTAGCCATCAAGCTTGACCAGCACTATTTATTGAAAATACTGTCTCCTTCACATTATGTTTTTCTTTTTGTTGTTCATTTATTTTTTATTACAAATATAGTGTCCATATGTGTGTGGACTCTTGCCTGGCTCTTCAATTTGATTCCATAAATCTATATGTCTTGTTTTGTGCCTATACCATATTTAAAATTTTTACTATAGTTGTGTAATACAACTTAAAATAAGGTATGCTACAAATTTCAAGATTTCCTTGTTTTTTTTTTTTAATAGCTGAGTAGTATTCCATAGTATAAATGTACCACAGTTTATTTATCCATTCTTTGACTGAGGGACATCTAGATCGTTTCCAGATTCTGGCTATTATGAATAAGGCTGCTATGAACATAGTTGAGCAAACGTCCTTGTTATGTGGTAGAGCATCTTTTGGGTATAATCCAAGGAGTAGAATAGTTGTGTCTTGAGGTAGCCTTATTCCAAATTTCTTGAGAAAGCACCAAATTGATTTCCAAAGTGATTTTACAAATTTGCACTTTCACCAGCAATGGATGAGTGGTCTCCTTTTTCTACATCCTTGCCAGCATGTGCTGTAACTTGAGTTTTTTTTATCTTAACCATTCTAATGAATGTAAGATGGAATCTCAGAATCATTTTGGTTTGCATTTCTCTGATGACTAAGGAAGCTGAGTATTAATTTAAGTGTTTCTCAGCCATTCAATACTCCTCTGTGGAGAATTCTCTGTTTAGCTCTGAACCTCATTTCTTAATTGGGTTATTTGGTTTGGTGGTGTTTGCAGGCAAATGGATGAAACTAGACATGATCATCCTGAGTGAGTTAACCCAGACCCAGAAGACACACATGGTATATATTCACTTATACTTGGACACTAGGCCAACCTTCATGTACTCTGAGGGTCCTCACTCAGCGGGGGATTGGGACAGATGCTGAGACTCACTTTTGGGACTCCAGGTAAGAGTGGTATGAAAGAATGGGGAGATAGAAGGACAAAGAAGGTCCAGTAACCCTACAAGAAGACCATCAAGGCTGGCTGAACTGGACCTAGCGGTGCGTGCACAAACTACTGTACCAACCATGGACAATGCATGCAATAAACCTAGATGCCCTATTCAGATCTAGCCAATGTACAGTGCATTCTCCAAAATCGTGTGGAGAGTGGGGACTCTGACATGAACTCTAGTGCCCCATATTTGACCACTTCCCCTTGGTAGGGAAGCCTGGTGGCACTCAAAGGAAGAGTAAGCCAGAAGAGACTGTGACCATATGTTGAAGGAGAAGGTCCCCTTCTGTCACAGGTCTAGGGGAGGGAAATAGGGAGAAAGAGAGAAGGGGGAATGAGAAGATACAAGTGAGGGATAATAATCAGCATGAAATTGAATAAATTATTTTTTAAAAAGAACAAGGATACCTCCAACATTCCTTTTATTATTTGGAATAGTTTTGTTACCCTGTTTAAAATGTCCTTTAAAGGTGTGTGGAGGATTGCATTTGGGTTTTTTATAGGGATTGCATTGAATCTGTACAGTGCTTTTAGCAGGATGCTCATTTTTCAAATATAAATCCTACTGGTCCATGAGCAAGAAGATATTTATAACTTCTGATACTTTCTCCAATTGCTTTTATACACGTCTTAAGTTTTGTCCTATAAGTCCTTCACTTGCTTACTAAAAGTTATCCCAAGATACTTGTATTATTTGCGGAAATTGTGAAAGGTGTTTTTTCACTGGGTACTTTTTCAGTCCATTTGCCAATGGTATATAGAAGCAATACTGTTTTTTTTTTTTTTTTTCTGAGTAAATTTTGTTTATAGCTAATTTGCTGAACATTTTTAATGGCTATAGGAGTTTCCTAGTACAATGTTTAGAATTACTCATAGACACTTCTATATTGTCAACAAATAGAGATGCTTTGTCTTCTTCCTTTCCAATTAATATACTCTTGATCTCCTCCCGTTACCTTATTGTTGTAGCTAAAAACTTTGAGTTTTCTATTGAATAGATAGACAACTTCAGCAGGTGAGTTCCAACAGGCTTCTTCTAGAAGCTTCTCTAACTTCACACATATATAAATGCATACATACATAAATACATACATGTATACATACATATGCACACACATTCACCATTCACATATAGAGTGGATGGAACAAACTCCAATGAGCAAGTTCCTGCCCAACCTTTTACATATGCATATATACACATACACACATCTTGTGGATGGAAAAATATTCCAATGTCTCTAAGTACTGTGTATGTATATACACATATGTATGTGTGTGTGTGTGTGTGTGTGTGTGCTTGTACATTTGATGGATGGTACAAACTCCAAAGAATGAGTTCCAGCAACATTATTTCTTTAACAGCTTATATATCCCAGAAAGACCTTTCTAGCAGTACAAAAATCACAATGTGGTCACATTCTATTTTTCTTTAAGTGAATGATGCAATGAGTATACATAAGAAAAACATGTTCCTTAACACATTCACATGGCCAAATGTCACATGTATTATGGGTGAGAAACAAAAACAACCAAAGTATTCCCAAGAACCCATGTACATTTGTAACTAAGCAACCTGTTATATATTAACAAACTGTGAGCAAGCAAACTAATTTCTCCGCCAGTTTTTTCTCTACCAGCAGGCTGTAATTTGTGGTTACAATGAAATAATCAATTATCTTAAAATGTAATCTTACAAAAGTCTTTAAAAAATAATAAATTGAATCTTTTATATAAAAACAGTCAGCCATTTCTACATTAAATTTTAAGGTGTGCATCTACTCACTAATATTATTTATTAAATCATATCAGGAAGCTGAAGGCAAAAATAAGTACAAGAAAATTAATCATTGTCACAGTCACTGGCCCAGCTTGAAAGAGTCATATCAGCCAATGTTATTTTGTGCTATTTTTCATGCTCACTAACCCCAAAAAGTCCCTATCTTTCCTATTAAGAGTGTACTTTTCTTGACTTCAAATTGTTGCCTAAGATGTTCTACATCACAGCCACTAGTGAAAGCATATTTATCTAATCTTGCCAAACAATCTGTTTTTCCAAATTCTTTCTAAAGGTAGTGGTCATTGCTAACAATCTATATATCTAAGTTCTTTTCAAGGGTGGTGGTTGAGTCATTAAACTGCACCAGCAGCAATGTCTAAATGAGATTAAACATTATTATTGTGAGTGGCAGTGATACTGCCCAATGAGGGGCTGGAAGCCCTCTTAGAGTTCTCATACAATTCATATATTATGAGGGATGTGGTGACTACAAGGGCAATAAGCAGAGCTATGCTCCATAGCAGCATGAAGTGCTCAGAAAATGTGGTCTTCAGGGTTATGCCACTCCAAGATACATCCATCATGGCTGTGATGAACAGTGGACTGTACTCCATGAGTTCTAAAGCTGTTTTGCTGTTCCTTCTGCACAGCACCTGACAGTGACCCAGTAAGTGTGGTTGTTTATAATATACTAAACAATGAATATATCATCAAAGTTTGTTATTAATAATTAGGTGATTTATATAAAATATGAGTGAATGTAATGAATTAATCAAAATATTAAATTATATTTTATTTTGTGGGCTCTAAAAGATATTACATAATTTTCTAAGTAATGATTATTAAATATTAGCAATTTTTCTCCCAATATAATACAAGTTAGCTGTTTTGGAAAAACAATTTAAGGCACTAAGAAAGCTAGTGTTAAATTTCTTTTTAAAAACCTTTAATCTGGTTCTTATATCATTTCCTATTAATACAATATTTTTTTTGTTCACTGTTTATTCTATTAAGTGAAAGAAAGTTCTTTAAAATGGCAAATGAACAATTCAAATTGATTGGGAAAAATCAAGATTTTGACAGTTAAAAAAACTCTCATTTTCAGAACCAAGATTTCTAAACTTCCTTTGTATTTAGTTATAAAATAAATGTTAAAAATGTAATTATCATATTCTTTCCATGAGGAATTTCCTACTTATTAAAGAGTAAATTTCTGTTAAATGGCAATATAATCACACCACAATGCCGAATAAAAGTAATGGAAATTACTCATCTAATCTACTATTAACCACATGGCAATTTTTCCCATAAGGATCATGAAAGACACAAACTGTTTCAGACCATGGAAACTTTTGTAATAAACTCCTTCCTCTCTGTCCCCGTTCAGCAGGACCAGATCTTCTACAACCTTCTTCCCAACACCATTTCTTTATCCCATCCTCTAACTACTTCAGACACTCCCTAGAGAGCAGCTAGCCACGCTGGCCAAGGAAACAGGTGGCCATTCTTTATTCTATTCCCTGGACCTCAATTTGTATACCATAGTCTTATCCCCTGCCTTATAGCAGACAACTTCCTGTGCTCTTTTTTTTCTCTGTTTCCCCTGTTCCTAGATATATACACAGTTCCTATAGTGACATGCCGTGCTTCCCCCCTACTTTTGGACACACTCAACACCACACACACACACACACACACACACACACACACACACACACACACCTTCTAGCTCATCCTATTCCTTAGTGTCAGTTCCCAATTCCTAGAAACATATATAACCCTGGACACCCAGTGTCCACACATGGTATGATCTCAGAATTGTTCCCTGCCAGGCAGTCCAAAACTATAACACTTTCATAAGACCCAGAATGAGGAACATTAAGTATGAAAGAGAAAACTCCGCCAGCGAAAAGAAGACCAGATATCAGCACCTAGTATTAAAATCATCCTAAAAACACTTTCTTAGACACCAGTGGAACACGTAATCAATTGCAGCTAGACAATATAATGTGCTAGACCTCAGGTGTAAAACGTGGGAGCATGATACAATGACTTCAAATTTTCTATAATTAATACCCTCATAGACTGTAAGGAGGATGCGAACAAATTCATTAATGAAATACATGACAACACAAAGAGTAGAATGTAAAAAAAGAAAGCAGTTCAAGATACAAAAGGGGAAATATAATTACTAAATAAAACACAAACTGTGGAAAAACTGGGAATGAAAATTTTAGGAATTCAAACAAAACCTCAGAGTAAAGCCTTATCAACATAATACTAAAGATGGAAGAAAACATCTCAGGCGCTGAAAACAGAACAAAGCAGAAGCCTCACTCAAAGAAACCACTAACTCTAAAAAGCTCCTGACACAAACTATACAGGAAATCTGAAATAAAAAATGAAAAGACTAAAATTAAGAATAAGGTTTTGTAGTTGAATTTACAATACCATGCTAGGAAAGCATCTGCCCCAAGCCCATGACTTAGAATATTGAAATTATTTTATAATATAAAAAGTTAACAAAAAGTGCTCTTTTTTAGGTTGAACTTACAATATTGTCTATAAACAGCTGCTATTCCTAATGTATTACACTGTAAACAATGAAATGTCTAGAATGAAAGTACCAGACCACACCATCTGCACAGTATTAAATTATGTCCACTGCATTTGAAACTATTATTAAATAAATGCACATACTGTACAGAAGTGAAAAAACTTAGAAAAAGGAACAACGAAAAGGTTAATTTTATAAAATTGTGTTTGTTTCTCTTAGTTTCTGTCTTAACCTGGCTATCACATAAATAATTGACAATTTTTTAAATAATAAGATTCACACACAATAACTAATCAGTTATTATTTTATTCTTAACCCTTTAAGATAATCTAGTCGCCATTCAGAGTACATGCCAGAGACACTTGCACTTTGCAACTTTTTCTCCTCCAGCTCTTCTCATGTCTCTTTGACCTCTCCCTTGACTCTGTTCCTTACTTCCTCTTCTAACTCCTCCTCCCCTGGCTGACAGAAAGCCCAGCCTATTTTTTCCCCTGCTCAGCAACTGGTTGTAAGGCACTTTATTGGCATATCAGAGGATTACTGGGGTAGAGGCAGTGTTTACACAACATTGGGACCTGCAACCAAATATGGGCAGTACAAAAATCAGCTTTTGAATTATATAATAACCTTATACCTGCACGTATGAAAGATTAATATATAAATATAAGTGTGAAAATATATATGAATAAATATTGGCACATATGTATATGTTACGAGAGAGAGAATGGAAATTATGTAAATGCAATTCTCATTTATGATATTGTTAATAATAATGACAATGATGGTGATGATTGATAACATCATTTTGCATCCTTTTTTATTCTAGGAAGAAGAAAGGAATCTTTATTTTCTCTTTACTATCTTGTTCCAATATCTCTTCCTTCTATATGAATACATAAAGATGACTATTAAAACTCTTTTTGCATGAGAACACTTAGTCCCTAATTCTTTTCTGTGCTGTCTTCATATAAATAGAAAAAGATAAGGGTTTATTGCTAAAGCCCCTAATGGGCCCTCCCCTTATGTAACTGAACTCTGCTGCCTGAGTTCTTTGAAAATGACCCTTGGTTTTCCAGCATCAGAAAGAGGAGGACTATCTTACAGCACTTGATACTATTTTATTTTTTTCTTACATTTACTTATTTGTGAAAAAGAGTATCATACAAGTTCCTGGGGAAATTATATTAAAACTGTCAATATGCTTTGAAACATAAACATTCCTATTCACATGACTTTGAAATTTATAAATTGTAATGATTTGTGTTGTTTAATGGCTTAATCACAAGGCTCATTTTGTACCTTTATTAAAAATGTATCATGTACCATACAGTTATTTTTAAAATTTATCCCTTAATCTTCCTGACCATGTTTGAAATTCTCTGTAGCTACATATACTATGGTGAACAGCAGCAGTTAGACAGTATTTTTCTCATTACCTTAGACTTTTCTGCTTGATTATTGACTGAGAGTATAGAGGGAGGATTATCCTTTAGTCATCTTAATGGGCACTAATTTTGTAAGTTATAAGGAAGAAAAAAAATTCCACAATAGGTAAAACAAGACAGATGATTACAATACTAACAATGTTTAGAATTCAAGAAAATGCTATCATTTAAGAAATGCCTGCCTCCCTAGTTACAAAGTTCAGTGCGCATACTTTTAAACACAAAGTTCAGCACAGCATGCCTGTTACCCAACTTTCTGAACTAAAGCAATTATGACTGGGCTTTATATATTAGGCACATATTTTTCCTATGTATCTTAAACTTATCTTCAGCTTTTAATATGATCAAAACGTTTATACAAAAAGCTAGGAGAGGTTGGACCATCCTCTGCTTTATCCCCATTAAAAATTTCTTAAAATCAACTGGCAAAGCATTGTGAAAGACCAAGAGGAATTGGTAGGACTTCTTTTGAAACTGTGTTCCTAATATTTTTAACCATACCTCTTTAAACCATTTTCTGATTTTTCCTGTGTTCTGTCAACAGCTTCTGAAAGCTGTGTGCCCACCTCCCTTCCCTAACTCCTTCTACATGTATGTGACCCTATAAAAGGAAATGATTTAGAATCATTGTGAGGAGAGCTCAGAGTGAGAACTTGAGGTTTTTTCATAGCAGAGACTCTGCTGTTTAAGTTCTGCTGCTGTATCTCCTTTCACATTGTCCATATGGTAAGTATGTAAAGAAATAGACCACCTGTGCCCTAGGTGGTACTCTTCTATTCAGGTCCACGTCTGGCATTTTTTGATAGCCTCTGAGCTAGGTATAAAAAGAAGAACACCTTTTCTCCTCTGCAGTGTTCCCTTGTCACCTGTTCTGGGGAACTCCAGACTCCCTAAGGGATGTCACATATCCCTCAGGGAAGATCAAAGGCATGACCATTTTCTCATAAGAAACCTGTTCAGCAAGCACCTGGGGATTCCTGGAAATACCCATCCTATGTCTTGTCATTCAAACAATGACCTTTAACTATACCTGGAGAGTCTCCCAAAATCATAGGATAATTAAGTACTACTTTTCCCTTTTATGATAGAGCTGTTTTGTTACATGTAGATTAAGTATTCCTGGAACCTCTAGCCCCATAGAATCAAATACAATCACTGATCACACTGCCCAAGACTTATAAATATAAGTTCTTGATTCATGAAAATAAAGGCTTGCTCTCTCACTCCATTCCTCCATCATGACCATCTGAGTCTCATCATTTTTTCTGGGGAAGAATCATTATTGGAAGATGGCAGAAGTGCCTTGGCAGTCACTGAAGCCTGCTCTGTCACTGTTGCTGGCTCAGGGCTGACTGTGGGACCTGCCTTCTGGCCAGTTACCAGTGTTTGCCAGTATCTGCTAATGAGCTTAGTAGGGAGCTTTACAAAGGGCTGTAAAACTTTTGCCTTTTGGGACTCCCAAGTTTCTACTGCCACCTGATCAGAGCAATCTCATTTTAAAAGTTCTAATTGTAATACCCAATGGGAAATATATTTCCACCTTCCCCAGTAAGACCAAAAGGCTCACCTAGCACAAGGACCTTGCCTGAGACTCTAATCCTCTCCTGAAAGGAAAACAGAACCTTTTATTTAGTCCCTCTGTTCCTGTCCAGGAGCAAACAGTGTCTGGACCAGCCTACCAGACTTGGAATCCAGAACACACTGGATTTAAAACAGCACTCTGTACTTTATGGTATACAAGCAAATACTTTAAAAATGAAATATTGGGACTAGAGAGAACCCATGCCAACTTACAACTACATGAAATTACAGTTTCAAGAGACCTTATACCTTCTTATTACCTCTAGAAGTACACACACACACACACACACACACACACACACACACACACAGAGCATAAAATCATGCACACACACACATTACTTTTTCTATAAGTTACAAATTTTGCTAAATCTTAGTCTTTAAAAAGCAATTTAAGATAAATGTCAAAAAAAAAGACTAATTCTGACTACAAAATCATATTTGTTCATTTATTACCTGTGACCTCACTTTGCCTACCAGGCTCTTGTTTGGTGTCTAAGAAAAGGTAATAGTGATTGACCAGTTACAGAAGTGAATATTCAACCCGCAGGAGATCCATAGCCCATACTAATAAATTAACGAATGTAGCTAGAATTGCAAGCCAGGTTTTTTATAAGATTAGTACTTGTACTCGTGTGTGCTTGTGTGTGTGCAAATGTAGGAGCCTGCGTGCATGCTTACCTGCATGCGTTCTTAAGTGTGTGCTACAAACTACCACAGAATGAGATCTTAGCGGATTTTTTATCCTGAAGCCACAATTTTCTGTCCCTGAATATTCTAGTTATATTAAGTTTATCCCATCAGTTCCCAGTGACTCATTTTAACATTTTGTTTTTGAGTACATTTCCTTTCCTTCCTTCACTGAGGACACAGCATAATGCTTCCATTTCCTCCATGAGTCATCTCCTCATTACGAATCTCCGTTCTCTTTTTGTGCTAAAACAGCAGTGCATTTCTGCATATGCTTAGGAGTTGCTGAGTCCCGCAATGTCATGCTGTCAGCTCTAGCTCCTCAATGCTGTCACAGTGCCTTCAACTGCCACCTCTCACTGCCTCAGCCCACATGTAGTTTGTTGATTTGAATCCACTGCAACTTCTAACCTGAGGTAAACACCCATTTTCTTCTTTTCCTATTCTTACTTATTTTTTTTTAAAAAGGATTTGCTAGCCAAGTAGATCTCAGAAAGGGATCTGTGCCTAAATTAAATTCAGTGGCTCTGTATTTTCTTTTCTATTGCTATTCAGATATGTTATGTACTTTGTGTTCTTAGTGTTCTTCTGTTTCAGGAAGTTGAGTGGGGGTGAAGGGAGAAGAACTTGGCCTAGACTCATTTGGGGCTGATTTAAAATGTTCTTCTCATGTAATATTTCTATCAGTACATGATACAAATATTTACAAAAATAATTTTCATTTTTCATGCTCAGAGTTATTCCATTGAACATTGTATGGTGAGAAATGGTCTATCTGCCTAACTGAAACTGAGATAAAAGTACATAATGCCATAAGTCTCATCTCCTTCAATTTAAAGTCAGTGGGGAACATTATATCTTAGGGATGTACCTCTTTCTTTGTTTTCAGCCGTTTCCCTACCTATCTTGAATTTTGGCAGGTCAGCTAACAAGGACTGACTTGTTATTCCTACCAATTTTAACCTGGGCATCATCTCACAAAACGTTAAGAAATTCTTTTAGGAACATGCAAAAATTCTTTCCTTAGACTAGGTTAAGATAGAAAATACTGACTTTTCCCCCCAGGTTTTCAGAACCTGGAAATGATTCTTGTTATATCAGGATTAATGGAGGCACTGTGGAAATAAATGAAAGGTGACTGAATTCTACAGAAGCAGAATTGTCATTTCATCAGAATCCTACAAAGGCAGCAGTCTTTCATGAAACTAGTGATTGTGTGGAGAGATGCAGGGGACATAGAAGCTTCATAGGGCAGAAAGCATAACAGAAGGGACAGCCAATTCCCTTTGCAGGTCCGGTCCCCTGCAGTCTCAAAGAGGTAAATACCAGTAGAATTCGGTATGTCAGTTATCTTATCACAACCCTAATAGCCCCCAGATGTTATCAGTCAAGTTAAGTTTCCTCTCTGAAAATTCTGTGCCTATTGGAGTTTTTAGGTCATTAAGCCTTCAGTTCTGATGTACACATACTCCACTGAGAGGCAGCAATATCTCCAAAGTAATGGTCTATTTGCTATACTGTGGGAAGTTCGGTACTCAAATATGGCAAAGAATTGTGTTGAAATAGAGTAATCCTGATGTCTAAAGAAAAAATACATGGGCTAACTGAAAATAATCTAGCAGGGCAATACTCTTTTGCACAAAGGGTGGACCAGAACCCAAACAAGGTTATTGAACATATAAAATCACAGTGATCTTTGTCTTTGATGGTATCTAATCCCATTGTTGGGAACCTGAATTCATAATCTGACTGTACCAGATGATCAGGCATGAGGAGGAAGGGTTTTCTAGAACTCAGTGATATTTAAGGTTTGGGGAAATAGACATGTTATGGTATGAGGAATGTTCAAGGAAAATGGATCTTTGTCAGGCTGGCCACCTTTGATTAAAAAAATCAAAAACAAAAACAGATTTTAGATGCACCAAGATAGGAAAGATATTTTCTTCAAAGCTGCCAAACACAAATAGCCAAAACACTATGAATGTAACATTTATATATTACTGATTGTTTTATGGTTCTTCTTGTTGTAGGTAGTTTACTGTATATATGTGTAATAACATAAATGAATATGTAAAAATAAATAAATAACAAAACAAAATAACAACAAAAAGCCCCACTCTTTTAAGAGTAAGTTATTGTTAAAAGTCATGGCTTATGGATGGTTTAAGTTGAGTTTGCCATTTTAGGAATGATCACTTCACAAGGCTATTGAGACCATCCAGAGAGAATGTGAAGTCTTATCTTCTGCCAGAACTTCTATACACTTAAAAAAAAAAAAAAAAACTTTAAAAAACAGACCATTCCTGGCATTTTACCACGCCTCCTCCCATTAAGAGGGAACACTAGAACTATTTTTGGTGTAGAATAGAGATTGAACTCCTCTCCCTGCACCCCCACTCTCCAAAAAACTTTTGGAATCTCTGGGCTTCTGGCATGTATTAGGCTTCTAGGATCCTCAAAAGCGTTTTTGGCTTTGATCCAAGTGAGAAACTGATTACATTTTTAAAAATACTTTATGCTGAACTGCCTACCCCGTTTATACTTCCTGTTTTCATTAACTATCCCTTGTTTGATCCAGAAGTTACCCCCAATTGATATGACAGAAAGGGTACAGTAACTGACCTGACTTTTGCCAGTTGGAGAGGGGAGTCAGGCATGTCAGTCAAGGTACTCCACCCAGTGAGTTCTTACACCCCAAGAGTACAACACTAGTTTGACTTGTCTAATATTTAGGTGTAAAGATTAAAGTGATTCCTTAATTGATGGCTCAAAGAGGTGTGAGGGAAAACTAAAGTCAAGAGTTATTAGCCTGGGGAGGGTTTGATAAACCAAAGTGTCTCCATCTTAGACTAAAAAGGCATTTAACAATAAAGACAATCTAGCTTTATCTCTGTTTATGATTAAACCCATGTTTCTCAAGGATTGGGCTTTGCCCTACCTGTAACCTCAACTATAAAATGGTCCCGTGCTGTCTGCTGTTTGCTTCAAAAGGTTAATACTGCCACCTCTTGTTATGTCTACCTTGCTATAACTACCTTATTATAACCACCTTGCTAATGCCACCTTGTTATTACCACCTTGTCATCATGACTAACTTGCTAGTGTAAAGACAATTCCACTGGCCTGCTCTCAAAGACCTAGCAACTGTGCCAGGTGTGTGTGGTAGATAAGTGGATGAAAGGACCTACTCACCATCCTAGTTCTCTTTGTCTGTTTTCCCTGCACATACTTCCTCTCATGTCGCTGCTTCTTGTCTGCCTGCCTGCCTACATGTCCACTTGTCTGCCTCTATTCCTTCCCCAGGTCCTCACTCTTCTCCCCTCCCCCAATAAACCTCCTTTAACACCATATCTGTCCCATGGCATAATTTCTCAGAGTTACACCTTGGCTTACACACAAACAAGATAGTCCTTTGCCACTTTATATTTCATAATACTGATGCTGTGATCTAGGAGGGGCTCTCATGGTGCCTGGCCACACTGGAATTCTCCTTGCTACTGCACCTGCAACAGATCTGTTTTCCTTTCCGCTGATTTTGAGTCACTGCATCCAACATGGACAATTAGTGGGTTCTCTTTCTAACTTGGCTTCAATGCTTGTCTAAGTCTAACCATCTCCCAGGGTGAGGCTTTGTTTTTCCAGCAGTGTTCTTGCCCTCTTGGCTTCTCTCAGTAATCATGGAACCAGGTAAATTGTGTCTCCTAGGTATTATCCCTGGCCCCTGTCAAATGAATG
Organism: Acomys russatus; assembly: GCF_903995435.1. Lineage (NCBI taxonomy): Eukaryota > Metazoa > Chordata > Mammalia > Rodentia > Muridae > Acomys > Acomys russatus. Next base: position 24,400,301 of record NC_067147.1, on the reverse strand, counting down.
ATGATTCACTAGACAGCTTGTGCCTTTTCAGTTCGGTCCTCCTTATGTATCGCAGGATTCCTCAGATTCAAACCTAGGACTCTTCTTCTCATCTATGGGTACCATATCCTGGTATACCTTGCTCCTAAACTTGTCGAATCTGGTCTTAATATATTGCCAAGTGATCTGGGAACAAGGAAAAGTTCTACTTTCTTTATTCATTTTTCCTTGCTCCAAGCCCTGTTTATTTCTGCCTGGTATACCTTCCAACACTGCATAAATGCCTTGCCTGTAAGTCTGCAACAAGGTGGAGTTGGATAAAAGCAGAAAATGTAGCAATCCAACATACATTCTTTTCCTGCAGCATCTGACATCAGAATCACTCCCAAGGTACACAGGTATGATTTGTCTGTGAGTTTGATTCCAAATTCTAAAATCCAATCTTGCACGTACTCCGGTCTTGCAGTCCACAACATGGACTGCTTGCTCCCTTCTACACTACTGGCTTTGCACAGCCAGCCTGTGCTGAGCTCAGCACACTCTCTTTCTTCATGGACTGAGATTTTATTAGAAATTGGCACACCTGGTTTCTGAATTGTCACTGCCACGGACAAATGATCCCCAATGATATTATATATAAACTCACTCTGCTCTATGCATAAGGCTCTACTTTCCCAATCTTAAACTTTTTTCTATCACTAATTTCTTTGCACTCTGCTCTCCCAAAAAATTTTAATATTATTATGATATAAACTCTTATCTAAAATTTTGTAAGTTGTTCATTGGGTATGGTCTAAAATTCTTGATAATTTGCAACAAAATTTGGCTCTAATCGTATAACGAAAGGCTTATAATTAAAAAATCAATATGTGTGTGTATATATTATATGTATGCACGTAATTCGCATGTAACTCATTTAAATAGATATCTATATTTATTGGTATATTTATGTAGATATAGATATATCTATTAGGAAAATAAACGTTTTTAAATAGCTGCTATGTCAGCCACATAGCTTGCAACCTGCCATATGACTTCACTATCTTAAGATGAGCACATGGTATATATCAAAAATTATAAAATTTCTAACTCCTACTGAGCCATTAGTTTATTAATATATCTCCTTTTAGGCTAAGACAGCAACAGGTCTCAAATATTTTAGATTGTTAGGGCCTTTTTCTATGATGACAGAAGTGAATTATACATGCAACAACATACTAATTTTGTTGTTCAACTCTAGTTTAAAATATTGTATATATGATACAATTTCAAGGTTATGAAGGTCCAATTAATAAAAGCTAATTTAAATGTATGTCTAACTACGTAAGTTGACAGATATTTGATCCCAATGTGATCCCTGAAATTATGAACTATAAATCCTGTCTTTGATCACAGAGGTTATGAACTATAAAAAACTCTTTTGTTTGACTTGGTTGAGCTCTAACATACACCTTTAATCCAAGAGCTATCTGTACATAGGATCTAATAAAGTTAACCTGAGGTCAAAATGTGGAGCTAGAAACCAGCTGACAGGGATTAAACAGTAGGAGGGACCTTGAATTGAGGGATATTTAAGACAGCACATAGAAGTAGAAGGGTGCTTTAGCTCTTGGGGTCGTAGGATTTTTAGCTTCAGCTCTTTAGCTCTTTAGCTCTTAGCTCTATGGATCTTAGCTCTCTACCTTTTGAGCTCCTCAGATTCTTGGCCTTTGGCTTTTTGGGCTTTGCACTAGCAAGCCTTTGGCCTTGTGGTTTCTTTTTCTTTCTTTCTTTCTTTCTTTCTTTCTTTCTTTCTTTCTTTCTTGCTTTCTTTCTTTCTTTTCCTCCTGGGCTGTCAGCTGAGCTATTAAGACTTTTAGTGCCTTTTCCATCAGTACATAAGCTAAGAAGAAAAGTCAGCTAGGTACTTTCTCTACCTCTCTGACCTAGCAGGATTTTCACTACAACATCTGCCTCCTGAGTCTTTATTGGTAAAGTAAAACAACAACGGTATTCAGTTAAAACCATGTACTTATGTCTTTGCTAAGTGCTCAAGGCCAAACTGATACAAAATTCAGATATGTAACAACATATCTTTGATAACTAAGGTATATTTGACAATCAAGATCTGTAAACTCCTAAGGTCTACATTGGTTCACACTAATATTAGTCTAGCTTCTTTGTCTTTTAAGCTTTAGATGTTTGGATAACATAAATCATACCAAAAACCACAATGGGCTATAATGGTGCAATATAGTAGGATCGATAATGTTTCCAGTCTGTTTAGAAACTGTATCTATGATTAAACATTTTGTTTTGATACTAGAAGAGCTTTCATTCAAAATTGCTAAATCTTAAAGGAATGTAATGCAATACCCTGCTAAGAATAACTAAGAAATGCAAGTTGGTAGTCAGTCACCTTATAAATGATCTTATCTTTTAATATGTTCAGAAATATATTTGTAGTCATGCTAAGTACTAATGTAATTAGTTACGAGGTTAAGCTTTATTTAGCCTCCTGGACATGTCTTCAAAATTAAGCAGAGAACAAGTAACTAGACACAAGCAACATTTGTCTATTTAGATATACTTTAGATATGCAGGTGGCCCTCAAATTTTTCAGAGCTCTTCAGCATATGACATTAAAAATATCCAATAAGAAACTTTTGTGATAGACATGCCAACTTCTGGCAGCATCCCTTATCTCCTCCAAGGAGGATGGCACAGAAGAAACTCCACTTAGAACTTGCTTTCAACATGGCAAAGCTTGCCACTGGCATGTAGACTGCTAAAAACATACTGTCCAAAGTGTGGACAGGTAGGAAACTCTTAAGTTGCCTTCTCCACTTTGCCTAGAAAAAGATATGGCAGTCCCTCAAAAATTCCTGCTTCACAGAAAAATCTGTCAAATCATTTGGGCCTGGCAGCCAAAGATGAATGCCATGCCAACCATGGAGAAACCTGGAGGTGACTGTCCAGGTAACTGGTAAGTTTGTCATTTTTAATAGATTCAGAAGCTGCTTGGTCTGCAATTCCTGCTTACTCAGGAGAACGTTATCCTTCTCTGGTCTCTGATGAGTTTTAAGTCCAGGCTAGTGAAATATTTATTAGTTTAACAGCAAAGACAAATGTTTCCGGTGCCTTTTTCTTCATTCTCTTCATATGTAAAAATCAGTCTTCAAGCCTTAGTCTCCTAGAGCTACTACCATTCATTCTAGATGCAGTCTACGTTGTTACCAGACTCAGAAAAGAGATTTCAATATATGTTTTTACTATTCCTTTATCTAATAAAACTCACATTACAGTGACTGCTCCCAGTAATCAGCCATGTGTCTCATGGTGAATAACATGTTAGGGAAAACATGTAAAGCTTATGTAAGGTCTGAGGATACAGACGCTTAAGTTAGGAGGATCTAAAAAAGGGTCTAAGAAGGTGTAGTAAGGCTGGTAAATGCAAGTTATAAAGGTCGGAGGACCTTAAAGCTTAAGTGGTGATAAGAAAATGATTTAAGGCACATAAAAGAAATGAAAAATGCTTCCGACTTAGTCCCCTTGCTATACTAATGTTGTATTAAGACAAAATGCTCAGTGTTTTAACATTAATCAATGGAGTCTGATAAGCTGTTATTCTAATTCTGGTAAAACCTTTCACTATATAATACACTCCTATCATAGTCACAAGCTCAGGATTTAGATTTTTTTCCTGGCTGTCTTTTAAGTATAGACCTAAAAGTCTTTCTTACCATGCTAAACGTATATGCATCTGGTCTTCTGGATAGAGAGAGGAAACCCCTCTTTCAAGGTTTGTAATCACACTTTTAAATGAATAAATAAATTAATAAAAATTTTTGCTAAGATACAAACTGTATCTCAAGATTCATATGACTACTGCATGAACTTTCTATACCTAGCAATTTATAAGTTTATTAGATATGGTTTAAAATCTGTAGAATATGTAACAAAAGTTGGCTTAAAACTTAAAGCACATGGTTGATAATTAGAAATTCATGTACGTGTAAACTTATCATTCAGGTTGTAAACAGCTCATAGAAAGCAACACCAGCCAAAAGTAAAACAAAGACCTAATTCATCAAAGTCCATAGTACTAGGAAAGTCTCCAAATACAGTAGCCTTGCTGTTTAACTCTGGGAGTTCTGCTTCTGGATGATTGTCCTTGTTGGCTAAAATATATCAACCCACTACATGCATTTTATGTTTAGAAGTTCAACCTGAGAAAGATTTAGGAGAGCTTTCTCAAGAACATTATGTCCAGCCTCTCTGTCTTTGTTAACATTGTTAAGATTTAGTTATTTTGATAAGATGAGTCATACAAGAAACTGTGATATTCTGAAATGGTGTCCTATGAAAGGAACCAGTCTTCCTATGGACTATATTTATAATTTAAAGTTTTGTTTTAATACTAAAAGAGCTTTAATTCAGAAATTGTTAAAATTTTGAGGGCTCAACTTAACAGAAATAAACTCTAAAATCCTAATCTTATAAAAGCTATTAACTCATTGTAAACTATTGAAGATAACTAAGATATGAAGATTAGTCACCTTATAAGTGATCAAATTGTTTACAAATATGATTCATTTACAGCGACAAGCTTAATTTCCCTCTTCTATGTTTTCAAGGCTAAACCTAAAATAAGAAACTTTAAAAAAAATCAAGATTAAGGCCAGTTAAAAAACTCAAGGGAGGGGGGATTGTAAGGCTCTCTCTCTCTCTCAGCCTAAGCCTGGGAACGTGACCCAGACAAGCTTGGGAAAGTGACCCAGAAAGAACTGAAGGCCAGTTTCAGTTTCTGAGATCAAGGTGGCCAACCGAGATAAACAATTTCAACTAAGGTAAACAATTCTCAGAAAAATACCATCTGGAAATTCTCTGGAAACTCCCCAACACCCCTCCCTGCCAAGAATAGCCCCTAAGACCAACGACCCCTGCAATAGCTAATAACATTTAGACAAACAACCTTAGCGACCACCGGAGCCAATCCTAACATAAGGCACACAGCCCCTCCTACCCTTTGCGGTTTTAGCCTTTAAATGTAGCCTGTAACAGTGACTCGGTGTGCCTCCCTCCCGAGTAAGTGCTGAGGTCCCCTGACACGCGTCAACAATAAACCTTATACTTTTACATCGACACTGTAGTCCTCGAGTGGTCTGTCATGACGACCCCTACCCGAGTAAACTCTAGGGTCCAACATCATCAACCCACTCTGTTTCTCCTGCCTCACTCTGACCCTACCCTTTTCCTCTGGTCTGTTTCACTGTGTATCAAAATCCTGTTTACAGCCCTCTAATGATTGCTTCTCAAAGCTTCTCCAGGAGTGCATGACAACAATAGCATGATCCATCACAGTCAGTCAACCAAGAGAAAACTCTTAATTGATGCTAAGTGATCAAAAGCCAGTGCTTTAACGGACTTTGAACTACCCGCTTTGAAAATGACTCTCTTCCCCTAAAAACAGTCAATTCCCAGTCCTCCACTTTTTTGACACCTGTATTTTTTTTTCCTTTGGTGTTCCTGCTCTACACCTCTTTCTTGGCTGTTATGATTTGGCATGATTAGAGTGTCTCAGTGACTTCTATGGTATCACAGGAGATTTTGCTCAACTATTGTCATTTCAGAAATATAGTTTGCCCTACTTTAGGTAAGTATTTCAGTAAGGAAAGGCTGACAGAAAAACACTAACATACCCTTTGGCTGCAAAAATGTACTCATTGCAAGCCCCTACACCATGCCTATAAAGAGTCATATGCACCTTTTTACATTGGCAGACTCTTTTAGTTTCACTTAGGAAAAGAGTCTGCATCTCATTCTTCGCTGTTAAACGCCGGGATGTAGGAATGGGAATGGTTTAAGAAGGTGATTGAGGCTGCAGAAGTGCTCTCATCTGCCTGCTGCAGCCTCTGGGGCTATATTCCATCCTTTCAGAATGACACCACCCAGAAGGAAAAGACAAAAACAAAAACAAACAAACAAAAACAAGGAAAAACTTTAATTACTTTTTCTTGCTTGGTATCTATCTTGAAACCAGCAGAAATTTATTATTACAGTAAACCTTAGTCATGAGGGAAACCATGCACATCCAGCAGGCTAGACTCTGTGGCAACCAGATCTGTGAGAAATTATTTTGCTCATTTTCATATATATATATATCTTCGAAGAAAAAATGCTTCAAAAATTTACATTGATAAAAGAAAATGTTTACTATACTTTATGTAATATACTTGTATTAATTGCTAGTTTATTTCCAATGATTTCTACTTCATTTTAAGTTTGTAAAATACAAAATATTATTTACTGTGTTTATTGATAGTTCTAAGCATATGAAAGAAGTTATCTTTAAATTACTGCTGCTTCATTGTGTACAAATCCTTTGCCAGTATTTTTGAATCAACAAGACCAATAACTTCTTGAAGAATTAATATCACTTCATAGTTCTTTCCACATGTAATCATATCCATCAGGAAGCTAAAAAGGTCTTCGCATACTCACCAGAAAATAGAATCTTAAATACTGTTTCATAAAAGACATGAGCAAAAGCAGAGCTACAACTGTTCCCATCCTTTAATCTTTTCCTATATCCCATGATTCAAGGGTGCTTAGTTTAATGTCAGAATTGCAAAAACTTGCCCTTCCATGATTATAAGAAGAATTTAAAATATTTATTTCTATTTTAATTATGTATATGAGCATACATTTTTATGTGTGAATTTGTATATGTGAGCGCTGTGCCATGGAGGCCAGAAGAGTATGTCAGATGCCCTGGAGCAGGACTTTCAGGCTGTTGTGGGCCTCCTAACCTATGTACTGGGAGGTGAACTTGGATTTTCCTCAAATGTAATATGTGCTCCTAATCACTGAGCATTTTCTGGTAATTGTGTCCAAATCAAAAGCTGAAATGTTTCACAATTCTCATTTTAAATATCTTTCTTCTGCACTGTGATTCGCATCACAGATTATTAATTTGCTTTTCCATATTGTTTGCTATTTTCCATTTTGTAAGCTTTTGCTGTTTCAGCCAATCAATTTGTTTCCCTGGAATGTGTCTGAACATTTAAATACTTATATTGGATTAAGGTCAAATATTAAACAAACAGTTTTAAAATATTAAATATGATTTTGATTAAGTCCATAAGGATCTTTCCAAATACTATCTTATTTGTCATGACTAGTTGAACACATAATACTAATATAGCATAAACATAAAGATAAAAATTACACTCTTATTTAGAACCATATGGCCACCTTAAAAACTTTATTATTGCTTGTTTTAAGAAAGCTGTTTTCAATGTTATTAAACACTTTCATATAAAGAAGATAAAACAAAGGCATTATAGCTGCACAACCTGTCTAATTATTCCCATTTACTTTCTCCTTCAGGGAAAGGCACTAGAATTTTCTCTCAGTCAGTTAATAGTTTCTGAGATTTTATGCCATATATTGTATTTCCAGGCATTTGAAATTACAAAATGGGAAAGAAACACTTGATGAGCTATTAGATGAAAATATTTTTGGAAATCTTAAAAATTTGACATGAGCACAGTATTCTAAGAATTGTGAGAGGGTGATGATACAGGGGACACAGTGTCTCTTCCTTAATAGAAGGATTTAAAAGTTGACTCAATTTTTATTAGAGCTTAAAAACTAAAAATCAAGGCATGAAAACCGCATATCTCAGAAGCTGTGCGGAGTAGGACCAGTATTAGAGAGAGAAGGAAAGAAAACATACCATTTATGCTTTATGGAGATCAGAGAGAGAGAGAGAGAGAGAGAGAGAGAGAGAGAGAGAGAGAGAGAGAGAGAGGAGAGAGAGAGATTATGTTCATTTGAATAATTACAGCGGAAACCACAATTAAATTATGGAGCTTCTTATTGGGAACCCAGGTCAGCCAGTGCTCTAGGGGAGGTGATATTTGGGAGGAAAAGTACAATATATTGTGCAATTATTAATTACTCCATCTATCTTGATAGCATAGCTTAAGGTGAGTCTACCTTCCTACAGTAGTCTCTGGCCAAGTGAATAATCCTTTGGGCTTTGCTACCCCTTTAGGCTTCCCAGTACTGTCTATGAAGACCTACTCCCTGCTTTGTGACAGACATCTATGCTAGTAATGCAAAGGGCATAACAACCCCCCACTCCCAACCCCCCATCTTTCCTCCACTGTCCTCCGGCCATTTACAATCTGCCCCCTCTGGGAGTTTTTCTTTGAAATTCTAATAAAATTGTCTTCAAATTTTGTTTGAGCCCATTCTTAAATTCTTTTTATTTGGGGAAGTTAGGACCACAAGAGGGTACCTTGATTACATCAGAATTATCTAGCAATCACAAACGGATTCCCTCAAAAATCCAATAGTAGTTACATGAAATTATTTTATCAGAAGAAACGAAGGGAAGATTACATTAAAACTGGCACAAGAGTGCATGGGGAACAAATACAGAAGGACAGAATGACTCAGACTTTGAGTTCTGAGGTATTACAAAAGGATGTTTGTTTTTCTTTCAGCACCAGCCAATTTTTGTGCACATACATGAATATATGGCAGTCTAAAATACGCATTTATGATGAGAGATATTTTCTTTCATACCATAAAAACTGCCAAATGCACTTAATGATTTAGCCAAAATAAACATTCAGAATATTCATTTCTCTCTTTTTAAAGTCTGGAGAGAAATTTTTCAATTTTTTCTTAAGAAGCTAAAATTTAACTTTATCTCATATCCTGTCTTTTTTGTAAAAGGCTGCACAGATTCTGATAGGAAGAGACAAAATATAATAAAACAGTTCTCTCAAATTCCTTATTTTTAAAAATGATGTTATTTTCTAATATGTATATATTTACTACAAAACACAGTAACTGAAACAAATAAGCAAAAATTGTGCATTTAAATTTTCTCTAGTTTAATATTATTCTTAAAATATTCATGAATGAATTTTTTTAAAATTACCTTTTGGAAGGATTTCTTGGGCATGAGACAGGATTTCTATAAGTTTATAGATGACCTCACTTCATCGTTCTAAAAACAAATATGTGTGTTAGGATAGCCTTTCTCACACTGGGCAACAAGATCCTCATTCCTAGACTTTTACCTCCATCACTAGAAAGAATTTCAGCCATTTTTTCCCTTGGCAGTCCTCTCAGTTGTCCATGGGAGAGATGCAATACCTTGCTATATACATTAATAAGCACAGTCTAATCTGTTGGTGTCTGACTCTTGTCTCTTTTCTGCCTCCTGTCTCTTTAAGCTGCCTCAGCTATCTAAGAATAATATAAACATAATGTTTTCATTAAAATCACATATATTATATATAAAACATTTAATTTTATTGACTGTAAATCTGATTTTTAAACACAAACCCAAGCAAAAATAGAAAATAATTGCTTTTTATCTTATACACTTTTAATTAGCATGGAGGTTCAAAGTATAGAAGACATAAAAGTAAGCATAAACTTAAGAAGAAATATAGCATTGTTTCTAAGATTTTGTTCTTAAGAGGCCTCTTTCATTTATTATACATTATATTCATTCCACAGTTGGCTAGTCCTATTAACCAAAAAGTCACCAAGTAGTGTTACCTCCCAAAATGAACGCCGCCAAGCTCATTATCTTCATCTATTTAAAAGATTTTCACCAACCCTACATCTGACAAAGGTCTAATATCCAAAATATATAAAGAACTCAAGAAATTAAACACCACCAAATCAAATAACCCAATTGAGAAATGGGGCTCAGAACTAAGCAGAAAATTCTCAACAGAAGAATATCAAATGGCTGAGAAACACTTAAAGAAATGCTCAACCTCCTTAGTCATCAGGGAAATGCAAATCAAAATAACTCTGAGATTCCATCTTATACCCATCAGAATGGCTAAGATAAAAAATTCAAGCGACACCACATGCTGGTGAGGATGTGGGGAGAGAGGAACACTCCTTCATTGCTGGTGGGAATGCCAACTAGTACAGCCACTTTGGAAATCTATCTGGCGCTATCTCAGAAAACTGGGAATAGGGCTTCCTCAAGACCCAGCTATTCCACTCCTTGGAATATACCCAGAAGATGCTCCAGTACACAACAAGAAAATTTGCTCAACCATGTTCATAGCAGCCTTATTCATATTAGCCAGAACATGGAAACAGCCTAAGTGTCCCTCAGTAGAAGAATGGATAAGGAAACTGTGGTACATATACACTATGGAATACTACTCAGCTATTAAAAACAAGGAATTCCCAAAATTTGTGGACAAATGGATTGAACTAGAAATGATCATAATGAGTGAGTTAACCCAGAAGCAGAAAGACTCAAATGGTATATACTCACTTATATCTGCACACTAGCCCAAGGGGCATGTCCCGTGAAAGTCTTCACTTACCAGGAAACTGGGACAGAGGCGAGGACATTCTATTGGGACTCTAGATGAGAGAAACATGGGAGAATGGCAAAGTAGAAGCAATCAGAGGGTCTTAGAAACCTACAAGAATAAAATTATAATAGGCATAAATGGGCCCAGGGGTCCTGCTCAAACTATGGTACCAGCCAAGGACAATACGTGCAGTAAACTTCAAACTCCTACCCAGATCTAGCAAATGAATGGACATTCTCCACAGTCTAACTTTCACAAGAACTCTGGTGCCCCATATTTGACCAAGTCCCCTGGATGGGGACACGTGGTGGCACTCAGAGGACGGATAGCAGGCTACCAAGAAGAGACTTCATACCCTATGAGTATATACAGGGGGAGGAAGTCCCCCTCAGTCAGTCATAGGGGAGGAGAGTAAGAGGAACATGGGAGGGAAGGAGTAATGGGAGGATACAAAGGGATACACATTGAGATGTAATATGAATAAATTAATTTAAAAAAATTTTTAAAAGGCAGAAAGTATCTCAGGCACAGGGAAAGAAAATTTTCTTATAACTGAAGAAGTGCCCTCATGCCCCATAGAATGCAGTATGTACAAACACACACATACACACACACACACACACACACACACACACACACACACAATCAAGACACATAGAAATATTCCCCACATGGTAGATGAGAACTATAAATTGAAATCTATTTTTCCCTTCAAGGAATCAAGATTAAGTGTTTTTGGTGGCATAGGATGTGTTGTGTTTCCCAGATTTGCCTAATTTAAACAAAGTATTGCTGCTTAACATGTTCACGACTAACCTTGAAGTAACTGACCAGCCTAGACTAGTTATCCAGAAGAAGGACTTTATGGGAGGATGTAAAAGCCATCCTGGCTTTTGTCTCAGGTTAAGAGGATGAGAAAGGAACTAGTATTTGCCTACTTTGACCCTGTAGCCCCCTCCCCTACTTGTCCATCTAAAGAGAACTGTCTTCCTTCTTGTTCCTCAGAAGCTCTCTGTTTTTTTCATATTTTGGACATGTAAATTATTTTTTCTGATAGAAAATATTTTTTTCTTAGTGACTTAGTGATTTGGATGACACATTATCTTTACTGTTTTCATTTGTATCTTCAAGACAGATGATGTTTCTTCAATGATTATTTCTGTTTTCATTGTCATTGAACTTTTTGGAAAAATCTGTAGCATTATGTTGGTTATTCTATGCTAAATCAGGTACTTTCATTTAACATTTATTAAAATATCTTTTATGCAATTCACTTTTTTATTTAAAATTTTATTTTATGTGCCTGGGAGTTTTGTCTGCATGTGTGTCTGTGCACCACCTGCAAGCCTCAAGGATGCCAGAAGACAAGGTCAGATCCCATGGAACTGGAGCTACACAAGATTCTGAGCCACTATGTGCAAACCGGGAATTGAACCGAGGCCCTCTGAAGGGCAGCCACTGCTCCTAACTGCTGACCCATATCTCCAGTTCCTAATTTGTTTTTTAACTTTGATGTGTATACTGGTTTACTCTTAATAATTCAATAGGATGTCTAAGGTCTAAGTACTAACAGTGGTGACTCTGGAAATTCATCATCAGGTGCTGATGAAATTAAAAGTGATTGCTCCTGTTTATATACTATATTCCTTGAAAATAATATATGGACTTGATTCATAATATTAAGAAAAAAACCATCTTACGAATGTGGTAGTTTAGGATTACTTTACAATGGATAGAAAATACTGTTTAGATGCGCTAAAGTGAGAAGTATGGCCAATTGTAAAGAATACATTATGCTTCATTTCTGGTTATGCATATACTGAATGAAATTGAGAGTGAAAGCTTAGTGTGCTGTCTTTAAAATATACATGCAAATACTGTGTTATCTCTGCAAACATTTAGTCATGGTTATGACTTTGAAACAGTCTAGTGTTTGTCTGAGCACTTGGAATGTGAACTGAATTATAATTTATATACTCTACTCCATTGTAAAATATTTAGTAGAGCATATCTAAAAGGCAAGATTAGAAAAATGAAGTTCCATGTAGATTATAATAACAATTTAGATATCTTTGAATAAAGAAAAACAGAATTCCTTATGTATTTATGTTTTGTTTATTTAGTTTTAGTGTTTTGTGGCCAGTGTTGCCCTATAGACTTTGCATTTGTGTGTTTTCTTTCTTTCTATCATTGGGAAACAACCAGTATTTTTGACATTTTCAGTATTATTGATAACCAGAATATCAGAAATTTGCTATAAAATAGTATTCTTAGAAAATGGCTACATAAGCAAGACTGGAAAAATGATGATATAAATGTATATGCTAATTTATAAGGGTCTCAGCCTTAGATAATTAACTGCAGGCATGTTTTGACTGCATGGAGCAGAGTTATCATCCAGGGATAAGCCAACTTAACCAGTTCTCCAATGGAGAGTGGTAAGCCCTAAAGCCATATGCAAACAAACAAGCACACAAAAAAACAGACAGAGTGTTGCTGCATTCATATAGACCTTGGACTTGGGAAACTGAAGGAGAAATATTACAAATTTTGACCAGCCTGGGTTACATATATAATACTTTCTGAAAGAAGAACAGAATCCTCTTCCACATTGTCACCCTCTCTTATCAGTCCCTGGAATACAGTGAACAGATTTACGTCTCTATATCCCTGTTCTTGAGAGACTTTCAAACATAGAAAGCCTTTAAGTATGTTTTAACTTAAGTAATTCATTGAATTATATCCAATTGTATGTATCACTGATTTGCCCCATTTGATTGTTGAGTATAGTCTGTTGTGTGTTTGTAGCAACTTGCTGATCCGTTCACTATTTATGACACAATAGTTACAATACTTTTTCTTTCAAACAATAATAAAACTATCCAACTGGGCATGGAGGTGCACACTTTTAAACCCAGCACTCAGGAAGCAGAAGCAGATGGATCACTGTGAGTTCGAGCTCAGCCTGTTTTACAAAGTGAGTCCAGGACAACCACGGCTACACAGAGAGATCTTGTCACGAAAAACCAAAAAAAAAAAAAAAAAATTCAGTAGGATATATATATGCACTTATGTATACACATGTATATGTAACATTAATAATAAAAGGAAGAGTGTCAGGTTGATAGTTAGAAGGCATGAAAGAAGTTCAAGGGAGGGTATTTGGGAATGGTTAGAGAAAAAAGAAGAAAGAAAGTGATATAATTCTAATTCAATTAAAATATTTTAAGTTCTATTTTCTGATACTTTCAAAACAGGATTTCTCTGTGTAGCCATGGCTGTACTGGAGCTTGCTCTATTGAGGGCATAACAGCAACTGGTAAGTATTCCATAGCTTCACATCCATGCATTGAGGGGGAACACTAACTAGACATAATGGGTAGCTAGGTAGGTAGGGAGATGGATAGATGGAATTTGTGTGGTGATAGGGAATATAAGGGGATTGGATATATATATATATATAGCCAATTTGGAGGAGAGCAGTTTCTAGGTGTTCTTTTCCTGACTCCCTCCTCAATTTCCATTTTCTCTGCCTCCCACTTGATATAATATGAACTGCCTGCTACTATAGATATAACATTTAAACTATGATCAAATAAATAATCTATCCTGTAAGTCATTCTGTCGTGTCACAGTATGGTAAAATAACTAATACATCTTTGGTGGCTATGATTAATCATTTGCAGTCATTTAAAGTGAGATTATTGTGAAGTAATACATACTTACAGAAAGACATATGTGACAAGTAATTATATTTGAAACATAATTCTCTGAGTGCGTCACCTAAATATGCTTTCATAAACAGCTTAAACTGAGCATCAGAGTAAAATCTTATCTTACGCTTATCTCTGAAATATATATTTTAGTAGCTTCCAATTAAAGTGTTAGAATGCAAATGCGACATCTTATTTCTCAAAGAATCAGTCTAAACTGGCTAGATCCCAGTCAGGCAGGTAGCAGAGTTAGGTAAGTACTTGTTCTACAAGTGCAAGGATCTGAGTTCAATTTTCAGAATCCACAAGGAATATAAAAAGTGCCATCTCTCATATCACTAAGGGATTTCCCTTAGCACTCTCAGTCAAACCAGCCTCACCAAATGAGGGCATTCCTAGTAAGCCTCTGGGAACAAAAAAATAAATGGAGAACTAACACTTGAGCCTGACCTCTGTTTGCACATGCACACACAGACACACACAAATATTTTTAAATAAAATAAATTTTAAAACAAATTAAAATTACTCTTAAAAGAATATTTCAGCCAGCATTTTTGTCTTAAATTTTAAAAAGAGTCAAAGAAACATTAGTATAATTGTTACAACAAAGGAACTTAGGCATTCTGTTTCAAATTTCAGGTTATAAAACCTAGATAGATCCCTCTGGCAAGTTCAAGCTGGCTAAACTGTCTCAAATTCTGAGTTCATAATAGTAATTTTTAGCTGTTACTCAACTTCTCTAGAGTAAGAAGCAAAGGTCAATAAAATGATTATTTCCTGAAACCTGAGAAAGAAGAAGCAATGACTTAGAAGAAAACCTCAAGGAAAACTGTAGATCACCTTTTCAATCTTGGATGGCGGGGGTTGAGGGTGGCAAAAAAGATTATGTGATGTTCAACCTTCCCTGGAAAAGAGTAAAAGAAGGCTAGCTATGCACTTTCAGGGCCTGGTTCTGAAGCTCTGCAAAGAAGTGTAGCACCACAATGCTTCTAAAGAAACAAGAGGTAGAGCCGGGCGTCATGCATGGTGCATGCCTTTAATCCCAGCACTCGGGAGGCAGAGGCAGGCGGATCACTGTGAGTTCGAGGCCAGCCTGGACTACAAAGCGAGTCCAGGACTGCTAAGGCTACACAGAGAGACCCTGTCTTAAAAAACCAAAAAAAAAAAAAAAAAAAAAAGAAAGAAACAAGAGGTTATATACTTCTTGAAAACATCAGCTATTGTAAGTAAAACACTAAAAAAAAAAAAAAAAAAAAAAAAAAAAAAAAAAAAAAAAAAAGGAAGTGTGCAAGCTGAAACAGAAAAGAATATTCTAGTCAAGTCTTGTTTTTTTGTGTCAGTTTTATTACATGGTAATTTTTTCTACTCATACAAAACACAGTCTATGGCCTATTAAACCTGAACAGTGATAACGCATTGCAAATCAAATCTCTGTTTGATAGCCTGAGTTAGAGCCCCAGAACCCATGACAGAGGAGAAAACCAATGCCAAGAGCTGCCTAATCTGGAACCAGGGAGGCATACACAAACTGTCATACCAACCAAGGACAATGTATGCAGTGAACCTAGACCCCATGTTCAGATATAACCAATTGACAGCTTATTCTTCAACAGCTGTTGGGGGAGCAGGGAATGCCTCTGACATGAACATTGTCAATTTGATCACTTCCCCTTGGTGAGGAGCCATGAAGGCACACAAAGGAAGGGGAAGCAGGCTATCCTGATGAGACCAGGGAGGGGAATAGGATGGAAGATGGAGGGAGAGTAGGAACTAGAAGATAGTCAAAGGGATAAAATGAGGATGTAATTTTACCTCCAGAATTTCACCTTAGCTTCTATTCCCATACAATCTCTCTCTGTCTCTGTCTCTGTCTGTCTGTCTGTCTGTCTGTCTGTCTGTCTGTCTCTCTCTCTCTCTCTCTTACATACACACACACACACACACATACACACACAACACACACACACACACACACACACACACATATACACACACTAAGGTATTTTTCAAAAGACGGAGCTATATTATTATATATCTTTATAGAAGCTATAAAATCAAAACATCATAGTCAATAAACTATTAGTATCATTAATATCAGAGCTAGAATAATACACACAGAAGTTTGTTTTTCTTAGTTATACTAGTGATTGGTATTGTTCTGTAAATTGCATTTAGCAGACAGGTGGTATCTGGACCAGTAAGACTCAGTATTTGAAAAGTCACTAGAATAATTGAGATGCTTTTTAGTACAGCTAGGTTTTAAACTCTGGATTTGGTTTTTTTTTTCTGGCTATAAACTGAATTTGTACTTTCTTTCTTACATGCAGTCTACAATATTGCTAAGACATACAGTTTTATGAATATTGATGTTTGTTGTTTAAGCTGTAGGTAAAAGCTTCTCAGATGTTGAGGGTTCATGCCGGGACACCACTGCCTTCATCACTTGGTATGTGAGAAAGATTGTTGGATCCCTATAAAGCAAGCCTTATCTGTGTTGTAGCATGGAAATACACGTGGTAGAAATTGCAAAATAATTTTAATATTAAATCTCTGGGCAATGTAGCAACCAACCATCTCTAATAAACAAACTGTAATACATTTTTTAAAATACATACTGTTGATTGGGAAGGTATAAAATAAATAAACAAATAAGCATATGTGATAAAACTGAATTAAACGTCTTGAAGTTAGAGAAAGCAAGATGCATGCATTGTATTCTGTTTCTTGAGAATTAGTGTTTGATGTCTTTGTAATACTATTAAGAGAGATTTGAACAGGGCTTGCCTTCTTTTCATCATATAGTGTCTATGAAACTATTATTATATCCATGTTACAGCAAATTTCATATATATTTTTTAAGTTTTGTTTAGCTTCCAACATTTTGTCCTTTGAGCTTTCAATGTTGTGAGATCCCCATGTGGCTTTAATGGAACATTACTGCCAGCATCCACTCCTCTGAGACGGCTCCATCCTTTTTATCATAGTCTCTTGATTCCTTTATGTCAGTGAGCTCACCTTCTGGAGTCCTTCTGGATCCACACTTAGCCTTTCCAAATGAGAACAATGTAAACATCTCCACATTATCGTTTTCCTCCAGTAATTTTATTTGCATTGCTACTAATTTAACTCTCAGTTTTAATTGTTGTTTTCTTTATTTTGGTCTCTGTTTTTTTTTTTTTTTTTTTTTGTTTTTGGTTTTTCGAGACAGGGTTTCTCTGTGTAGCCTTGGCCATCCTGGACTCACTTTATAGACCAGGCTGGCCTCGAACTCACAGCGATCCGCCTGCCTCTGCCTCCCGAGTGCTGGGATTAAAGGCATGCGCCACCACGCCCGGCTTTTATTTTGGTCTCTGGTAGAACATTTTATCCCTTGATTCTCCAGGTTTTATTTTATTTTATGCCTGTATGTCAATGTGAGACAAGAAAACAGAACTGCAAGCTTTACCATCTGAATGAACTGAATAACTGATGAGCAAACATCACTCACTGACCCATGTAGAAAGATATGTAGTGGTTTGTCACCAATCATGAAATGCTTTTTCTACTCACAAAAGTAACAAGTGGAATAAAGAGATAACATGGGTGCAATTCCTCAAAGCTAATTATTATGTTTTAAAAATGAAATAAAGTTATTTCAGTACTCCTGTTATTTGCTTAAGTGAAATTTATGAGTGGCAGTAATCCTTTGTGTCACGTTATAACAGTAACCCCTGTATCACCTGGATTCAATTGCTTCTATAAAATAAGTTGTATTGACAGGGAACTGTATATGAGCAGAGCTGGGGGTTCCCTTGTAGGGTCTATGATTGAAAAGTTTGAGATCACAAACAACAACCAAATAACATTCTAGTTTGAAGTTCTTTTGAATCAGGTAGTACACTGTGTAAAGTTTTCTTTGTTCTCTTTACTTTTGAAAAAGTTATTTATACCTATCTGCATCAAATTATAAAAACATCAAAGTATCAAATTTTACGCTATAACTTCTATTTATTATTATTGGTTAATTAAAACTACAGGAATCTCCAAAAGTATAGGTTTTGAGTAATGATGTACCCATATTATTTATATTATGGGACTGATTTTGTTAATATCTAGTTTGAATCTCATCATTGGAATACATTAAAATGATGACAGATATGAATTCAAATGTCACATTCAAATTACAAAAACTGGTGGACTCTAGGATGTGTGGCAGGTAGTAAGCAGAGCTGAAAGAAGAGCACATAGGCAATTCATTTCTAAGCATTTATACTATTAACAGAGATGAATGAACAAATTTAGTGCCTTCAACCCATAGTACATTAGTTATTTTAATTTCAATAAAACATTAATTTATAATTATTTTGCAATTAAAACTCTAAATTTAATTACTGTTCCTAGCACCTGCTTTCCATTGTATATTTTAGTAAATTAAGCTTTTTGGGGACTGGCCAAGTTGATAAGAAGAGAAAAAAACATAATCAAAAAATATCATTTGTCTGGAACAACAATGGAATTTTAAATTAAAAAGGGCAGTTTTTAGCAACAGTGTTTCTAAAGGCCAGATGAAGAATCACAGGGAGGGAATCTATGTAACATACCTAATGTGACACTAAGAGGCAGAGTGAAGAGTTTAAACCAGGAATTCTAGTTTCATGGCCTGGGCCTGGGACAGTGTTCATAAAGTCATAGTGTGAATCTAGATCTATCTTCCTACTATTGGCATGGAAACCTCATCAACACAGAAACTACACTTAGGTCTGCTCTGTCTTTAGTATCAGGAGCTCCACAGGCCCACAAGCAGAGTGCAGCATGGCTGACGCTGAGCACAGAACTATTGCTGCTGAGTGAAAGAATAACAAGCACAGATGAACACTCTGATATCATTTGGAGAAGAGTAGAAATCAATAGGATAAAAATGGACCATTGATTTTTTTCCACATTACTGTTTGCTTGTAGGTATCTTCATTTGCTCTTTTATTTATTTTGTTGGTTCTCTTTTCTTTGCAATTTTTATTAGTTACTTGAGAATTTTCTACAAGGCATTTGGATCATTTTCACGCCTCCTCCAATTCCTTACATATCTGCTTGCTTTTCCTATTCATCTAACTTTATGTTGTCTTTCATTTAAAAAAAAAAAAAAAAAAAACAACAAGTCCAATTTCTCTTGCCCTAATAGTATTTTAGATATGTGGAATTCCAGGAGCGACATTGTTTAAATAAAATGCCTAAGTCTTCCACTACCAGCACTTCTCAGTTATCAATAGCTTTTCAGTTAGTGGTAAGACTTCATCTCCTGCTGAACTCCTGATGGATGCTGGGATACTGTCTGGCTTGATCTTATATAGCTCCCTTTCATGCTCTCACAACTTTTGTGAGATCGTATGCATCACTGCCCTTCTTTTCCTAAAAACACTGCCTCCTTTAGTAAGTAAGCCACTGACTCTAGCTCTCACTGTCTTTTTTCCTCCTTTAACGTAATAATTCCTGAGACTTGGGAAGAGGAGGTGTGATACAGCTTTCCCACATACGGCTCAGCATTCCACAGTCTCTTATACTCTGCACCCGCACCTACTTGTAGGTCCCTGTGTTAACTGAGAAGTAAAGAACCAAGCTGCCCTGACAGGAATTGAGAGATGCATTAACATATGGTTATAACGCTAGCTACTTGTGAATTGGTACAGCAGTATTGCCAATATTCTTCGTCACCCTCCAGGATTTAATGGTAAGGTCGTTAGTGCTGAGGACACCACACACATAGAGCATAGAAGACAGGAAAATTAGTATTCAGCTGGAAGGATCATCCCTGCTGTGTTGCAATTATTATCTGTTTGGTCTAGGAAGCCAACAACTGATACAATAAAACTGTAGTGTATGTTAAAGCTGTAAGCATTATGCTGGGCAAAATCTAAACTACTACTAATCTACTAGTAAACTAAACCAAACTACTCTAATCTTATGGCCTCAAAAACCTACATATATCCCAATCACTTGCCAATCTGATCTTCCTCAGGCAGCTTCTCTCCCTCCCCTCCCCTCGACCCCCTGTCAACTGTCCAGCTACCAATTCTTCCAACCTCCTCTCAGAAGCTCCTCCTTCCATATCCTGTCCTACTGCCCAGCTGATTGGCTAAACAGTGCTTTATTGACAACTGCTGCATCCACTCAAGGCATTCCTCCACACTGCTGGCTGTCTTTCATGATGCTATAAGGTGCTATACATACTGCAGGAGAACAGTATTCTTCTGTTCTACCCAGCTGTGAAATATGAGAGCTACAGTCACTCTCAGCCTATCAAGATATGTCCTCTAATGCAATAGTGGCAGAATATCATGTGAGTAATGAACCACATTCTCCTTGAATTTAAGTCCTGCTTCATAAATCAAAACTCATATTTTCCACCTCTGGCTCAACTTCATAGTTCGCAGGGGAGACACCACTACTATGACCTTCTATGTTGCTGGTACTTCAGTCATTTTGTCTAATGTATGAGAGATCTCTGGAAGTCTAGTAGTCTTAGCATTTTCACATTGCTCTAGAAATTTTCGTGTGCTAAGCTCCTTGACAGTCATAAAGTAGTCGGACAATATTAGAATTTTTAGAAAAAAATCCAGTATCGACAAAACAAAAGCTTTGGGCAAATTTCTATTCAGATAAATAATAATTTTTATCATGTATATGTAACATTAAAATGTTTAAATATTTTCTTTAAAAATCAACTCCAATTTTGAAGTTCAAATTTAAGTGAGTATCTTATACTATGCATGCAGACTATCACATTCAGTCAAATACAAATTTGAGAAGTATCAACAATGAAAATTTTTTAAATATAAATATAGAGGAGAATATACTTGGTTTATTGACTTACTTTAATTAGTAAATCATGACACAACCCCTTCTGTTCCAGTCAAGAGAAGTAAAGGGATATTTAAAATTTCACATGCACAAATATTAGTTATTAGATTTTTTGTGCATTTCTTATATTAATTGGCCTTTAGAAAATGCTGTAAGATTACTATTGTCTATTATAAAGTTATTACTGAGAGTTCTTTTTCAATTATATATGTATTTTATTCATAATCTTCTTGCATAGCTGAAGTGAACACCAGTAAATGTCATTTAAAGAATTAGTATATTTCTATTTATAAGAAGCAAAATATAAATACATTTACCAAATTTTGTTATGATTAGAAGAAAATATTTAATGGAAGTTTTGGTTTCTTTAAAAACTCAGTTATAGTATGTAAATATGTTTTTCTTTCAGTCCTGAATTTAAGATGTGTGAATGTCTTAGTTTATCCTCAGCTGATACATGGCTCATGAGGGGCATGTTTCATACCTTGTGTGGCTCAGAGAGGAACTTGGTTTTTGCAGCTGGAGTTAGTGGAATCCTGAGGACTGAGAGAGTATGAATATCAGAGCCCAGAGAGAGGATAATACTTCAAGGAGACAGACAGAAGAGGAAGAAAGCTGCTTGTTCATTCTGCTGCATTTGTCATTTGATGTTGCTGGACTGCTAGATAGCGTGACAACTGAGATTTGTATTTTTGGAAAGAACCTAGACTACGCTAACCAGCTGGAACTTAGTCTGATGAGAACTCTTTCCCTTTTCCTATCTAAACTTCTTTCTTGCCTACTTCAAGTTAGGGTGTTGGAAGGAAGATAGAAGCATTAAGAAACTCTAAATAAAATGTAATAAAAGTAGCACCAACAAAATACATTAATTTAGGCCTAAAATGACTTCCTGACATTAAAAAATATATATATCTGCAAAATTAGAGAAGACCTAAAGAAAGAATAACTTGTTAAATTATAGTAAGTTATATTATATTTGATAAAGGATAATTTTCCTGACTACAGAACACATTAAAATGATCTTAGGCTCTTACCCTGTTATTATAAATTTCATGAAAATTACTTGTTCCACTAGACATCCACACAGTGGCAAAGAAGAGTCACACAGGAAGCGATCTTTAAATTATGACTCTGTCTGTATGTTTCTTGTGTCACTGAAGAATCTGAAATTTCCTTTTTAATATGATAAAGGCATTCATAAATGTCTGAGGCATTCAGATTGTCTTATTTTATATAATTTATTCAGATTACATCCAGATTGTTATCCCCTCACTTGTATCTTCCTGCTCTCCCATTGCTCCCCTTTTCTCTCTGTTTGCTCCCCTAGACCTCTGAGGGAAGGAAACCTCCTCCCCCACCATACAATCACAGCCTATCAGGTCTCATCCGGTACATTTACACAATGGAATACTACTCTGCTACTTAAATAAAACAAAAAAATCATGAAATTTGCAGGCTAATGGACTGAACTAGAAATGATCATCCTGAGTGAGGTAACGCAGACCCAGAAAGACACGCATGGTTTATACTCACTTATAAGTGGCGAGAGTCTCCATTCAGCCACTCAGCTGGGGATTGGGACAGATGCTGGGCATAGCTGCTGGACTCCAAGTGAGAGTGATATGGAAGAATTGGCAGATAGAAGGAACCAGAGGGTCCAGGAGCCCCACAAGAAGATCATTAAGGCTGGCAGAGCTGGACCCAAGGGAGCCTGCACAAACTACTGTACCAACCAAGGACAACACATGCAGTAAACCTAGAAGCCCTGTTCAGATCTAGCCAATGGACATCGCATTCTCCACCGTTGCGGGAAGTGCAGGAAAGCAGGCTATCTAGAGTGTCTTATTGTTAAGGAGATAAATACATAACAGAGTAGATTATATTACTGTGGAGTACTGACCATGAATTGCCATATTTGTTTAACACTTTCAGTAAACTAGAGACAGCAGGAGACAAAACTCAAACCACACCTACAGGGCGGTAACAATAAGCTTATCGATGAATTCAATTTTCTTTAAATTGGAAAGGGTTATTTGAAGCAGTGTACAATATTCCAGTGTTTTCACACACACACACACACACACACACACACACACACACACACACACACACATACACACAATGGCACTTTTTTCATGACACAATTAGAAAACAAATAACTGTAGATATAATTTCATTGATGAAGGTGAATAATTTTGAGGAGACTGTCTTCTGATTTTCATGTTTTATACCATAATAAAAGAATCAATATCATCACCATTGAAAATAATAGTATAATTTTGACTAGGGCCTTGGAAGGCATGTAAGAAGTATATTTATGTGACTGTAACTTTTAATTTTCCTTTTAAGACAATATAATAGGATGAACATACAAGTTTAGAAATTAAAGTTAGTTTGTTTTAGTTTATTGTTTCCTAGAAATATTCTACTATTTAGTAGTGTAAGTCTCAAGGTAGCATTTTAAGCACTGAGTATTAAAATTTAATTTATGAAACAGTAATTATCATGCTGTTTTATGATATACAGTATCATATAATGATTTAAATATTGTAATTATATCTAACATTTTTATTAAGTACTGGTGGTAACTTAGCTATTTTATCATAGGAAAAATACATGTGGTTACCTACAAACATGTCAATTTCATAACTGGTGGTCTATAACACTGTGCATATGTTTGCTCCTTTGTATAGCAGATGCTTATGACATAATCAAGAATGCACAAGCAGTCCTATCTCTTCTCTTCTTAATGCGAAAGTAGAGCTTTGTCATCTCCAGATCACAGATATTTCAGAAATGATTCCAGAGGTAGGTGACTGGTTCTCACCAGTGGGCACATTACCAAATGGGTAAGAGGCCTAAAAACCTGGAGTATGATTTCAAGCTATTCTTGTCACTTAGCATGTTAACTTTGGATGCTTTCAAAGAGTGAGAGAATCATGGGTTGAAATAGTGAGAATCATTGAATCATAAATGGCACATAACAGCTAAAAGCTGTCAATTTATATATCTGACCATAATAAATATTTATGGGACAAAATTACTAAGGCGTAAGAGCTTATAAATTCATGCACTGTAGCTTATTCCAACTAATACATTAAATTTTTGCTGTAAAATTAATTTTAAAGGCAACATATGGAATATAATTAAGCACATATTTTCAGGAAAAAAATCATTCTTTTAAATTTCTCACACTAAACATTTATAATATTTTCCACACAATATGTTTTAGATACGTTATCAACTCCCCATAAAACACTATATTTACTTTATATTCAAGTAGTATGAATAAAATAAAAAAATCACAGTATCTTTTAAAATCTCTCTGGAAGTGAAAAATTGAGTGAGTGTATGTGTGTGTGTGTGTGTGTGTGTGTGTGTGTGTGTGTGTGTGTGATGTGTAAACACACAGGTATGCATGTATGTGGGTGAGCACAGGTGTGTATGTGCAGTGACATGAATGTAGAGGCTAGAGACTACCTTGGGTCTTAGGTGCTTACCTTTCACCTTGTTTCACCTTGTCTGTCTTTATTGTCATTATTGTGCTGGAAAAGGCAGGTGTTTTTGAGCTCCTAGGCATTCTCCTGTCTCCCTGTCTCACCCTGACAAGAAAAACAGATTATAACAGCCTTGCTGTGCCTTCACTTACGTTGATTTGAACACAGATCGCTGTGTCTAAGTGACTTTCGCTGTACGATTGAGCCATCTCCTTAGTCTTTAAATTAATGTCTCTTTAATTTAGCAATTTTGGAAAGTTCTTGTGTGTATGTCTGTGTGTGTTTGTGTGTGTGTGTTTCTCTAAATCCTTTGTGAATTAACAGTTCCAAAGTACAAAGGTAGGTAGGATTTGAAATGAAAATGTTTTTATTTAGCCTATACTTTCAGTGTGTATATAATTCTATGCTCATGGTGTTTATTGTTTCAGTACACAAAACACATCACATATCATTGTCTTATGGTTCACATAATTTCTGTGTGAATCCATTGCAATTCTGATCTTTATTACCTTTTAGATGATTTCTTATCTTTTCCCTATCTTTAAAGATGTGAGGCTTTTTAATATTTAGTTTTCACACTATAGCTTTAATGTCTCCAAATATAGTTTTTAGGGGGCATTCAAACTCCATTTTTTAAGTCTTAGAAGAAGTTCAGTGCCTTCTTAAACCTATGCTTTTCTGTGTCCCATTATTTTGTAAAGTAGCCAACAGTCTCTATTCCAGTATTTCTGCTGTCACTTTCATTCTTTCTCCTTCTCAGGCTCCAGTGACATATTAGTTACAGTGTAAAAATACTGCCACTGTCTTCGTACTCTCTTTATGATTTCAACAGTGATCTTTGAAGGTTTCTCGGATGAATGTTTTCTTTTTATTTCTACTTAGTTGTAACCAACTTCTACGGAGAGATCTCTAAGTCTATCATTTCTTTTCACACCATCCTACATAATGATTTTGCGTTTCTTCACTTTCAATTTCACTTGGCTCTGTCTTACATTCTCATTCCCTCTAATTGAATTCCCAAGATGTTTACATACAATATCTATTTTTCCAGTCATCTCAGGAGCATGTAGTAATAATTATCTCAAATTTCCCTTTGGTGTTTCCAAGAATGAGGCATGAGGCACTTAAGTCTGCTTCAAATTTGTTGTTGTTGTTGTTGTGTTGATTCCTTGTTTAGAAGAATATTGTTCGTTGTTAGTTTTAAGAAGAATAATACCTAAGTCAAATTTTTTATGTCTGGGCCATTTTCGACCTAAGCAAGCTATGTAGGTCATTCCGGAGTTTAAGCTGGGTTTTCAGGTTAGTGTTATTATCTTCATAGCACCACAGATTTCAAATCCTCTGAGGAGGCTATTGACACCCAGTATATAGAACAGTATTTGTGGTCTGTGAAGATTTTCTTCCACATTCTTTCTAGCAGGTATAGACTTGTATCCCATCCTTCCCAGTGATAGACACGTGGTACGAGGAAGGACTCTGTTTCCTCTTTCTATCTGTTGAACTTTTCCTGATCATAGAACTTAACGCTGTATCCATTCTCATGACTGAAGAACGACTTAGCAGTGACGGCATGCTGGAGCCTTGCACAGAGGACCCTGGCTTAGTTCTCAGCATCCGCATGGCAGTTCCAGATTTAAGCATCCAACACTCCCCTTTGGTTTTCAGACACACCAAGAATTCATGCAGTGAGCTTCTATACCTGAGGGCAAAACACTCCAAAACATAAAATGAATAAAATTTAAAAAACATTGTATCCATTCTCTATGTTTGTCTAGATTTCTTTAAGTATTAGTTTCTATATTTCATATATTGCCATGAAATATTATGTGGAGCTTTTTATCTTGCTTTTCTCTTTTCTGTTCACATCAGTATTTATGAATACAGTTTTGTCACTAAATTCTTAGAGTGAATATAGTTATTGTTATTGAATCAACTATAGTAACTGTGGGAATTTTAAATACCATATATATCTGACTATAATTATATTTAAGTTTCATTAATGATAACATCAATATAGACTGAAAAAGCCGCCAAAAAGCATTCTTATTATTTTAAGAAATGCTTGATTTTCATCAGGACTGTGTGGTTATCTTAAGAGGAAAAGAATCTAGTAATTAAAACAACTTTCTTCCATTTTAAAAATTATTGAATAGATTTTTCTCTCATCAAATATATCCTAACCATTGTTTCTCCTCCCTTAAATCTTCCCAGAACTCCTCTTTACCCCAGTTCCATCCCCCTCCATTTCCTCTTCAGAAAAGAGCTGGCCTCCAAAAGGAAACAGCCAAACAGGAAAAAAAAAAAAAATAAGACACATGCCTGTAATCCCAGCACTTGCTGAGGCAGAGGCAGGCAGATCTTTGAGTTCCAGGGCAGCCTGGTCTACAAAGCAAGTCCAGGGCAGCTGAGACTATAGAGACAAACCCTGTAGAACCTCCCCATCCCCACAAAAGACAAAGCAAAAGCCTTCAAACAGAGGTTGGACAAGGCAACCCAATGTGAGCAAAGTGGTCCAAGAACCATCAAAAATGGTAGAAATACACCCACTACCACTGTTATAAATCCCACAATATCACCAAGCTATCAGGAATAATGTAAGTAGAGGACCTGGTGCAGACCCATTCAGGTCCTTTGCTTGTCACTTCTGTTCAAGAGCCAATATGAGCCTGGCTTAGTTGAGTCAGCGGGCTGTTTTCTTCTAGCATTCTCTAAGCAATCTGACTTCTACAATCTTTCCTTCTCCTCCTCCATACTGTTCCTTTATTGAGAATTCTCTGTTTAGATTTGTACCCCATTTTCTTTTTTAAATTTTATTTTTAGTTATATATTCACATTAAATCTTGATTCTTAACCCCTTCCCTCCTCTCCTGGTACAATGCTCCCACACTCTTACCCCTACTCTGCCTCCCCCTTTTCTCCTCAGAAAATGCGAGGCCTCCCCTACCTGTAGGAAGAACAAGGCCTGCTGTTGATCAGTAACAAAGCCCATTGTTAATAATGCATGCATGCCTGGCTTGGCATAGAGCCGGCCTAAGACTTGCCCAGGTATGCTCAGAGACTGATGACTTCATAATTGGTGAGGAGACACAAGCCAATGAGGAAGAGCAATAGCGGCATTTTGTAGTCCAAGAGCCAATAGGATGCTGGGTGGGGGCTATAAAGGGGCATCCTCTTCTTGGAATAAACGAGTCTGCTTTTGCCTCTCTCCTAACTCCCACGGTCTCAGTTTTTGACACTGCCCCAGCTCACTCCTGCTCCCCAAGGGTCCCAGGCCTGGTTTCAAGCAACACCCACCAGCCAGCCTCAGCACATCAAGTTGCATCAGGACTGAGCTCATCCTCATCCACTGAGGCCAGATAAGGCAGTCCCGTTAGGGGGAAGTGGGAAAAAGAGTAGGCTTAAAAAGAGTCCATGTTGTATACAGCATCCACTCATTTTACTAGATGATCCACATGAAGATCAGCCTGTTTATCAATTACATATGTGTAGAGTCAGTACATATTATTGGTATGCCCATTTTGAGTACCTCAAAAAAATCCCCATGAGGCACAACCTATGCAATAGCACAAGGATCATTATAAAAACACAAGCCAGGCTGCGACTTTCTCCACTGCAGTGGTATCCGGAGGAGACCCTGTGTAGGGTTTATAGTATTTTTTATTAATTTATTCAGACTACAACTGAATTGCTATCCCATCATTTGTATCCTCCCATTGCTCCCTCCCTCACACTTTCACCCTATTCCCCTCCCCTATGACCGAGGGGGCCCTCCTCCCCCACATTATGGTCATAGGCTATCAAGTCTCATCTTGGTATCCTGCTTATTCTTTCTTTGAGTGCCATGAGGCCTCCCCACCCAGGAGAGGTGGTCAAATATGGGGCACCAGTGTTCATGTCAGAGTCAGTCCTAGCTCTCCACATAACTGTGGAGAATGTCCTGCCCATTGAATAGATCAGAGTAGGGGTTCAATATTTACTACTTGTATTGTCCTTTGTTAGTGCAAAAGATTGAACAGAGCCCCCTGGGTCCAGAGCCACCTATCACGATGTTCTTCTTGTAGGTTTCCTGGACCCTCGGGGTCCTTCTTTTTCCCAATCTCCTATTTGCCTTACCTAGAATGCCAGAGGATGTTCTTACATCTATCCCAATCTCCTGGTAAGCGAAGACTTTCATGGGACATGTATTTTGGGCTACAGCCCAATTAAAAGTGAGTATATACCATGTGAGTCTTTCTGCTTCTGGGTTAACTCACTCAGTATGACCATTTCTAGTTCCATCCACTTGTCCACAAATTTCTCTATTTCCATGTTTTTAATAGCTGAGTAGTATTCCATGGTGTAAATATGCCACAGTTTCTTTATCCATTCTTCAACTGTGGGACATTTAGGATATTTCCAGGTTCTAGCTATTATGAATAAGGCTGCTATGAACATGGTTGAGCATATGTCCTTGGTGTGTGGAGTACCATCTTCCGGGTATATTCCAAGGAGTGGAATAGCTGGGTCTTGAGGAAGTCTTATTCCCAGTTTTCTGAGAAAGCACCAGATAGATTTCCAAAGTGGTTCTATTAGTTTGCATTCCCACCAGCAATGAAAGAGTGTTCCTCTTTCTCCACAATCTTGCCAGCATGTGGTGTCACTTGAGTTTTTTATCTTAGCCATTCTGATGGGTGTAAAATGGAACCGCAGAGTCATTTTAATTTGAATTTCTCGGAAAACCTAAGATGTTGAACATTTCTTTAAGTATTTCTCAGCCATTCGATATTCCTCTGTTGAGAATTCTCTGTTTAGTTCTGAGCCCCATTTTCAATTGGGTTATTTGGTTTGGTGGTGTTTAATTTATTGAGTTCTTTATACATATTAGACCTTTGTCAGATGTGGGGCTGGTGAAGATGTTTTCTCAGTCTGTAGGCTGTGGCTTTGTTCTGTTGACAGTGTCTCCTGCCTTACAGAATTATAGTGGTTTTTTTACAGGTCTCTTTCCCTCCCAGCATTCCCAAAGTAGGGGGGGGGCGCCCCAGCTTGGCAAAGTGCTTACTGGTTAAGATACATAAGGGGGTCTTGTGTTTAAAAATACTATGTTACAAAAAGGTTTCAAGGGTACCTGCCTGCAGCTCCAACTTCCTTTGATCTCCTTTGTCACCTCCTTACTGAGGGGGGGTGCCTGATTTGTCACCTCCTTACTGAGAGGAGTGCCTGATTTGGGTTTCAGATGAATGTACTGTCCTGTGCTAATTGGCTATTGCTAGGGCATCAAATCTATAGTTACACTGGGATGGTGCCTTTTGGTATGGTTTTCTAGTGACCATATCTCCGCTTGGCAGGGAAGGAATGTGGGAAAGTCAGCCCTCGCTGCAGGTGTTCCTGAGCTTTTAAGCCTATTTCTTGAAACCTTGCCTCAGTGACCCTGAGATATGGATTTTTAATTTTATTTTTTTGGTCTCTCAATCAGGGTGTCTTTCTGGGTCTGAGTTACCTCACTCAGGATTATCCTTTCTAGTTCCATCCATTTACCTGTGAATTTAATTATTTCTTTGTTTTTAATAGCTGAGTAGTATTCCATTATGTAAATGTACAGCTGAGATGTCCCTCAACTGAAGAATGGATATAAAAATACAATACCCTTTTTCTAATTGGATTTTTAAATATCCAATTGTCTTAGTTCTTAATATATTTTGGATATTAGACCTCTATCAGATGTAGGGTCAGAAAAAAAAACCAAAACAAACAAAAAACTTTTTTCCAATTCTCTAGTCTGCCTCTCTTTCTGATTAGGATGCCTTCATCTTACAGAAGGTTTCACTTTCATGAGGTCCCATTTTTAGATTATTGATCTTAGTCCTGAGTTATTGCTATTCTGTTCAGAAACTTGTCTCCCATGCCAAAACATTCAAGGATGCACCCCCACTTTCTCTTCTATCAGGTTTAAGTGTATTTGGTTTTATGTTGAAATTTTTGATGCACTTGGACTTGAGTTTTGTACAGGGTCATAGATATGGATCTATTTTTTTAAAACATGCAGACATTCAGTTTGACAAACACCTTTTGTTGAAGATGCTTTTTTTCCCCAGTGTGTATTTCTGGCTTCTTTATTTAAAAAAAATCATGAGTCCATATGTTCATTTTTTTTTTGCATCTTCAATTCATTTCATTGATCAATGTGTCTGCTTTATGCCAATATCATGCAGGTTTTTATTACTAGAGTGGTGTGGAGGAACCTGAAATCAGGGTTGATGATACCTTAAGAAGTTCTTTTTTGAGTTCAAGATTTTTTTAGCTCTCCTGGGTTTTTCATTTTTTCACATGAAGCTGAGGCTTGTGAAGAATTGTGTAGGAGCTTGACGGGATTGCATTGAATGTGTAGATTGCTTTTGGTAGGACGGCCATTTCCACTGTTAATCCTACTGATCCATGAGCATAGGAGATCTTTCCATCTTCTGATATCTTCTTTACCCCCAAATTTCCTGTATCTATTGAGACTTAATTTGTCTTTGAGTATGTCGAAGTTTTACAGAAAGTTCCCTGAGGTACTGAGTACAAGGTATATTCTTTTATGTTTGGGTGGAATATTCTGTATTTATCTTAAGTTCATTTAGTTTATAACATCAGTTAGCACCAAAATTTCTCTGTCTACTGTTTCTCTAGATGGCTTGTCCATTGATAAAAAGTGTGGTATTAAGTCTCCCACTATCAGTGTGTGGAGGTCAATATGTGATTTAAGATGTAGTGGTATTTCTTTTACAAACTTGGGTTCTATTTTGTTTGGGATGACAATAGTTGAAGTGTCATCTTGGCTTTATATGTAACATCACTAAGATGCCACATGTTAGGGGTTTCTGCAGCTTATATTTAGCTTGGGGCATAAAGAAAATGGAGGCAAAAGGAGCCAAAGAATGACATGTATGTCACATCAACTCGAAGAAAATAAAAACCTGTGGAGGTCAACTTAAGATCACAATTTAATCATGCGTTATAAATTACAAATCTCAGAGCTACTTCCTATTAGGTTACTGTGATGTCTCGGCTAGCCCGAAATTCACTGTGTAGCTCAGGCTAGTGTGGAGCTTATTGCAATTCTCTTCCATCAGCCTTCTGAGTACTTGGACTACAGGTATGAAAGACCATTATCTCTCATCAAAGTCTTTAGTAGTGCCTTGAGATCCAGTGTTCGACTGTGGAGAGAGCCCACTAAATGATCTGGACTTTAGAAATTAGCAAATGAGATGAACAGTTTGCTTATTTGAATCCCCCTCTCGAATTATGATGGCCTTGATTATATGGTCTTTTCATTAAAACACAATCAATTCTGAGACTGCTGCTTCTGGCTAAATCTAATGTATGCTCATGTCCCATAGGCATAATCTGACTTAATTTAAAAATTAAGTTTCAAATACCATAAATAAAAACAGTTAATAAACAGAAGATGTAGCACAAAATACTATTTAATGTATGTGTACCTGGTTTTCTTTCTTTAGACTATGTTACATTTGGATACAGCTTAGTAACCAGAGATTCATTTCTTTTTGCTATTTCACAGTGAATTTATAGATATGATTTCATTTCCTATGGTCTTCAGAAAAGCATTAACATCTTGCAGACTGTTATTCAGTAATATCAGAGAGCCAAATCACCCTCAGCTAAATTTCCAGTGGAGGTAATCCTCATTGGAAAGGAAAATATTACTATAACGTAACTACATGAAGATTAAGAGTAATGGAAATTTGTGCGACAATGTAGGAAATGACAAATATGGACTTTCAGATGTTTGGTTTCCATTAGCTGTAATATAAATTACTTGAGACAAATGGCAGCATTTGGCATGTTTACCACTGTCAGTTGGGGAGTTCCATGTGTCCTCACTCTGATATGTTTTGTATACTTTAGGGAGAACAAGTGAGGCTTTGTTTACCTAGTAAGGTTTCCAACTCTAAAAGCTGTATTTTCAGAGCGGGAGAGATTGCACAGGATTAAGGGCAGTTACTGCTCTTGCAGAGAACCTGAGTTGCCTTCCCAGCATCCATGTGGAGAGCCTCATACTTCAGTTCCAGTTCAGATGCCTTCTTCTGGCCACTGTAGGCACAGAAATTCCATACAGAGAGAAACATACATAATTTAAAAAATACATTTTTTTTCGAGACTAGGTTTCTCTATATAGCTTTGGCTGTCCTGGACTCTGTAGACCAGGCTGGCCCCGAACTCACAGTGATCCACCTGCCTCTGCCTCCCAAGTGCTGGGATTAAAGGTGTGTGCCACCACCGCCCGGCAAAAAATACATTTTTAAAATATGAGCTTTAATTGTCCTTTAAACACTTCACTGTGGCTGCAACATATGAAACATTTTTTTTTCTGCATCTGAAGTTTGAAAGAAAAAATAAAATTTATACACTTTTATACAATTTGATAGTTTATCATTAGATAAATATATTTATAATTACATTATTACTTTGTAATTCTATGTCTCTATTATCAAACTGATAATTTAACTTATAATGTTTTAATTTTTAAATCTACTTTGTCTTAAATAAGAAGAGATGCTTTTGCTTGCTTTTTGGTATGTCTTCATTAAATATCGTTTTCTTTGACTTTCAGTCTATGTGTTCATTTAGCTTTTAAAGTAAAAAAAAAAAAAAAAAGGGAAATTTTGCTTTGGGATTTGCATTACAAAAAGGTCTGGTCAGTTTAAGTCAATAAATAAAGATATTTACTTAAAAGCCTGACTAGATGATTATCTATAGATATGTTTGATTTTGTTTCAAGCACAAATCAATTAGGGTATGTATTCATTTTTATTTGTACTTCTTCTGACAATTAGTTCATGAAAATAAGAATACTTTCCTGTACATATAAGTAGTTGCAATGAAAATAATAAAACTGCAGGCTTTTATAGAAGATGATATATGATAGATTATTTTTGAAGATATATTTGCCTCTATTGATTAAAGTTAAATGCTAGCTTTTAAAAAAAAATGTTTTATTGATTCTTTGTGAATTTCCCATCATGCACCCCAACCCACTCATCTCCCCACCCCTTTATATCTCCTTTCCACCCTTGCAATCACCCCCAAAAGAAAACAAAGTTATATACCACCACCACCACCACTACTACCACTAAATATCATTGTGCCACACTCAGTCTCAAAAAGCCTTATGTGAAAATGTTCATTACAATGAGTCATTGGTCCGATTCCAGACCCCTGGCTTCTGATACATCATTAATACTAGATCCCCTCTCTGGGACTCCTCTTGGATATACTGTTGTTGTCCTGTGTCATGAAGATCCTGCACAGGATCCACAGGACCAGACCGTCACATAATCTACTAGTTCATAGAAGGTGTAAATGTTGGGGTATGTCAACACATAACCCTGGATCTGGGCCTGGATAGTAGCAGAGTTGGGCAGCCTTCCAGCTTCCCTATGCCAGTGCTACCAGGGCCAGCGCTCCCGTTTTGCCCAGGGGAGAAGTGGAGGCAGCTATTCCAACTATGGCAGGCAGCAAGGGAATTGTGTCGCTTTCCTGTGCCCACTCCATCAGGGCTAGTTAGCTCTATTGCACTGCCCAGGCAAGGTGTGGACCCATTCTACTAAGTGCTGCAGCTGACATGGGGTGTGGCCTGCTCTCCTCTACCACCTCAGCAAGGGGCAAGGGCAATTCTCTTGCACCCCTGCCATAAGGGATAGCTCTCTAACAGTGCCAGGTGGGGTACAGAGCCAGCTCTTCCTTGTTCATGTACCAGAGCTAGATCACCTGCACTCAAGCCACCAGGGCCAGCTCTACAAAGCTGCTCAGGCAAAGTGTCCCTCTGTTGTGAGCATTGCAGGTGGTGGTGGTAGCAGTTTTCCAGCTCTCATCCCCTTGGGGCTATCTCTCACATTCTGCCTAGACTTCATTATATACTTTGTCTACATGTTACCAAAATTTCTTGAGTCATCTAAGGGAGGAAGTTCACATATTATATCATCCTGCCAGACATTTCATAAAATAGTCTTTGCTTCTCTTGATTTGAGGAATATTTCTTCTATATTTGATTGGTACTAGGATTCTATTACAAAGAAATGTTGAACTTTATAAATACATTCATGCATCTATTGATAAATAATATTTGCATTTTATTTTTTCTTTTCTTCATGAAATATATTGCATTTATTTATTTACAGATAGTAAGCCACCTTTTCATCCCTGTGATGAATCTCTTTTTATGGGGATGAATTATGTTTTTGATATGTTGTTGGATTATATTTTACATCATTTTATTGAGAAGTTTGTGTCTGCATTTATTTCTCATAAAAGTAATCATTTCCTTTTGCTGTTGTGCTTCATCTTGGTTTGGAATCATGTGAAAATTACCTTGGGAGAATGAAGTTGTAAGTCTCTCCCTATCATGTATTTTCTTTTCTTAAGAAAATGTTGTCTTACTCTTTTATAAGTTTGGGTGATTTGAGTATTGAGACCTCAGTTTAGAAGACATTTTGTTGGTAAATGAAGGCTTTCGTGAAACATGCCCTTTGGGCTAGTATGCAGATATAAGTGAGTATATACCATTTGAGTCTTTCTGCTTCTGGGTTAACTCACTCATTATGATCATTTCTAGCTCAATCCATTTATCCACAAATTTCGGGAATTCCTTGTTTTTAATAGCTGAGTAGTATTCCATAGTGTATATGTACCACAGTTTCTTTATCCATTCTTCTACTGATGGACACTTAGGCTGTTTCCATGTTCTGGCTATTATGAATAAGGCTGCTATGAACATGGTTGAGCAAATTTTCTTGTTGTGTGCTGGAGCATCTTCTGGGTATATTCCAAGGAGTGGATTAGCTGGGTCTTGAGGAAGCCCTATTCCCAGTTTTATGAGATAGCACCAGATAGATTTCCAAAGTGGCTGTACTAGTTTGCATTCCCACCAGCAATGAAGGAGTGTTCCTCTCTCCCCACATCCTCGCCAGCATGTGGTGTCACTTGAATTTTTGATCTTAGCCATTCTGATGGGTGTAAGATGGAATCTCAGAGTTGTTTTGATTTGCATTTCCTTGATGACTAAGAAGGTTGAGCATTTCTTTAAGTGTTTCTCAGCCATTTGATATTCCTCTGTTGAGAATTTTTTGTTTAGTTCCAAGCCCCATTTCTCAATTGGGTTATTTGGTTTGGTGGTGTTTAATTTCTTGAGTTCTTTATATATTTTGTATATTAGACATTTGTCAGATGTAGGGTTGGTGAAGATCTTTTCCCATTCTGTAGGCTGTCGGTTTGTTCTCTTGACGGTGTCTCCTGCCTTATAGAAGCTTCTCAGCCTCATGAGGTCCCATTTATTTATTTATTTATTTATTTATTTATTTTTTTATTTTATTTTCTTATTTTATTTTTTTTATTAATTTATTCTTGTTACATCTCAATGTTTATCCCATCCCTTGTATCCTCCCATTCCTCCCCCCCCCCCATTTTCCCATTATTCCCCTCCCCTATGACTGTTCCTGAGGGGGATTACGTCCCCCTATATATTCTCATAGGGTATCAAGTCTCTTCTTGGCTACTGCTGTCCTTCCTCTGAGTGCCACCAGGTCTCCCCCTCCAGGGGACATGGTCAAATGTGAGGCACCAGAGTATGTGAGAAAGTCGTATCACACTCTCCACTCAACTGTGGGACAGAGGGGAGGACATCCTATTGGGACTCTAAATAAGAGAAGCATGGGAGAATAGCAAAATAGAAGGATCCAGAGGGTCCTAGAAACCTACAAGTAGAACATTATGAAAGGCAGATTTGGGCCCAGGGGTCCCGCTCAAACTAAGGCACCAGCCAAGGACAATACAGGCGGTAAACTTTAAACCCCTACCCAGATCTAGCCAATGGTCAGAACATTCTCCACAGTTGAGTGGAGAGTGTGATATGACTTTCTCACGTACTCTGGTGCCTCACATTTGACCCTTGGAGGGGGAGACCTGGTGGCACTCAAAGGAAGGACATCAGGTTACCAAGAAGAGACTTGATACCCTATGAGCATATACAGGGGGAGGTAATCCCCCTCAGGAACAGTCATAGCGAAGGGGAATAATGGGAAAATGGGAGGGAGGGAAGAATGGGAGGATACAAGGGATGGGATAACCATTGAGATGTAACAAGAATAAATTAATAAAAAAAATTAAAAAAAAAAAAAAAAAAAAAAAAAAAAAAAAAAAGAAGACATTTTGTTACTGATTCAGTCCAACTACCCACTAATGGTCAGTTTAGATTGACTTGAGGCCAATTGTAAAATAGAATATAGAGGAAACAGGAGTGTATGAAAGAAGAGGCTAGACATTTCACACTGTACAATAAACAAAGAGTAATGAAGGGCCCTTCATGTAGCAAATTTCCTCCAACTATACAATATCCCCTCAAGTACCCAGAACCTCCAAGAAAAGCAGCACAAACTGAGTATAAAATATTCAGCATATTATCCTATGACAAATATTTAATATTCAAATCTTATATTACAACTTCATTCTATAAAGACTCATGGCCATCTCATAATAAAAATGAGTTTAGTCAATATTCAGTATCCACGAACTCTTAGTAGTTTCATTGTTCAAAAGCTAGATTTCCCACCATCCAAGCCAAACTAGGACTGTGAACAACTAAAAAAGTAAAAAGGAAAATTATGTAATTCCAATATTCAATAACAGACATCTCTATTCTAAAATAGGAGGCTCAAGGAGTAGGTGATAATCAGACCAAACCTAGCATGTGAAACATTGTGTCCCACAGCTCTTCATTCAGCATGCAGGAAATGTGCTGCTGTGATGCTTGCTCCAAGTCCACTCTTTACTTTCGTTGCTCTTGTTTTGATAAATTACCTTGACCAAAAACAAGAAGAGAAAACAGGTCTTTCTTATACTTCCAGATTACCGCTCATTATTACCCAAAACTTAAGGAAGAAACTTGAAGCATCATGCTCACAGTCAAAAGGAGAGTGAATAAATTCATGAGGCATTGCTCACTTGCTTTCTACTCGCTTAGATGATCATGCATGTAAGAGGTGAAAATTTAACTGAAGATAGGACTCAATAATGTAGCCTCCATGAAGAGATCTATAATAGAGTGGATACTTGTAGTGATGTGGCTGCCATGAGATCACATACACTGATGGAGGTAATCACTCCCTAATACTCCTAACAAGTAAGCTTAATAAGTATATTGGTTCACGTAAGTGGACATGGCTGTTGACTTAGTTTTCTTTGCTACTGATGACCTACTGGGGTCAATATTAACATGTGTTTGTTTGTGTCTCCCAAAGGAATGTAATACAACAAATTGGCACCTAACATGGAGTATAACAAAAGAAAGGATGGTCTCAGGAGGGGCTATTGCATGACCCTCTTATGAAACTGAGGCTAAGAAATGCAATGGGCATGAATTTTTATCTTTGATTAGATATGGCCATCATTCCCCATGCTGTATGTGATGTGATTTCTTAAGTTTTTCTATGGATCCTGCTGTGGGGTAAAAATATATATATATATATGCAATTAAGGCTTTACTATCTAGAGGAAAAATACATGAAAGTGGAAAGACGTCCCAGTGAGAGCATGTTATACTGTGTGGTCTAAAATTGTACACTCAGATAATGAATGGGATTCACTGAGTAAGTATAGAGATATCATAAATTGGTTGAAGAATAAGAGAATACACTTAAATTTCTAAGAGTATCAGGCATGCTATTAGTGCTGCTGTACTTTGGTCATAAGACATTCAATTAAGCCATGAGGCTAAGATGGCTTCCCAGGAATAACTGGCTCATGTTATAGAGAGAAAAAAAAAGTTGGAAAGGAACAGGTGAGTCGTATCTTCCACACTAGCCTCTCTTAACCTCTGCATCCATATAAACTTCACACAGTGTAATATGTGAAGACAGTACTTCTTTGTATTTTGTATGGCTCCTAGCCAAAACAAAAAGACAAAGTAGGTCTGTGTTAAAGAGCTGCTACTAGAATCCAAATAATCTTGGAGCTCATAAGAGAAGCCAGACATTGAGAAATGAGAAAAAAAAATGAGATCAAATGACATAGGATATCTCTCAGTTCTCCTGTTTAAAGTAGAGGAAGAAATAAAAACGTGATTCAGCATGTATCTGGGGCATTAATATTGGTCTTGTACAGGAAGCCATGATAGTCAGGGGATATTCTGTTCTGAACTGCTTGAACTGGGAAGGACATTTAAATAAGAAAAAAGAGACTCTCACAGCTTGACTGCAGAAGCTATGGGTCTTGGTGGTTGATTCAATCATTCTGAGGGACTTGGATACAAGAAATCTGAGTATTACATGTACTCACCCTTTCCAGAGATGGAGGCTACATAACTGAGACAATTTGAAAGAAAGCCATTCCTATTGTACTGGCTCATATGCATCATTAAAACCTCTTGGCTAGAGGCTAAAGTGATGGTTCAGTAGTTAAGAGCACATGGTGTTCCTGCAAAGGATCCAAGTCTGGATTCCTGCACCCACATAAAAACTCACAACTCTCTGTAACTCCTGTTTGAAGTCTTTTTCTAGCCTCCTAGGGTATTGTGCATTCACAGAGTTTACAGGCATATATGCAAGCAAAACATCCATGCATAAAATGAAATAAAATTAAAATTAAATAAAATAAATCTTTAAAAGTAAAGCAAATAAAACACCAAAAATCAATTTTGTTAATTCCCAGTGAAGTACCTACCCATGAAGATCATGGACTGAGACACAATAGAGGGAAAATACTATTGAAAGAATTGGTTGTCAACTTTAACAACAGCAAAACACATCTTTTATTTTAAAAGAAGTAAGAGATATTTATTCTGAACAAAATATTAAAGACCATGATCTGGAAATACAGATTCAGGTTATCTCAACTACTATGTTATAATATTGTACCAGTTTTGTGGAGTTTTGATAACATAAAAACTAATACAAATAAAAACAACAAACAAAAAAGAACCTCCAAGTATGTTTAAAGTACATTGGTAAAAATACCAGGTGGGTTACCATTGAAATAGGAAAACCTCTGTAATAGATTACCAGATGCTTTGTTGGTGGTGGTGGTTGCAGAAGCTAATAATATATTTTCAAATTCCAAAACTATTCAACAGCATGGATTTACCTGGAGCACACAAGTAAGTGAGGAATAGCAATTAAGCTTGCTGAAGACAGCATAATATAAATTGGTTCCAAATCTTCAACACTTCAGCTCTCAGTCAGCCAATCATTGCTGTAGAATCATTAACATAGGTGCAGCACTGATTTTTATGGGGAACTTCATTTCATGTGGGCATAAGACACATGGTCCTTGATGCCCAGTTCACTGAACTATAAAAGTTAATTTAAATGGGCTTGTCAATATTTCTGGACATCCATTTGTTGTAGAGACTTTAAGACATAATGGAAAGACTACTTAAAATATGGGCAAAATGTCCACACTCATCTCTTCTTTATAATAGCCTCTCTGGTCAATGTCCATTCCTGCTCCACTAGTGTGCTTTTCTCCACAATAGTATCATTGGTTATTTGTTACTTTCACCTTCTAGAGTGTGTCGTATTTATGGATAATGAGTTTCTGGGGGTATTATACTATGGTCTGTATCTTCCTTCTAAGTTCATTAGACTGAGATCGTCATAAGAGGAAAGATGAATCCTGAAAACATGGGGGTGAATAGCTATCACCCCAGAGTAATAAAATAACTAATGATGTTTAAAATGTCCCATAACTTTGTAAAGTATACATTTGAAAATGTCCAGTTTTTAATTTCTGTAAAATTTCAAAACTTTCTTTAAAAAAGTTTAAAATCTCTCAATTGTGTGTTTTTTCAATATCAAGATAAAGTACCTCTTTTTTAAAAGAGTGAGGACCCAGCATAATTATAAGTTTTAGAGGGCAAATCCAAGTTTTAACAGTATGAACAATTAGTTTTTCCTAAAATCGGTATCAAGCAGATTACTTGAATGTTACAAAAAGTTTGACTATCAGCAAGGTATCTTCTTGTGTATGAATGCACAGCTTTAATATGTCAGTAAATAAGTGCTGTTTTAAATCCTATATTTTATAAACTTGGATTTTAAGAAGGAGAGGAAATATATAAATATCTTATCTCAGTTTAAAAGTACCTTTAGAGATCTGTTTTGGTTTTGTTTTGTTTTGGTTTTTGTGTGCTTGTTCTTGGTAGGCTCATGCCACATTTTGTTGTCCAGAGCAACTCCAACCCTGAGTTATAAATGTTAAGCTAATTTTTGTCATCGCTATTACAGATGTTTAACCATACCCAACGACTTATAAACAAATAATTCAGACATTCAGAACACAGTAAACCCATATATTTGAAAACTGTTCGAAACAAACATGTACTGGAAGTGCTGGGCTCCTGGCCAAGGGTGTAGTGCTCCAATGGCAGCACCAGTTTATGAGTTTTTGTTGTCCCAATTCAGCTTCTTTTTTTTTTTCTGAATATCTGCAAAATGAGTTAAATATAAGTCAATAGGTACACAGGCAGCAGGTAGAGTTTGGCCTGTTCCTCCAAATATGAAACACAGAGCAACAATAAAACAACTATAAGAATCTCCTATTAATATGTCAAATAATGGATTAAGGTCAGCAATAGCGATCTTTAAGAATGGGCTAATTCAGTTTGTATCTCCTAAGGGTTTTGGAAAATCATTTAACATAATAAGCATCTCTAGCCCTAATTCTAAAGGTGGGAGGGTCATTGTTTTTGTCCTTAAAACATGAACCAAATAATTAAATGGAGGCTGTGTCTGTAATTTTTTCTGGAGCCATCTTGTGCCCACAGGTAGATAACTGAGAGACAAGTTGTAGGTAGACTTTTTCCTTGAGAGAGATAAAGATATCATCCATATAGTGAACCAAATACACTTATGAGTATTTATCTCTAGCTTTCTGTAAATCCTTATCTATAATTTTTTGCCAAAATATAGGACTATCTTTCATACCTTGAAGGAGGACTTTCCATTGCTATCTATGACATGGATGTATTAAATTGTACAGGGGAGACTAAAGGCAAATATTTTACAGTCTTGAGGAGGCAAATACATGATAATACAATAATCCTGTAAATCTATGATTATGATATTGTCATCCCTAGGAACAACAGAAGAAGAGGACAACTGAGGTTGAAGAGCTCCCATGTCCTACACAGGGATTAATTTTTCTCGTCTTGTAGGTGCCTCCACTTTCTTGATTTTCTTCCTAATAAATACAGGAGTGTTCCAGGCTTTGCTGGAGAGTTCTATATGTTCCAGTTGTACTCCAAAGACTATTTCCTCTATTGGTTTTGTTGTTGTTGTTTTGTTTGGTTGATACCATGCCAGATGGTAAAAACCTGTTTTGGAAGATACCTGTATGCTTTTGCTATAGGACTTGGTGGAATCAGTTTATAGCTCAGTTTGTAAGTCCCCTCCTGGTGGCCTGGTTTTACCATCCTGGAAGGCATAGTGAACACTTCTGGAGAAGAGTTAACACAGTAAATCCTATTCAGCTTAGAACCTTACAAGTTCAACTACCAATATACTTAATACATGCCAGCTAAAATGTACCTACTGGTGTAATTCTGACACAGTCTTCATAGATACAACCAAGTACCTTTAGGTTGGGTTCAATGCTTTCTATACACAGGAGTGACATAAAATTGTTACAGTGATTTTTAAAAAGCCCAAGAAGGATATTATAAATTCCAGTGTTATTGGTATTTTTGTGGACTATTTAAAGATTTGTGATGTCTAACGTCAAACAACACATTTTATTTGAAGAGGCAGTACAATGTACACTACAAAGAAGCAAAACGGTACATAAGCTATAATGTACAATAGTATGGGCTATTGTTCTGGGCTTTATTACATAATATTCATAGGAATGGGACCTATGGTATTGCTGGAGCACGGTATATGTGCAGCTCCAGGGAGATGTTTATTTTATATTGCTAATTGTGCTGTTAACAGAAGAGAAGGAGCATAGCTTGAGGCAAGTGTAAACCCAGGATGCTAAGCTTCATAGACGCACCTGGCTCATCTGTGGTGAAGAGACCAAAGATTGCTTGGTTGAATGTAAATAAAGTGCCTACAATTTACTGTTTAAGTATTTTTTATGCCTAGAAATGGAAGTGAATTATATATTTTCAATGAGTTTAGGTTATAGCAAGGTATCATAACTGACTAGACTAGCAAGGATTTTGCTCTGGCATAGGGGTTCCATTGCTCAGAAAGGGATAATACACACATCATTCATTCTGTGGTGTGGAGACCATCGTAAAAGAGCAAGTAAATATAAGATGCAGAGAAAAGAGATAGGATGCTTCTGAGAGTTAGTTTTTTTTTTTTTAATTGTCAAATTAATCCAATATAGAATGACTTGGAAAGCAAATCTCAAAGTATACCTATGAGGAATTATCTTGATTATCCAATTAATGTGAGAAAACTCATCTTAATTGTCAATGAGTCTATTCCGAGCCCAAGGATCTGAACGTGGACAAGGAAAGAGAACGCAAGCTAAACACTGACAAGATTCATTCATTTGTCTTTTCTGACTATGGGTGTAACATGACTAGTTGTCTGAAGCTCCTGCTTCTGTGAGTTCCCTATCAGTGATGGCCTTTAACCTGAGACTATGAACTAAAACAAACCATTTCTGCCTTAAGGTGATTTTGTTAGATTCTTTTTTTTTTTTTAATTTTTTATTAATTTATTCTTGTTACATCTCAATAGTTATCTCATCCCTTGTATCCTCCCATTCTTCCCTCCCTCCCATTTTCCCATTATTCCCTCCCCTATGACTGTTCCTGAGGGGGATTACCTCCCCCTGTATATGCTCATAGGGTATCAAGTCTCTTCTTGTTAGGTTCTTTTATCCCAAGAAAAGGGAAATAAACCAAGATGATGCTGTAGTGTAGTTTTTCAACTGAGTGTGATCTGACCACTACATCATCAGCACGCAGCTGAGGTAACTTTGCCCATTTACCTTGAAAAGAAAATAATCAAATTGAAAACAATATTGTGGCAACCAATACTTCAAGTGACAGTACCCAAAGTATTTTCTACACTAAGACTTAACTAGATTTCCCTAGACAGGGCAGAGTCTTTGCTTGTTCATGATCTAGTCATATTGTCATACATGGCCACATCCTTGATTAGAAAAGAGACGCATGATCATCTCTCTGGCTAGGCCAAGGAAATTG
Organism: Acomys russatus; assembly: GCF_903995435.1. Classification (NCBI taxonomy): domain Eukaryota; kingdom Metazoa; phylum Chordata; class Mammalia; order Rodentia; family Muridae; genus Acomys; species Acomys russatus. The sequence continues at coordinate 24,356,737 of NC_067147.1, read as the reverse complement.
TGCTTAAGGCTGTATTTTCCAGTAACGTGCTCAAAAACAGCCAGTTCCAATAGCGATTATGTCAGTCTTGATCCAGTTCCTTTCTGAAGCCACATAAAATACCATTAGGCTTACTGAACTATAATGAGTTATTTCTCTTTTCTTCAATCTACATTAAGTATGAAAGCCATCATAAGTGAAGGTCCTTCTGGCTCAGCTCCATCCTTATTTCTTCATGTCCTATATCACAATATATTGTATATTCAGCAATTGAAATGTATCATCTACTTATTTCTTAAAACCAAGGTCAGAGTCAATAGTTTTTATAATTTATGAGGATTCAGGGTCCTCCATGGATGGCCTGTGGGAAGATAGTCAGCACCTGCTAATATAATTTTTATTCAACGATGTATGTTTTCCAGGTGTGCTTTACCTATACTTTTAGATACCTTTATTAAAACTTCTTAACTGTTATTTATTGTTCTTGCAGATGCTTCTCCATAGCTATAAAATACTCAATGGTTTATAATTATTCAATGAAACCTTTGTACAGATGGTGGGCAAGATCTCTGAAGGCCTATCATTATCTATTCAAATAAATGCCAGTTGGTTCTGACAGCTAAGGGAATGAAAATGGTCTCATTAACTATAAATTGTTTCATCAAAAGTCTTGTTGGGTAGAGTGGAAGAAATTATCCCATTTTCTCCACCATAATCCAGGCATTTTCCATGAACCACCTAGCTTCCCCATTCTGTGTTGTTGCTGCCACTGCTTGGCTACTCTACTTCACATCCTCCTATCACTAATGGCCTCAGTGTCCTTGGTTTGCACTGCTTTGCTTAGCTACAGCCTGTAGGAAACAAAGCAATCCAAGCTTGTCTTGAATGCTGGAAGAGCCAGTGTAATAGCTCTTGATTTTCCATTGCCCATGGCTGGCTGGCAAAAGGGTCCCCAGTTATACAAACAATTTTCACACCAATGTTTCTTACAAGGGTTAAATAAACACTATACATTTGTGTGGAGTGGTGTTGCTCAGCTGTCAAATTTAAAGTTTTTCCGTCTGCTTTCTTTTAACATGCTGTTATATGTCTTATATGAACTGTTTCTTAGGCTTTAAATTCTAACAAAAATTCACTAGCATAAAATTTAGCTTTCTGTCAACTTCTTTCTTCCTAAAATCTGCTGCTGGGATACAATCTTGCACATTTGAATTTTAATATATCAGACTCATGTTAGGTAGCTTTTTACTCAAGGATGAATCAGCAGCCATATTATTTAATATCTCCATTTTCATTATATTTGACTAATTCCATTTACTCCCTGTCCCATATTTTTAATGAGCTAGAAAGAGAAGGAGTGCTTTCATTGTTTATGAAATATTATTTAATAATTTACAAAGCTCAGAATTTTAATATTTCCTGATTGTCATAGTTTCTGGTAATTTCTCATTTTTAAGGCATTGTCACCATGCTGACTCATGCATTTTCACCTCATTCAGAGACTGAACCACCAACCAAAAAGCATGTGTGGACTGGACCTAGGTCCCCTATGCATACATAACTGATGGGTATCTTGGGCTTCATGAAGGTCATCTAACAATTAGAGTGAGTGCTGTCTCTGACATGGACTCTGTTTCCTGCTTTTGAATCACTTTCCCCTCCCTGAGCTGCCTTGTTGGGCCTCAGTGGAAGAGGATGTGTGGGGAGGAACAGGAGGATAAAAGGGAGGGGGCCTCAAAAGGGATGTAAAGTAGATTTTTAAAAAATACATAAATTTAAATGCTTACATATATGTCCAAGTGAATACTCAACTGTATAATAAATGTCAGCATACCTTGTAAAAGAAAACTTAGTCCTGAAAGCTACCTCTTATCACTCACATATGTCTCTCCCTTTTTGTTGTCTGTTTCTTCCCATGTTTCCCAAGCTTCTGTATCTCAGGAAGTACTCTTTAGCACAAACCTAACTTTTAATCCCCTCCTTGAATCCCGCTATCTGTAAGAAATGCCAAGCTAACACCTCAGCACACTCTTCTTTTATTTGTTATTTTTTTTCCAATTTTTACTGCTAAATCCGAACCTAGTATAGGAGAAAACATCTGCGTTTAATTTCCAGATTGTGATTTTTCCCTCATGCAAGTTCTTTCTGGAAAGATAACTGAGCCTGAGGTTCATGTCTTATTGTCCAGGAACAAGCCCATTTAAGTGCTGCCACATTCTGCTTGTGTGCTATATCATATGTGTTCTGACCAAATAGCCTAATATAATTTTTAGACATCTTGTGATTTTAGGATTTATTCATACTTGTGTGGTAGACCAAATTCATCAAGGTGGCACACCAGCTCATACCAAGTAGTAATGACTAATCTCAGATTTCTCCCATATCTACATTCAGATGGCTTGGTCTTGTTGGCATGTCCTATAACCCATCACAGAGAGCAACCAACCACCTTTATAGCAAGGACGTACTCAACTCCATACCACATAGGGAAAGTTAGCTATATCAGCATTCCCAATGCTCATAATTGAATGTCTCAGTATCCATTCAAGAATTACTACACCATCTCAATTCATTGTATTTATGCCTTTGTTTAGGCAAAAGCATATGGCTAGTGAACTCATTATTCACCAGAAGGGAGGCCACTGCTCCTTGGTTAAGAGGAGATGATGTGTCTATTAAATTGCTACCTAAGTACTTGTGCTTATATTCATGTATTAAAATTGCTGTTTATAGGGATTTTCAAAGCTATAACCGTCAAAATATTACTAAGCAGTTTAAATGAGATCTCAGGGTGGATTGTAGCACACCTGACAGATTTATCTTTCATAAGTATTGTAAGCATACTATGTAAGAAACATAGCTGAGCATGCTTTTGTCTTTCTACAATTTAGAATTTATTAAGTTATAATAATAATAATAATAATAATAATAATAATAATAATAATAACAGAATTATGATGAAGCAGAAATTTGCAAGACCATTCCATTTACCTTGATATCCTCAAATACAGCACACAAATTATTTTATTTCAATTCTGATTTTTACAATTAACTCTCAAACAACATATTATATATGACATAGTAAACCTGTCATTTATCTATTATCTATCTGTACATATGTAGGATACAGAATGGATAAATGGGTTCAAATGCTAAAGCATATTTTAAGAGGTTGTAGCTATCCTATGAAGTATGGAAACTTAGAGAAATGCAGAGAGTATCTATTTTAGTAAGATAACCAACCCTAGCTGCAGAAGGTAGAGGCAGCCTGGGCTGCCACAGAATCAGGCTGCCAGGTCATAAATGAATTGCAGAGCTGAGTGATGCTGCATTTAGGCAAAAATGTGGGACTGGCCACAGATGAATGAATGATTAGATAGGTGGATGCCAGGTCCCATTAGGGAAATGGGAATATTATAAGAGGCAGTTTGAATAGTCTTCAACAGCAGATAGACCAAATTCCCTGGCACAGTAGGAAGTTCTCTCCCCGTGTGTTCTTGATACTATCATGAATGGTCAGAGAATAGAGTGATGAGAACCATCTCTATCAGTACACAAGGTATTTACCATGTTATGGGGAAGTCAAAGAGTTACAAACTTCATTAGTTTTTAATCTGCTTTGTTTTATAAGTTTAATTTCAAAATCTGATTTTAATACACTCTGTACCTCTGTACCCCAACAGTTCCAATCTATTGCAAGAAATTAATAGAGGGACACTCTTCTTACTACTAGGGATAAATCATCTGTCAATTTCTGTTACATGAGTGGTACCAGAGACAAGGTACGATTTGCGTGTCCAGCCAAGTGCAGAATCATATTATGTATTTAAAATGGAGTGGTTAAGACAATGCACAGTCTATGTAAAACTACTGTTTATTCACCTTAGAGAAAATTAGAGTATAGCAGAGCAGAATCTGAACTCAACAATAAGGTAAAACTCTAAGATGCAAGAATGTAGTAAATTACAATATCTTTATAATAAAAACAGCAGTGGTCTTGTTTGAGAGATTCCCAGAGGAGTGAGAATCTACCTGAGGTCCATACATTTGGGCCAAAAGCCAGACTTGTTGATATTTTAACATGTTCCTTTTATTGAAAATTGATTCCTCCTTCATCCTGATTAGAGTTTTCTCTCCCTCTACTCACTCCAATAACACCCACCTCTCTTGCCCTCCTGGTCGACTCCCTTTGTGTCTCTAAGTAGAAAAGAATAGATTTCTGAGAGATAACAACAATGACAAATATTACAAAGTAAAGCATTATAATATGAAGGGAAAGCTATCATAACAAGGTTAGACACAGTTTCCCAACAGGAGGAAAAAAGCTTCAGGAGCATGCACAAGAGTCAGAGACGCATGTGTTCTCTTAGTCAAGAGGCCCATAGAAATACTAAGCTAATAGCTATAGTATATACCCAGACAACCTGGTGCAGAACCTTGTAGGCTCTGTGCTTCTGCAGTCTCTGTGAGCTCATGCACCTTGCTTAGTTGATTCAGAGGGCTGTGGTCTCCTCGTGTCCCCCATCTGCTCTGGCTCTATCTCCATGAGTGTCTTTTATCTTGAAGAGGTGTTCGATTTTGTTAGAGGCCTTTTCTTCATCTAAGCCTCAGATTCTAAGAAGATGATAATGTGCTTTTTGTCTTTTCAGTTTGTTTATATAGTGAACTACTTTTATTGATTTTTCTCATACTGACTCATCCTGCATCACTGGGATGAATCCTACTTGATCATGATCGATGATTTTTTTTTTTAAATATGTTCTTGGGTTCAGTTTGCAAGTATTTTATTGAGTATTTTAGCATCTATGTTTGTAAGGGAAATTAGTTTGTTATTCTCATTCTTTGTTGAGTTTTTATGTGGTTTGTATATTAGAGTAACAGTAGCTTTATAAAATGAATTGGGAACTCTGTTAATAAGTTCATAATAAAACAGAATTGTTAAAAATGAATTGGACAATGATCCTTCAGTTTCTATTTTATGGAATAATTTGAGGAGTATTGGCATTTGAGGAGTATTGGCCTTAACTCTTCTTTGAAAGTCTGGGAGAATTCTGTGGTTACAAATCAAGCTTTTTTGGGGGGTAGGGGGACTTTTAATAACTGCTTCTGTTTCCTTAGGGGTTAGGAGTTATGGGTGTGTTTAAATAGTTTATCTGATCTTGATTTAACTTTTGTAAGTTGTATCTGTCCAGAAACGTATCTATTTCTTTTAGATTTTCCCATTTTGTGGCATATACATTTTAGAAAGTTGCCTAATGATTCTATGGATTTCCTCTGTGTCTCTCCACTTTCTGGTTTCCGATTTTGTTAATTTGGATATTCTTTCAGTATCTTTTAGTTAGTTTGAATAAGGGTTTATCTATCATGGTTAATATTTCAAAGAACCAACTCTTTGTTTCAATGATTCTTTTCATTGTTTGCTTTGTTTCTACTTTATTGATTTTAGCCCTCAGTTATTATTTCCTGCAGTCTATCCTTCCTGGGGGTACTTACTTTTTTTTCTTCTAGAGCTTTCAGGTGTGCTGTTCTATTGCTGGTATGAGATATCTCTAATTTTTGTTTGTTTGTTTGTTTGTTTTTGTTTTTTGAGACTGGGTTTCTCTGTGTAGCCTTGGCCATCCTGGACTCACTTTGTAGACCAGGCTGGCCTCGAACTCACAGCGATCCGCCTGCCTCTGCCTCCCAAGTGCTGGGATTAAAGGCGTGCGCCACCATGCCCGGCTGAGATAGCTCTATTTTTTATGTAAACAGTGCTGTGAACATTCCTCTTAGCAACACTTTCATTCTATCCCAGAAGTTTGGGTGTGCTTTGTCTTCATTCCCATTGAATTCTAGAAAATATTTAATTTCTTTCCTCATTTGTCTTGACCCATTTTTATTGAGCAGAGAGTTGTTCAGTTTTCATGAGTTTGTGAGCTTTCCATTGTTTTCTGCTGTTGTTGATATACACCTTTACATAGTGCTCTGATAGAATGCAGGGAGGTTTTGTTGTTGCTGCTGCTGTTTCCAGTTGTCTTCTACCTATTGAGATGTGCTTTCTTCTAAGTTTATGGCCAATTTTGGAGAAATTTTCATGAGATGTTATGAAAAGGAAATATTCAGTTGTATTTGGGTGAAACTTTTGTAAATATCTGTTGGGCCCATTTGGTCTGTTAGCTCCAGTATTTCTCCATTTACTTTGTGTCTGGATGATGTATTCCTTAGTGAGAGTTGAGTACTGTATCTCCCACTATCAATGCATGGGATCAATATATGTTTTAAGTTGCAATATTGTTACTTTCGTGAACATTGTTCCTCTTTTGTTTAAGGCATAGATGTTAAGAAATGACTTGTCATTTTTGATGGTTTTTTCCTTTAATGAGTATGTAGTGCCCTTCTCTGTCTCTTTTATTAGTTTTATTTGAAGTCTATTGTGTTGAATATTAAATTGGCTTGCTTCTTAGCTTAGAATATTTTTTCTAACCTGTTACTCAGAGGCCATGTTTATCTTTGACAATGAGGTATATTTTTTATGAAGCAAAAGGATGGATATTATTTGTTCATCCACTCTGTTAGTCTGTGTATCTTCATTGGGAAATTTAGACCATTGATATTGAGAGATATCAATGAACAACGATCATTGATTCCAGTTATTTTGTTGGTGGTGATGATTTTGGTGCTCATTTTGGGCATAGTGTATGAGTGTGGCTTTTGGGTTAGCAGGGGGAACCTGCTGGAACTGGGGGCTATGAGATCCATAGACAATGGGAGTGAGGGCAGGGATTATTGCCAAGGTAGGCTCTGCCGCAGAGCTGGGGATAAGATTGGGAACTGGGTCTAAGAGAGCAGGGAGAAGAGAAGTTACATGGGAAGCTTACCTTGTTTTCTTATTATAACATCTCTAAATAATATATTGTCTCTATGCCAACCCTAAAGAAAACTGTGCTGTAATGCTTAATATTTTTCAGACAAGAGCCTCTGACCTGACTTGGGGGTGATAGGCTTCCGTTTCCCCCTCATGTCCATAATTTTTCTTTCTATCTGGTCTCAATGTAACTTAAACATTTTTTTTTACAAATATATGCTTGATTGCATCATAAAAGCCAGTGGAAAAGTAAGGTGTTCCTTATAGTTAGCTCTTCTGCTAAACTTCTCTTCGTCAAAGAAAATGATTGAAAGCTATTGCCATATAAACGTAACATACAAACTTTATTGGAGGCAGCAGCTTCATTAGAATCCATGGTTTAAAAGCAGAACTATTCACACATCCCACATTTACCTAAAACTTTTGCTTACATACTGTGCTGGCTAGTTTTAGGTCAACTTGACACAAACTCAGAAGAGGGAACCTCAGTTAGGTAAATGCCTTCTAAGATAGAGCTGGGGGCAAGCTTGTAGGTCATTTTTTTCCAGTTAGTGATTAATGGGGAAATGCCCTGCCCATTGTGAATAGTGTAATGACTGAGATGTTAGTACTGTGTTCTCTAAGAAAGCAGGCAGAGAAAGCCATGAGGAGCAAACCAGTGAGCAACACTCTACCATGACGTATGCATCTGCTCGTGCCTCCAAGTTTCTGTACTGTTAGAATTTCTGCCGTGACCTCAGTCAATGATGGACTATGATATGGATGTGTGAGCCAACTAAATAAAGCCTCTCCTCCTCACATAATTTTGGTCATGTTGTCTCCCTACAGCAATAGAACAAAAGCCACAATAGAGTTTGTTAGTGGGGATTAGATTTTTAGGTTATTGGACCTAGCCTGGTGTAAGTATGGAACAATATGGGATTCATTGGGACTTTGGACTAGAAAAGTGGTTGAATTCTTTAAGTGGGATTTAATAGATCATCTAAGTAGAAGCATGAAAGACAGTAGTGTTGCTAATGGAGATATAAACTGTGGAGGCCCAGTCTAGAGGTTTTAGAGGGAAAAAATATTAGCTCCTGGGGTAGAGACATATTTTGCCAATGAATGTGGCTGCTTTTTCCAATTCTTCTAAATTGAAGGGTTTATCATTAATGTCCTTGCAGAGAAGTTTTCAGAAGATCCTAGTATTAACTGTGTCACGTGTTTACTAGTGATCACTGGTATGTAGATCTACAACGAAAAGGAACAAAGACGGCAAAGTGAAATACAGAACATACAGTTTGAGGAGAAAAGAGCACCAGAAAGTGTAAAGTTGGAATGACTTCCTAAGCTCAAGAAGATAAAAATATTTTTAAAGTTTTGTTTTAAGTTTTACAGAAGGCATGATTCAAAATGGAATAGAGGGGCTGGAGGAGTACCTAGTTCTGGAATGTTGGTGCTAATGGATCAATGGATCCAGAGAATGGAATTTGATGGCTTGAATGACAATGTACCCTATAAGCTCATATATTTGAAAGCTTCATCACTAGAGAGGTACACTATTTGAGAAAGATTGGTAGATTTAGGAGGTCTGTCCTTCTCGCAGTAGTTGTGGCTTTGTTGGAAGAAGTGTGGCATTGGGGACAGGCTTTGAGTTTTCAAAAGCCTGCGTCATGTCCAGGGTCTTACTCTCTGCCTTCTTGCAATGGTATCAGGACATAAAGCTCTCATCTACAGTTCCAGCTCCATGCCTGTCTGCTTCCCACCATGGCAACCATGGGCTAACCTTCTGAAACTGTGAGCAAGCCCTGAGTTACAATTTTCCTTTGAATAAGAGTCACATTTTTCATGTGGTCTCTTTACAAGAATAGAATGATGACTAAGACACTTTTTTGGATGTCGGTCACACAAGTTGTTGTGGAATTAATAAAAGTCTTATCAGAAAGACTACCCAACACCTTTTTCTGGAACATATACCTCTCTTCTCCATCCTTAAATCTTATGACTACTTCCCTTTAAGAGATCTAAGTGTTCTCCCAGCTTTCTCTATTGCATTTTTTCCCTACCAAACAAGGCAAATTGCCACCACCTGGATGAACTCCTGTAAAACACTGCATGCGAGTAAAACACTGGCAAGCAGACAAACTGGATTTCTCTACCACTTTCCTGAGAGTCAGTTTGGTGGGTTTGTCTCCCTGACAGTGTTATACTAGCATACATTGTTTTACAGGAGTTCATCCAGGTGGTGGGAATGATAGAATTATTAAGCTCTCCCTATTTTATTTCAGTTTATCTGCTATTATGTAACAGTTTTGGAGTTTCTACAACAAAAATATGCTCTGAGAGGGAAAGCTGTGTTCCAGGACAGAGAGCATGCAGCATGATATGACAGCATTAGTTTACACCAAAAACGTTCTTTTAGTGTACATGGTTGTCAGATGAAACACTTTGAGTTAAAGCCCCATTTAGAAAGGGCTTGGTAACAACATTAGCTGAGAGAAATGCTTGGATGCTGTGTTCTGCAATAGGATGGCTGAGTTCAATTTGAACAGGAGAAATTTGTTCTCTCTAGGAGAACAAGCTGAGCTGGGTTCTTCCAGCAGAGGCAAAAGACTTGGCTGAAGGATGGACATAATGTCCAAAGTGTCTGGTGTGTTGATCAGAAATGAAACTCCATTGCCAGCTCATTCCTCAGTAGAGTAATGCAGTTTTGGAAGAAGCATCACTTCAGTTTGTAATGAGACCGAAGGGTTAGTGTTTGCTGTGTTTTCCTACCATGGGGCCTATCCTTTTTCACAGTCAAACTCGGTAATGTGTCTCATGGCTCTAATTTGGAATACACAAAATTCAACAAAAAATATTTCTGAATTCGATCTGTCGTAAGCTTCACCTCTTTTATTATTTGTGATCTATTGTTTTTTTCTAACAACTTATAAAAACTTTAATAAGCAAACAAATGACAGACAGAAAGAATGAATGAATGAATGAATGAATGAATGAATGAATGAGCGAGTGAACAAGTGAAGAATTCTTAAATAATTTGGTACTGCTGTTCTTCTGCCATCAGTTTCAGTGATACAAGATATGTAATCTAAAATGCCAATTAATGGCCTTCTTCCATAGGTATTACTCATATAGCAAGAGTGAAATTACTGTGCTCTAATCATATATGTAATGTGCATCGTCCTATTCTGTGATTTTAAAGTATAGTCCACACATGGATCATTATTGGCTGTATTAATAGTTTAGACAGAACTTTACCTTTGTTTTCTTTTATGCACACACAAGAACACCATACCTAGCCTTCATCACTCCATTGGTGTTTTCCTCAGTGCTATAGACACATGAATTTTCTCTAGTGAGAATATAGCACCAAGAGGTTAGAGGGTGTTTACCATGGTAATCCTGCCAAAGAACATCTTGATTCTCCCAGAAAAGTTGCCTGGTAAACTTCTTGTTTACTGAAGGTTAAAAAACAAAACCAAAAAATGTCTAAGCATCAGTTCATAACTATTTATGAAGTAGCATTTCAGTATGGGATGTTTTTTCTTGTCTTTCTAAAGACCAATGGGCAGCACCACTTAACTAGCCAGTATCAATTTATTACCGAGTATGTTTTCCAGAGATTTAACAACAGGTTGGGTGCAGGGCAATGGCTTGGCAGATTTCATCCTTTACAATGTGAATGAGTGCATCATTCTTTCCTAAAAAGGGAACCTTACACATTGGAGCAACAGTGACAGCTACTTCTACTTACTATTAGGCATGCCATGGACTGTTACATCATAGTGTATTGAAGAAAGAACTCCATAGTTTTCACATCTTATGAAACATGAATTGATACACAGTTTTTCATGTTCATAAAAAAAGTCAGAATTCTATTTTACTGTAGGAGAAAATGGAACTTGAGAGAGTCCATACTAAGAAGTAGCATAAAATAGCTCCCTTGATAACTATGATTATAACTGCCACACGAACACTCAACTTGAATTGGGAAAATGAAGTTCAGGGGCAAATGATGGAGGGAACAGATAATGATCGGGGTCACTATCATGTCCTTCTTTCTAGAATAAAGTTAGAAAGAAGGATGTGTAAGTTTGGATTGAACATTTAGGAAGACAGTTTTGAAATATAAAGAGATTGGCTCATTTTTTTCAAAATTATACAGTATTAAGAGGGGTTCAAATATATAAGAACAAGAATGCATTTTAAAAGGAAATATCACACCTTTAGAATGAACATGAGACAAAGAAGAAGAATATCTTGATTTTTTGTTTATTTGATTTTGTTTTTCGAGACAAGGTTTGCCTGTATCACCTCAGCTGTCCTGGACAGGCTTTGTAGACTAGGCTAGCTTCTAACTCTCAGAGATATGCTGCCTCTGCCTCATGAGTGCTGGGATTACAGACATGTGCCACCATGCCTGCCTTATAACTAACTCATTTCTGTAGCATGCATGTATAAATGAACAATTAAAACAAGCAGATCTATTTTTTTTTCAGCTGCAGGAAGTAATGTGACTTGAGAGAGTCCAAAGCAAAATCTATCATTAAAATATTTCTGTCACTAACCCTGACTACAAATGCCATCTGAACAGTCAACTTGTATTAGAAAAATTAAATTTAAGTGCAAATGATATAGGAAACAAATTATGATTTGAGACATAGTTATTTTCTGTCTAGAATAAAACCAGATACAAAGGCATGAATCCAACTTTGAAATATTTTGGTAAGTGGCAGTCTATTCCTTTTAATGTGTAAGAATAAGTTGGAGGGTAATATGGGATGTCTGAATAGTTCGAATTTCAAAGCAGGGATTCATATAAAGCTGCTGCTTCCAATAAAGCCTGAATGATATTTTCATGCACTAATAGCTTCTTAATCATTTTCTTTAATGAACAGAGGATTAGCAGTAAAGTATATTGTAAGAATCACTTTAGTTTTTCACTGGCTTTTATGATGTAATCAAAGATGCAATTGCACACATTACAAAAAAGTTTGTTTTAACACCATTTACATGCAAAAGATCTACTGCAAATATGGTGTTATTTCTGTGCAGTCTAGAGAAATGATAAAGTAATGAAAGGATACCTTGTTTTATAAGACAGAATAGTGTACTTCAAAAGGACCTCTTGCTGTGAGACGATAGGAGAAGTCAGCTTAAGCTCATATACGGTCCCTCCTATGATAGCTACTTTTGGATGCGTAATCTCCAATTCTCTGAAATCTCTGAACCATGTGTGTTACCAATCACTGTTTGCTAATATGCAGCATGTGATCTCCTAGTTACTAGCACATTCCTCCTACCATGAAATAAATAAGCTGAGGTAGATTTACTTACAGTTGAGTTGTGAATTTAGCAACCACGTCTCTAAAAGCAGAAATGACAGAAAAATTAATTGTGACACATTCCATAAACCTACTCAAAATTACCCAGTACACTTTACAACATGCTTCTCTTTATTTATTTATTCTCTTTTGTTTTTCTGCCCTAAGAAGAGTGTTAATATAGTTATTTAGAGTTTACTTTTATCTTAAGGTTTTGATAATACTTACTTTTCCAGCATCTCCAGACTATGTTTGTTGGGTCTTAAGAAATGACAGATAACCGAATATGAGGTGGTCCCAAAAATGTGATTTTATTCCTAATTACCTATCACCGATTGACTCAGTACCAGTTAGGAAATACTGTCCTTTAAAAATAATTCCGTGATTTCATCTGTGTTTGTTGAAAATACTTCTATTTTATTTTCTTTTAAAAAATGTGTTTGTTATTTTTCTCATGAGAACATCCCTGACAGAAGCAACTTTAGGGAACAAGAGTTTATTTTTACTCATAGTCCTCATGGCAGGGATGTCACAGCTGCAGAAGCTCAAAGAACCTGGTCATAGCATGTCTCCAGTTGGGGAGCTGAATAAGATCAAACCTCTTCCTCTTCTGCATTTCACCATTAACTCCAGGAGTCCAGTCTATGCAACGTCAACTCCCAATGTTGTGTCTTCTCAGTTCAGTTAACATAATGAGTTTTACCTTTCATGGAAATACCTCAAGGTTTTTCACCTCTGTGATTCTAGAAACTGTCCAATTTACAATATTAACCACAGACATAGTATTTTGCTTTTGTTAAACCAGAGCTGCACACTTTATTAGACAAACAAATGCTACTTGAGTTGATACATTTGACCCAACGAAGGAGAATGAGAAAAAAGAACAGGATGAGGAAGAAGAGGAGGAAGAAGAGGAGCAGGAGAAGGAGAACTAAGTAGTTTTATCTGAAAATATTAAAAAAATGTAAGTAATACCCATTGAAATATAAGATAAATGTTTTTATGAACATCTTTTCTTATTAACCTAAAAGAATAAACCCAGCTACTAAGCAGCTAAGTCATTTTCTCTTTTCTTCTTTCTGAAGCTTGTGTTTTGTCCACAACGTCCCTAAGACTGGAGTTGTTGACATCAGTGCCTGACTTAAATTCCACTGTGAATGAACTATTCTAAACAAAACAACATTAAAACTATGAGCACTATATCTTGATAGCATTATGATGTGGTCCTGGAAATTTTACTGGGACACATTGACATTAATTATTATATTGTGACATACTGTACCAGCTTATTGAATTCTAGTTTTCAATGATAAAAAAAAATCTTAACAGCACATATTCCTTCTATGCAGCACAACACTAAGCCATAATTCTTTCTGGTTTTTAACCTTTCTGCTTCATTTCTTATAAAAACCAATCTTTCATTGACTCATTTTATTATGCTTTATCTTTCCCAAACCAAGAATCTCATTTTCTCAAACCTAGCTCTGTTATAGTCCCCTGGAGGGGGAGACCTGGTGGCACTCAGAGGATGGACAGCAGGTTACCAAGAAGAGACTTGATACCCTATGAGCATATACATGTTGAGGTAATCCCCCTCAGGAACAGTCATAGGGGAGGAGAATAAGGGGAAAATGGGAGGGAGGGAAGAATGGGAGGATACAAGGGATGGGATAACCATTGAGATGTAATAAGAATAAATTAATAAAAAATATAAAATAAATTAAAAAAACTAGCTCTGGCTCTTGTATCTTAACCTGAGACAGTCATTCACATATTATGTGGTTCGGGTTCAATGTTTTCTATTGTGCCAACTCTTTTCTGAATATGGTTACACTGTTCTTGCATTTGAGAACTCTGTCAGAGCTAACATTCTTATCACAGTCATACCAATCAATGCCTTCGAACTCTCCTTCACTTTCTAAATATTCCTAGCATTTCACAATGATTTGACTCATAGATCATCTGAAAAAGAGGATAATTTTTTTCTGAGTCATGCCAATTATTTTTTTAGAATAGCATCATAAGGATGAATTATGTCATCAAGAACACTTAACTGGGAGCTATTTCTTTTCCAAGGTTGCCATTTTAGAGGTAATAAACAATGAGAATTTCTCATCTCACTCATATTTAAAATGGAAATTGAGGTTCTTCCTGTATTTATACATACTGAAGTCACAACACAATGCCTACAGAAATGCATCTGACTTTTTTGGAATTGCAAAGAGTCTTGAATGCTGAAAGAGCCTCACTGAGAGTCTTCAAATACACGAGACTACAAATAATGCACTCAGTAGAATTGTTACTACAAATTCTAGCTTCAAACTGTTATCCTCATAGAGAACTTCAATGGATTCTTTGAAGAACCTACAATTCAAGTTCTAACCCAAGAGATCATGTCCAGGCACTAACCCCAAACTTCAACAATACCCTAAATGTTCACCTTTACTAGACTCTCTAGGACTAGAATTTGTCTGCCTAACTTCAGTTTCCTTTCTCTAGCTTCCTCAGTGTGTAGAGTTCTTTAAGATATGGATAAATATATATTTTAGCCATTATTGTTTGATTTCAAACTCATCTGGGGTATGATTTTCTTTCTTCCCTGGCTCTCAGGAGATGGATATGCTTGTTCCGTGTGCAGGCTTTTCCTCATGGATACCTGCCCTCATGCTGGGGCATATTCCTTGTAGTCTCTGTTGTCCTCTGAGTCCAAGAATTGGAGTATGTCTTATCTCTACATTTCAGTTTTTACAAATGAAAAGAGACAGAAGCACAGAGTAAGAACAAAAAATACCAGAGTTATATCTTGTTTTCGTTACCATATGGACCCAAGTTAAGACTGGATACTTTTGAACAAAAAAAAAAAAAAAAAAAAAAAAAAAAAAATCTGACAAGTATTTAACTATATTTTGTTGCTTAAAAACAAGTCCAAGACTGTTAGCATGTTTTGCCTCTGTTTAAGATGAATCTTCTTAGATTTTCACTGAAGAATATTTTTCCTTAAAAGAGGTTTTTAAACTTTACAAAGAAAAACAAAATTGGGATGAAATAGCAAGTTTTTCAAAGGAGATATAAAAGGATACAGATAGGATAATTTTTTGGTAAAGAACTTTAATAATGAAAACCAAACCATGACATCTTATATATACCACAAAAGCTACAAATAAGTCACAAAAGATTTACAAGAAATAAAATCTAATGAAGTACTACATATGATTAAGTTGATTATTGCTAATATTCACAAGATCAAGGGCAGGTGAGGAGTTGAACTTTAGGAATGATAAGATTTTTTGACAGATAACAGATCACTGTCACAAAGAAGCACTAGGCCAAAGAAAGAAGATTCCACAAGAACAAACTAAAAAAAGAACCACCAGTGGCAGGATTTTAAACACAGGAATCTACAAAGAGGATAATCAGCAGTAGGGGGCATGCACCTGCTTCTGAAGTGGGGATGGGCCTTCAGATGCAATGATAGTTGCCTCCAGAGACTGATGATTCCCAAGGCTACATGACAAAAGTCTCACTCAAGCAACTACAAATATCACTGAAATGACTCTGAGTACGACAATTAAAATTGTTCATTTTTATTTCAATATTGAGTGTTATTTTTTAATCAGTAACTAAGGACCCCATGTTAAATAAATAAGCTGTGTATATTAACATGTTAAATGAAATGTTCAAAAGCCCACAAAGCTATTTCTAACCCTGGGAATTTCCAATATGTGGACCAATAATAAGACATAGCAGAGTCTCCACCTAAAAAAAATCAGTCACATTCTTTGATCTATAGCTTACTTCTGTAGCTAAGTTTATAATGTATATATCTAGGATACTTATAAACTAAAAAGCTAAAATAATATGAATAGATCAATTTGTTAGGGATATAAATATTTTCTGATGTTTGTTGATTTTTTTCAGGTTGGATAAATCCCCACTGAAGCCAGTTTTAAAGACCATGCTATTCACTGAATTGCTATTTTCTGAGTTTCCATAACCCCAAGAACTGCTTAAAGAAAAGGCAATTTCACACTAAATTCAGTAGGGTATTGGGATATAAAACAACTCCTACTAGAGAGTATGCTAAACCTCTTTTCCAATATAGAATAAAATAAAGATATAGTTTTATGATATCTATTAGGCAGGTGCTATATCCCTGTGAGCATGGAAGACTGAATATCACCCCTCAGCTCCCCCAGAAAGACTTCTGGCCCCATATCTCTCTGTGAGGAGTGTGGTAAGCTCAGGAAGAGAGAGGAATCAAGATAAACATATGAAAGAGTCCAGTTGGCAGAAAGAGTAGAGTGTTCTCTGTGTAGGTGTAGGATACATATAAGCAACAGATTAGCAAAAAACAAAAAACAAAAAAAACCAAACAAAAACAAACAAACAAACAAAAAGCTTGTGAGTCAGCTCTTGTACCACTAAAGTTTTAGGCACATGAGTCTACTGTCTACTGTCTCAGAACCTCTTGTCTTTGCTCTTCACCAGGGTCTTCAGCCTGTTTCCAAGCTTAGAAGAGTTCTTTAAATAAACTGCTTGTCCATGTGTCTCTGACATTTTGATATAAAATACTGGAATAAGGAAGTATAATTTGGTGCGCTCTAGATATTGACCCACACCTGGAATCTCAGTGTGGTGTGCCCTCAAGATTCAGACCCATGCCTCCCTCTCCCTTTCTCTCTCTCTCTCTCTCTCTCTCTCTCTCTCTCTCTCTCTCTCTCTCTCTCTCTCTCTCTCTCTGTGTGTCTCTATCTCTGTCTCTGCCTGTCTCTCTCTCTCTCTCTGTCTCTCTTGTCTCTCTCTCTCACTCTCTCTCTCTCTCACACACACACATACACACACACACACACACATTGTGTGTTGAGATTATTGACAAGAGGGTGCCACGAAATAATGAAATATAGTCTCAACTCTTAAAAGTATTTTAATCCTATGACAAATTATTTCTGATATTAATTAAGAATGAATGTTAGGTAAATCACTAAAATTAAAGCCTCTACTATATGCCATTATTTTAATTTCATAAAAGTTAATTAGAATAAAATTCATAAGAAAGTCTTAGATATTTCTATTTAAATGTCTAAAATTTAAAGTGTTTTCATCCTGTAGATAAACTCACATGTTTTTACTACGATTAAAGACAGGTGTGAATATGGTACTTTGTGGTGTAGGAGAACCAAAGAAGTCAATCTGTCTTCTTTCATCCTCTGTCCAAAGTCTCTTGCAAGGACAGTCTAATTCCCAGTGAATTTTATTCATTGATTCAATAATACACATTTATTTCATTGTGGTCTGAGTTGCATTACATATATTTTGTTTTATATTTGATTATAAATTTACTATTGTGCATATATAGTATATATATGTATACCTACAGATTGTATTTTTGAGAGAACATAAAAAGGTAAGTCTGAGCTCTTGTTTAGAAATTTTAAGTGCTATTTCCATCTATATTATTTAAACATGTCAGACACTTCAATATAAAGATTGTTTATCAACTACTGTGACATCTTATTTTTTTTCTTTATATTTTCCTTTGATGTCCATTACTATGTATCCATTTTTATCAGCAAAATACAAACAAAATTTTGGCTTTCACCGGATAGTTATATTATGTTGCTAATATGGAGTAAAATATTACTTATTAAAATCGGACACTTTATTTCTCATTATGTCACTCTACATTTGTTTCTTTGTGTTTTCAGCATGGCATTCCCACTTTAATGCCTCTGCAGCATCATTATGTTGCACAAATATAATTAACAAAATTAATTCATTTTAATACATTCAATCCTGTTCTTTAAGTTAAAAACCATGTTCATAGCTGCTTTATACATAATAGCCAGAACATGGAAACAGCCTAAGTGTTCCTCAGTAGAAGAATGGAGTAAGAAACTGTGGTACATTTACACTATGGAATACTACCCAGCTATTAAAAACAAGGAATTCCCGAAATTTGTGGACAAGTGGATTGATCTAGAAATTATCATAATGAGTGAGTTCACCCAGAAGCAAAAAGAGACCAACGGTATATACTCACTTATATCAAAACACTAGTCCAAGGGATACGTACCATAAAAATCTTTGCTTACCAAGAAAGTGGCTCAGAGGAGAGGATATCCTATTGAGACTTTAGGCGAGAGTAGCATGGAAGAATAGGGAAATAGTAGGACCCACAGAGTCCTGGAAACCTACAAGAAGAACTTTATGACAGGCAGATCTGGATCCTGGGGTCCTCCTCAAACTAAGGCACCAGCCAAGGAGAATATAGGCAGTAAACTTCGAACCCCTACCAAGACCTAGCTGACGAACATGATATTCTCCACCGTTGAGTGGAGGGTGAGATCTGACTCTCACACGAACCTTGGTGCCCCTTTTCTGACCACGTCCCCTGCGGGGAGACCTGGTGGCACTCAGAGGAAGGATAGCAAGTTACCAAGAAGAGACTTGATATTCTAAGATCATATATAGGGGGAGGAAGTCTCCCTCAATCACAGACATAGGGGAGGGGAGAAGAGGGGAAGTGGGAGGGAGGGAAGAATGGGAGGAAACAGGGGAAAGGCAGACAATCAAGATGTAATATGAATAAATTAATTAAAAAAAAGATTCTACTCTCATACAATGCATTTACACCACAGTTTCCCCTACCTCTACCTCTACTGTTTCCAGCTCTTCTTCCATCCCCTCTCCCCAGATCCACTCCCCTTCCATTTCTCTTGTTTTTTAAATTAATTTTAAGGTATACATTTATACGATTACACTTTAGTAAAATAAACTACACCCAGCAGGAAGAACCATGAGACTATCAGGAGTTATATAAATGTTACATTCATAGTAATTTGGATATTTGTATTTGTCAAACTTGAAGAAAGCATCTTTGCTGTCTTGTTAGGTCTAACTTTGTCAATGAAAATCAATATATATCATATCTCACCTCTGTTAACTTAAAACATCTATCTAGGTCTAAAAACATCTTAATCCTTAACCAACTAAGCTTAATTGTAAGACTAAACTATCTGGTCTTCTATCCCATCACAGTCTTGAGAAGGGATAAAACTTAAATACCTGAGTAAACCAGAGTGCAGGTTAACAGCTTCAAAAACAAAAAAATAGCAGAGACAGTTTGCCGCTGGAACAGTCAACCAAAACTCTCTATAACATGAGAGCATCATCTTTGGCCTTCTTGCTCAATATCTATGACAGACATATTTGCAAGGCAGGAACTATTGAGGACTGACTTGGCAGAGTTCAGTCATCGACTCCTCTTGTATCTAAGCTTGCCTATTTTTAAGCAGAATGCTGTCTGTGGCAGAAATGAGGACATTTTGCCCAGTTGCTGGATTGCCACATTTGAATCCATCTCCATTAGGAGGTTCTTTAATAGTGATCATCTTCTTTGAGGTAGGCTGTGTGTTGCCAGGAGTTAATTTGTCTTGTTGTCAAAGCAGTAGAGGAAGATTTGTAGACCCAACCCTTCCATTTCTATTCAAAGAGGAGCATGTCTCCAAAAGATACCAACCAAACACAACAAAATAAGATGCAATAAGATATATCAAAAGCCAACATATCCTATTTAAAATGATAAAAATACTTGTATTATACTATTGTTGCATTATTAATACTTTTCCCTTACATTTTTTCACCAACAAGAACATGCACATAGGTGGGTTAGATATAAACAAACTATTATCTATCAGGCATCAATTCTCAAAATATTATTTATTTGACAATGTAAGCATCATTTGGGAATTTGTTAGAAATACAACTTTGAAACTTAACTCTGTAATTCTGCCAGAGCCTGAGTGTGGTGATCACTTTTTTCTGTTTCAGTGAGACTTCTGTTTTTTGTTTTGTTTTGTCTTGTTTTTATGTCTGTATATTTTAAAAAAGAAACAAACCATATTTAGAATATCTCCCTCATACCTATAGGAATGCTGAGCTTTAAGGGCATCATTGGAACATCACTTCAAATGTAAATTGTCTGTTTCCATGTAAGGAAGTAAAATAAATTTATATTTAAGTTAGATAAAATCATGTTTACCAGTATTTGTGTGTCATAGAGAGACAGACAGACAAGCAGATACAAACAGGTAGAGATACAAAGAAATATTTAGTGTATCTATTGCAGCACTGTGTTTACCAAATTATAAGTGGTATCGAGGTCCTTGGGCTCACAAATAAGCACACAGGGAACCAGGAATGTTGAAAACATAGAATTGTCCTCCAAATTCAGTGATACAGAATCTGGTGTCCACAGAAGGCTGAGAATGGACATGGTTAATAGCCAGGTGACCTTAGCACTATCTGTAACACCAATACAACTCTGAATCCTCCTCTGCACCGTTGTCATAATATTGTCAATCAATAGAACCTACATTTATGGAAGATGCCACATTTAGTGAGTATATACAAACCATCTTCATGGAAGATGGCACATCTTCTTTACAAAGCGTTTCAATGTAGTCATTTCTTCAGGTTTATTGTGACCACAGAATTGAGTTAATTATCACCAGGAAAAATTCACCAACTTATGCTGTGCTTAAATGTGCCTAAAATAAACTACTTCAGGCCAGATACTGGAAGTGTGAACTAACAGCAGCTACTTAGTCATAATGAACTGAACTGCCTTCCACAGATCATTACTCTGTTGGATGAGATAGCTGCAGAAATTCATTTGTCACTTAATTGTTTGCTAGTAAACATTAGCACATACTCTTGAGCAAATATTATACAACTGCTCAGAGATACTTGTTACAACTTATAAAATAATCAGAATTTAAAATACTATCTCAATCTGCAACCATAAGAGGCAATAAAACCTCTTAATTTGATAGATTGGGTAGTTATTATATATGGCAGCTAGTGTACACATTAATAGCAAAGTTATATTTAAGTATGGTGTCATAAAGCCCAGTGCGTTTGTAATGATGGCCAACAGACCCAGACAAGGGAGGGCATGATCAGGAACTTTCATCTCAGCACTTCTGTGCTTAGACTGGCTTGCTCAAATTTTATCAGTTCTCATCTTTGGCTTAGATAAAGTAGCTTCAGAGGTGCAGGCGCCAGGAACAGACTGGGCCCTCCATATGGAAAGCATTACCTTCCACAATATTCCCAAAACCAAGTGGCTTTACTCAATGTGGATTCCCACACATGGTAGATCTTGATCTTTGTTGTAAAATCAACTTCCGATCAACAAAGACTGGGTTGCTACATTTCAGAACCCCATGAGCACGGTGCTCATAGGAGCAGGGTGCTTTGTGGATAATGAATAGATAAGAGGTGTTTTTTCTCGCTCCTCAACAGTTTCACTGTAAATATGACCTTTATTTGACTTTTATTCTATGCCTACTAAGTCTTGTACAGATTTGATGGAGTAATTCATCAGTGGTTTCAGAATATATAGGTCTTGAGAGTAAAGCTGCTTATGGTCTCACTGCTTCACACTTACAAGCTACTAGTATTTAAAGCCAGAAACCTCTGTCTTGAGGTGTAGTTCTATAGCATAACGCTTTCCTGGTATATACATCCTGGTTTAGACCCTGGGTACTATAACACAAAACAAAATCCTGGAGATTCGGATATAAACAACAAAAACTAAGCAACGCAATCAGAACATTGTTTAAAAGTTCACTTAATGATAAGGCTTATGAACATTTTGACATATTGGTAAATGAAGACATATTTTATTTGTGTAATAAATTGCATGTATTTTGTTCTACAACTTATTTAATTAGTTATCCACTGAGGATTTCTGTTGCTTCCAAAGTAACCAGTATGTTGAAGGCTGATAACTGCAGTTCCATTGGTTTTTTTTTTTTTTACATTTTTTGGCCACTCTGTTCTGTGACTCATATGAGACAGTTGTGTATTTGCTGATTGAAGTGCAAACTGGCACAAATATTTTGAATGACAGTTTATATGTATCAAAAGATATTTAAAATAAACTTTCCATATTTGATTCAGTCATTCTTTTCAACAAATGTATTCTGTTGAAAATAATAGAATATGTAAATAGCATTAAAAATAGCAAGAAGCAATCAAGTGAAAAGAAAGTCAACAAAATGAAAAAAAATATTTGACGTTATATAATGGATGTGGGACCAACATTTAGAATAAATAAAAAAATTAAAACTCTAAATACCAAAAAAATTCTAGTCAATCAATGAGCTAATGAAAGAAGCATATTGTTCTCAGAGGATGAAATATAAAGAAACCAACATGTGAAAAATTGTCCAATACTCTTAGCTATCATGGAAATTCAAATTATAATGCCATAAAAATTTCATCTGAAACCAATTATAATGGCAATCATAAAAAATATACAGAAAAGGGTATTGCATGTTGCGTAATTTGCTTGCCAAAAATAAACTCCTATAACACATATAAAGGTGAAAGAAAATAACCAACTTTATCAAATTATCATTTGTCCTCCACATGTACACACACATTTTTTTAAATAAAAGAAATAAAATAACAACAAATATTGATGGGGACATAGGGCTACAAAATACTATTTACTTTTAATTACCTTTTGAGATTATACTATTACCTCATTCCTTCCTCCCCTTTCATCCCTCCCGAGACCTCACAAAAGCATCTTCTTTCAAGCTTTCAGATTCATGGCTTCCTTTTTTCACTAGTTGTTGTTACAAACATATGTTTATATAGACATAAATTTCTAAATACATAAATGCAACCTGTTCAGTCTATTTGTATGTATATTTTCAGGGATGAGAATTTGCTATTGGATAACCATTGGTGTATACTCTTCTCTGGCAAAGACAATTTCTCCCCCACTGCTCTCAGCCTTCCTTGGTTGTCAGTATTTCTTGTGTAAGGTTACATCTCTTGGGCTTTACCCTGCCCATGCTAGCATGCCCGTTGCTGTTGTCCTTGGTTAGGTCATATTTAGACACCTAAGTTTCATGGGTATAGCTTCTGACATTCCTGGAAGACACAATATCCCAGCAAATTCATTTGACTTTTATAGATTTTTAATGTCCCTTCTCTTCAGTTGTCTCTGATTCCTTGATGATGGAGTAGTGTGGAAAGCATCTATTGGAGCTAGCCTCTACATCTCTGAATTTTGATTAGTTACTTTTTGTTTTGTAATTTGTCTCCATATACAGCAAAGAAAAATTTTCCTTGATGCGGGGTGAAAACTACTTGTCAGTAGTTATTAGAGTCCTAAATGTGATACCTGATAAACTAAAATTATAGAAGAAGACAAAGGCAATGCCCTACATTATATAGGTGTAGGGGAAGACTTGTCAATCTCATCAGGAAGAGACAAGTGAAAACTCAGGACCAGATGTTTATAATTATAGAAATTTGTCCTCTGACAATGGAGTTAATGGCAAAGCAATGAGGACGAAATACAGTTTTCATCAAATGTCTAACAAATCTGGATATCTGTATGGAAAAGAAGGCAGAAAAAAGAAAGAAAATAAGAAAACAAGCCAGTAAGCAAGAAAGAAGGTAGGATAAAGAAAGAAAAAAGGAAAAGAAAGAAGAAAGAAAGAAAGAAAGAAAGAAAGAAAGAAAGAAGGAGAGGGGAAGGAAGGGAATCCAGGCACAAATATTCTACCCTCTACAAAGAATCAACTCTAAATATATTATAAGCCTAATTCTGAAACACAAAGCTATTAACCCCCTAAATGTTAATATTATAGAAAAACCTAGATGACGATGTACATGACAGTACATGGGGCCAACCCTGCACTCCAGAGGTAGAGGCACTACCATACTGAAGTTAACATCAGCATTGGCAGAGTGCAGAAGCCCTATCTCACACCACATCCAGAATATAAACATCTTGGATGAGGTGGCAATATTTTAAAAGCACTAAAGGCCTCTTCAATGAGTTAATGATTTCTAAGCAAGGCTTTATTATTAAGAGCAAAAAATAATCTGTAAGAAATTATTTGAAAAGGATATCTTATAGAGGACTTAAAACATTTATGTCCAGAGAATTTATATAGATGCCCAGGAAACACATAACAAAAATAATGTACATCATAAGTGACAAAAAAATGGACTGGAAGCAATGTGCAAGCAGAACAAACATCAAACCTGGCAATCCTGGAAGAACAGTGACTGTCCTTTGTCTATTGAATCTAGAAGCCATTTCTTTAGGATATATACAAACGTTCTGAAAATGCATGTCTACCTGTGTACTGGTTATTTTTTCTCACAGCTCTGACAAAATGCCTGACTACAGCAACTTAAGGAAAAAGGTTTATTTTGGCTCACGGTTTAAGAAAAAATGTAGGCTATTTTGGGAAGCAGTCATAGACTATGTTGCATTTTGTGAGAAATTACCACTTTTCCAAAGTGGCTGTAATAATTTTTCCTATCAGAACATTAAGTATTACTGGAAATAATAGCCAGCATTTTGTGGCATTAGTGTGATATAGTTTGACTTATTGCATTGTTAATCAGGAAGCACAAAACCATGAATATTCATGCTTATATTTCTCCTATTTTCTCTTTTTGTACAGTCATTGGACTCAGCATACAGGATAGGACAATTCACACTCATGTGGCTTTCTTTCTAAGTTAATCTTCCCTGAAAGCGCTCCCACAAATACAGCCATAAGTGTGTCTCTTAGGTGACTCTAAATCCAGTCAAATTGACAGTAAAAATTATTACATTTAAACCCCACACGTAGGAATACAAATACTTTATTTGTATTAATACAGATTCATTGCAAGTAACGTAATATGTGGTAATTCAGACAATAGTATATGGTTCATCTCTAAAAGGAAATAAGCTCCAGGTAATGAAAAGACATAAAGCTTCAAGTAAGACCATTAAACAAAGAAAGACAAATTGAAAAGACATCAAATATTATTTCAGGTATCCAAAATTATGAGAAAACTATGAAGATAATAAATCTGTTGTGTCTTTGAGTGAGATTAAGTAAGAGTGAAAATCTATACATGATAGGCTAATGATGATTGCGTGTTGTCATGTATTTGTTTAGATGAAGTGATTATCCAGAGAAAGGGATGGATGCATAAATACATTTTATATTTGGGATGATAAAGAACAAAGTAATGTTGATCCATCAGTAGTAATAACTGTGGTACTTCCATTGAAGACACTAATAATAGGACAATCTATGTATATGTGACACACTGGCTATGTCTGACGTCTCTGAATTTTCCTCTAAATTTTTGCAAAATTATTGAAGGAGACTAATATTGGGCCTTTGAAATGACTTAGTCAGTAAAACCACTTGCTGCTAATCCTGATTACACAAATTTTATCTCTAGGAAGACATCTCTAGAAGTAGATTACTGATTCCCAAATATTGTCCTCTGATCTTCATGGCAATCACATTGCAGGCATACACACAAAAATTTTAAAATGCAGCTTAAATTTATTTAAATAAAAACATCTCCTTATATCTATAGAACTAAAGTTAAATGTTCAGAAGTAAGAACGTAAGTAAAGAAGTAAGAAGTAAGTAAAGTTAAATGTTCAGAAGAAGAAGTAGCATAATTTATATATCTATATGTGCATGGATTCTTATATGCATTTTAGATAAATATGAAAAAAAAAAAGAGTATGTTGATTGATAGCTATTGATTTCAATAGTAGTATACCAAATCTATTTTAGGGTAGAAAATAATGAAAATCTATGGTTGTACATTTTCTGTATTGGAGTTTTATATGGCAGTCTGGGCAGTTAGGTGGGGTGTGTTCATTTATGAGCATATTTGTGGCCAAAACAAAACAAAACAAATTGCATAGACATTTCTCATTTGATGGTGTGCATCCAAGCAGTCGAACTACCTCAGCTTTACCCTCTGAGGTTTCTTGCTGGCCCTAAGATCCAACTTGTTTCCAAAGATAGTGTTTTTAATTATAAAATAAATAATTATGTGTGTAGAGGTTTTTACTAGCATGGGATATGATAAGTGTCACAATGAATAGAACAGAAAGTATTCATTTCATATTCATTTCTAAGCAAGCTGGAATTTAGTACAAAGATAAATGAAAGAGTAAAGAGTCTTCTCTATTTATAACATATATTGAGATTCTCCTTGTTTTGAAGATGCTGGCAAATGAGATCTAGGCCCTTGCAAATGTCATGTGTGCTCACTAGCACTGCACAGTCTCACCAGCATACTTCCTTTTTGTTTGTTTTGGTTGTTTGGAGATAAGGTGTCACAAGGTTACAAGATGGCCTTGAACCTATTCAATTGTCCACATAAGCTTTGAAATCACCATGCTCATGTCTCAATCCTTCAGTAGTTAAGAATTTTATATATATATATATATATATATATATATATATATATATATATATATATATATATATATATATATATATATAGTGATTTGTGTAAAGTTATTCCAACCTTCTTGGAAAGATGGATACCAGTGGTGATTTGAGCATCAAAATAGCAAAGTAGTTCTAACAACAAGGAGGGAGGTGAAGACAGGATGTGTTATGATGGACCCTCTTGGGCACTGACACACCTGGAAGTACTAGCTATCACATGAGGACCATGAAAGTCATGGTGGAATGTGAAAAATCACATAAAGCTCTGGCCAAGCAGATTGTACATTGTATAAAGAAAGGCCAGAAATGAAACCAGCGGTAAGGGAAGGTAGGTCTCTCACAGTCTTTTCTAGATACCACACTGCATTACTTACTTAGGTTGGGATTAAAATTAATGTAGCTTACAATAATTGCAAGCTCCTCCAACTAATTAGTTGAAATTAATGGAAAAGAAATACTCTAATAGTTACCCTCTTTAACTCAGCAAAATCAAATGAAAATTGGATATCTCACATTTAAAGTTTCAGTTTTCCTAAGACTATTATCCTGTAATGATAGTGTGTATATAACTTTATTTTTAAAAACGAGGAGAAATTTTCAGAAGTATTCGGGTGATCAAATTTCTGTTTGAGTATCTGTGAATACAAAAATGAGATAAGTAAGAATAAATAAAACTGTTTCTTATTCTATGTGGCTGCCTGGAGATATTTGGCACATTAACTGTCCTAGGGAGTTGTGGCAAGGACAACTAACTTTCAAATTTGAAGTTAAAAAAATCTTTCTGACGATTCCATTTATATTTAAATGTTATTGGTCCATATGAAACATGGAGAATTTTGTCAGGAGCTATATTACTGTGCCTTCAGGCTGTGGCTAAAAGCTGAGTAGAAGCTGCACTTCTGCCTGACTCCCTGTGCTGCATGCTGTGACCTTTGCACTGTCATTCTCCGTGCTGGGAGGATCCTCTGTGATGCGAATTTAATTTTTTGAGTTGCTAATCTTTGAGATGATAAAGAAACAAGGAAATTTCGACTTAAGAGCGATTCCTGGAAGAATGCATTCCTTCCAGCAGGCCTAGGGGGCTGGGAGGGGTGGAGTCTGTAAGCACGTCCTTGAAATAAAGATAGCATTGATAAGGATTTTTCTTGTCTTGACTCCATATTCTTTGTGTCTCTTGTCCCTTCTCTTTCACCTCAAGAAGATGATGAGAATCAAAGAACCTCCTTATGGAGATGGCTTCAAATGTGTCAAACCAGCACCCCCTATTTCAGAGACCCTGTTTTATAGGTCCTGTGAGACTGGACAGAATTTTATTTAAAAATTAAAATAAGGTTCTGCAAAAGACCTATTTTCATTCCCCAGCATGAACAAATGGTCCACAACTATCTGTCATTCCATTCCCAGGCGATCTGTTGCCCTCTTCTGGCCTAGAAGGCAGTACTTGCAAGGCCTGCACAAAAAGAAAAGCAAGCACACAATTATACCCAAAACCCCAAAATAAACAGATTTAAAATAATATATACTTGAAATTAAACATTTTGAGAAGAAAATGTTAGTGTTTTAGGAACACATGCAACCATAGTGTATCCCACTGAAATTTTCCTTCCTTTGCTTCTGTGTGAATGTTATAAGTTAATGAGGGAAAATGAGAGACAAGGTTAGAAGAGGGGAGACCTCCTCCCATAACATCTGATCTCTACCTATCAAGTCTCATTTGTAAGACCTGTATCCTCTTCCTATGTTGCCTGGCAGGGGTTGGGAGAGTGATCAACTTTGGAAAGCCAGAGTCTATATAAGAAGTAGTCCCCACTCCCCTTACTGTGGGACCCACAAGAAAACTGTGGTGCCACCTACTACATCTGATCAGAGGGTCTAGGTTCACTTTATACATGGGCTTTGGTTGGCACATCTTCTATTTCCCTTTATCTTCTTTTCTTAGATATGGACATAGGGGTTGAAAAGAAAGAAGGGGTGATATAGAAATGTATAGGGATGATAGGATAAAATGTAGATTATTAAATCTACTCCTTAACCTAAGGCTTTATTTGTTACTAACAACAAAGGTTATTTTTAATTCATTGGTATAGAATTTTGTATAATGATACAAAATAAGTTTGATTTTGATACATTGGTATAGATTTAAAATTTAAGATTATTCTCCACAAACATTATATATATATATATATATATATATTTCTACTCTAATATGAGGTATTGAGCTCATATAATCCAATCATAATAACAAGATTACTTCCAATACCTTGAAAGTGTTATTTCAGGCTATTTAGGATAGATAAGTAATACAACCTAATTGTTAGTTGATCAAATCATGGTCATGTCAACTACAGTTGATTTTTATCACAAAAATATACTTCCTAGGTTTAACAGATAGATATGATCCTATAGATAGATAAGGTAAAATAGGTAGATAAGGTTTTCAAAGCCTCAGAGACCTACAAAATATGGCATTTAAAGATCCTTTTAATATTTTAAACATTCTTTGACAATAAGACAGGTTAACTCCTGGCAACATCCAGCCTACCTCAAGAAGATGACAAGAGTCAAAGAGCCTCCTTATGGAGATGGCTTCAAATGTGTCAGTACAGCCTGTGGACAAAATGTCCTCATTTTAGCAACAGACAGAATTCTGCCTAAACATGGGTAAGCTTGGATTCAGGTAGAGTCAACGGCCAAACTCTGCCAAGACAGAGTAAGCAAGTCCTCCATAGTTCCTGCCCCACAAATATGTCTGTCAGCTATATTGAGCCAGAAGGCTGAAGAAGATGTTCCAATATTATAGAGAGTTTTGGGTGACTGTCTCTGTCATTTTTATTTTTATTTTGCAAGATGTTAACCTGTACTTCCACTTCACTCAAGTAATTAAGTTTTATTCTTTCTCGAGTCTCTGATGGGGTTGAAGACCAGATAGTTTAGTCTTCCAATTAACTTTAGTTATTTAGGGGTTAAAATGTTTTTAGGACTAGATAGATGTTTTATGTTGACAAGGATGAGATATGATAAATACTGACTCTCATTCAGAATTTTTGAATCACCAAGATAGGAAAGATCTTCTCTACAAGGTTGCCAAATACAATTGGCCAAAACACTGTGAATGTAGCATTCATATATAATCCCTGATTGTTTCTTGGTTCTTCTTGCTGTATGTAATTTTTAATTTATGTGTGATAATATAAATGTATATATCAAAATAAAACAAAATTTCAAAAAAAGAAGCTTATACATGAACTCATTCAATGCTGTGTCCTCTATGTCCTAGTCTAGTTCTCTATTTGCTTTACATAAATAACTATGTTTTCATTTGCAAAAGTCTAATCATCTGCACAAATAAAATTCTCTCTTGGTATTCCTCAAAAATAATCTTCTTAAATTACACATTGCTTTCAGCAGTCAGCGACATGGTGTACAGCAAGCTGACTTTCAGTAAGTTGCTATTGTACTGAGATTGTTTTCCAAAATAGAAGTCGAGGACATCAATGACAGCAAATTCAAAGTCAGAGAGTGAACTCTGACAAGAATCTCCCAGTCACATATTACAAACGAGAATAAAAGTTCGAAGATGGTGGGGCCCTAGACCCTCTGCTCAGATGTGGTAGACAGGCTGCACAGTCTCCTTGTGGGTCTCATAATATTGGGAGTAGGCACTACTTATAACATAGGCTCTGGTTGCCCGCTTGCGGATCACTTCCCCCTGGTTGGCATCCTTGCCAGGCCACAAAGGAAGAGGATACAAATAGTCCAGATGAGACTTTATAAGCTTAGATCAGATGTTAGGACAGAAGGAATGGGATTTGGGGGCAATTAAAGAGGGGGAGACAATCAGGATGTAAAGAAAATGAATTAAAAATTTTTAAGAAGTTTCCATTACAAAATAAATCAATATATGTACATTATAAAAATTCTCCAAAAGTGTAATATCTTGAACTCAGTGTCCATGATGACATCTCACATTGTTGATGCCGCTCATGAAAGCGATAATGTCTGAAATATCAGGCCTTTAAGAACATAAATGTCAGAAATCACATATTAAAATAAAA
This sequence comes from Acomys russatus, assembly GCF_903995435.1. Classification (NCBI taxonomy): domain Eukaryota; kingdom Metazoa; phylum Chordata; class Mammalia; order Rodentia; family Muridae; genus Acomys; species Acomys russatus. Next base: position 24,326,256 of record NC_067147.1, on the reverse strand, counting down.
AAAATTGGAAGAAACTTTTCTTAGACATTGATATAATTTAGGAAGGGATTGCCTAGAACACCTTGAAGTTGGATGAAATACAATTGTGTCAAAAGAGGTTGGTTACAAAGGGTCACTGCATCATTTATAGCATATCGCTTATTAACAGATTGCTGGAAAATAAAAAAGTGAAACATTAATACACATATTATTATAATATTATATAATGTGAAAATAAATTATTTTCTTTAGCTTCGTTATATAAACCAAACCAAAATTCTTAATAAATGGAAAATATAATTTAAAATTCTACCAATAATGCTCAAATTTCAGATGGATACCAGATACCATACGGAATATCATGTTCAAGTTTCATATATCAGTTGTGGAAATTTTCATTAGAGAATTGCTCGTGACCTGTGGCATTCTGCAGGAGTAAAATTCTACTCTGACAATTCTTGAGGGGAACTACTTAGGAGTATTGTTAGTGTATTACTGCTTTTCCAAAAGAAAGGAAGGATGGATGTTGAATTTGCCCACTATGGGGTTAAATCAATACATTTGAGCTCACTATGCCAGAAATATCTCCTATACTGTTGTCTGGAGCAGGACACCTGTCCCTGGTTTACATGATGTGGCAAGATCTTCTGTTGACCTGTTTGCATTTGAGTCTAATAATACCAAGGTATTTATTAAACTAAATGCATTCATTAGTAAGCAAGCAGTAGTGGTGCAAATATATCACCATAGATTTCATTAATGATGTGGTTCTGTAATTTCAGGAGTAAATACCATCACATCACTTAAGTGGTCATTACCACATGCACACCCGTCAACCCAGGTTACCAACCAAAGCAGTGACTCTTTTGGATGATTTTGCTGCTACTGTTATGATTATGACAATCACTGAATTATTAATATATTTGCTATATATAAAGCTTTCTACTCCTTAATTTGTACAAACATACATTGAAGAAAATCTTAACTAGCTGTGTGGTTTTTGTATTCTTTCAGATGTATAGTTTTGTTTGTTTGTTTGTTTGTTTGTTTGTTTCAAAATATTTACTTTGATTCACCAGAAGTATTTGCACAAATACATTATATCAACTGAATTTTACCATTCTACTTTCTTTGCTGCCAGCTGTGGGTAGCATTTATACAGTGCACATTGATAATTTTATGCTTTGTGTTGTGTATTTATTCACATGCATCATGTATTGTGACATGTATTATAAATTATGAAAAAAATCAATGTTTTGTGATAATCAAGAGTGTTGTCTTACGCTTTTTTAGATGTATAAAATCATTTAAACACTATTTCTAAATATATGATCTTTGTTTTAGTTTTAATGGATTATTATACATATGAATAGTTTATAATCTATAACTCAATTCTAAAACTATATTCATAATAACAGGTATATCAGCTTTTCAAACAATTTAAAATTAAAGCTATATATTAATCATATAGGCTCTGTCTGTCTGTCTGTCTGGCTTTCTACCTATCATACAGAAAAATCTTTCAATTTGAGTCCATATGTTGAAGATCAAATTACATAAAACAATTGCTTATAAAACAATTGCTTATAAATAACTTAATTTTATTACAGGAGGTAGTCTGCACTTTTTCTAAAAACATTTTTTTTTCAAGTAGAAATATATGAATCTAAGAATAAATAGGAATTTTAAATCTAGAGGTCATAGTGCATGGATTTATTGATACCAATTTATTAATTTCTATTTAGCTTTGTGCTAGTGTTCCACATACATTTTAAATGTATAGCGTTTATGACTCCCCAGTTTTTCACTGCCTGATTGCTACATATCTACATTTATAAAACATAATTTTCATATATGTGGGATGTTATAGATTTTCCTTGTGAAATAACTTTTGAATATCATATATTATTGCCAAATGAGTTGGGTAAGACTAGATGTAGCATCAATTCACATAGACTCAAACTATTGAATGCATATTCATAGCTCTGAGAAAGTCTGAAGGATTTTTTTTTTCTGAAGAAAATTTGGATTTTGTTTAGAATGATAATTTCATACGGTTTAAAGCAAGGGCAGTGAGAGAGAAAGAAAAAAGGTGAGTTAATATAATTATACATACTCAAGAGGCAATAATGGCTTCTCAAGAAAGGGTTACAGATGCTGTTTTTAAATTTCAAAATTATTTTCAACATAGAAAATTCTCCCTAAAATTTTATAAAATATCCTCTTAAAGTATCTTAAACATTAATTAGGTTGAGGTTGGTGTTCATGTTTAAAAGCCTAAGATTAAAATAGCCAGTGTTTCACATCCTAACCCCATTACTGACTGATCAGCATTAGTTAGTTCTACACTCAATTTTTACATTTATTAAGTGATCAGAGTAATCCTTGTCAATGTGAGTATGTATAATATAAAGCACACGTGCACTTAAAGCCCTAAGTTTACTTTGGTAACTACTTAGTGACTATTAGGCAATTATTTAGGTTATCCTCTGTTGGCTCTCTTTCTTTTCAGCAGGAATAGCAAAATTGAGGTCTAAGATCAAATTTCTAATGGGTAAAACCAATGGTCAATGTAAATGGATGAATGAATAGCCATCAAAAAGTTCTATATTCCCTACATGGCCCAGCTTGGGGGGCCTTCTTGTAAGCCAATGTCTGAGGGAGCAGTCAGTCTACTAATAAAAAATTCAAGCAGATCATCTACCTTATCCAATCATTTGTGAAGAAATGCAGTAGGTGTTGATAGCACAATTCCAGTGAGATCTCTTTGTCTGATGTAATTTTCTGTGGTAAATTCTAAACTACACAGATTGTCTTGCCAGCTATTATTAGTCTTTGAACAAGAGATCTGGGTCTGCTGTATATGTTCTAGGTGACAATCCACAGAATTAACATTCTTATCTTATATTTTACTAAAACTGTTTCATTTCATTCATAGCCATGGCTTTTATGTTTCTTTGGGTACCCTACTTTGCTGAAGTTGGGCTCTGTCACCACTGTTCAATAGTTTGCTTGGCTTTTAACATCTTATGTACCTGGGACCATCTTTTATAAGATAATTGGACTAACCAATCACAAACAAATATCCAACCAATTTTTGCCAACTAAAACAAATCAAGGACTAAAAAATAAGCAAGAAATATGACATTTTTATAAAACAAGAAAAATAAGGCTGCCACTACTTTAATCCAGTGTATGCAATAAAAATACATAGAAGGAAAGAAGGGAAGAGATGGAAGAAGTTGGGTTTGCTAAGTTTAGAAACAGTGTATAAATTCATAAATATTTATCTATTAAAAATATATAACATTAAAATAAAGCTACATGAAGCACAGACATCTTTGGGATGTGTTAAACTAAAGTGGTGAGTCATGTGATTACTTGTGAAACATTAAGACCTTGCTATGGAAAAACCTTCATTTGCAGCATGTAAGGTTGGAGGCATACTTTTATTAATCCACATTCTTGTTGTATTTGAAATGCTAGCTGCCCATGTCTAGTAGATAAGATGTGCTTCATACTTTAATGAATTTCTTTCCAGTACTCCCATATGATATGTAATATTCACTGCTAGAATTTTATATGAAAGTTATTTCACAGCTAATCACCCATCTCCCTCTGAGTCAGTTATTTGTAAGATTCCAATTTGGACATAGGCCTAGCTGTTGTACCAGCTTGGGGCTTCAGTGGGGTTTGCATTGGCTTTTTTCTTGTGCTACGCTTCATAGACATCTTTGAATCTGCCTGATCTATTGCTGATCTATTATTGCATTTGGGTTTACAAAGCACTGAAGATTCCACATAACGTGGTTCACCATGTGTAACTTCTGAATTCTCATCAAATAGGCTTTTGCTTAATATTTTTTTTTCTGGATATAAACAGCAACAGTGCATTGGCTTCTTGTACAGCTCCAATGTCAATCCTCATTAGCATAAAGAAAAAACACTTTTCTACACAAATAAATCTAGAATTAAGTTGATTAGTCTTGCTTAGAGAATTGACCTGCTACTTTCTACCAATGATTTCCTTGCCTGATTTGGACTGTTGCCCATTCTTTGTTTGGTTCACAAATAATTTACAGTTGTTTTCTTTTAAGTCAAATCCTAGGGTTATGTTAGATTACAGCTTTATGCTGTACTTTAATGCAAAACATCTGCTTCGTAATATATTCTCAATCACCAAAAGTATAAAGGAAATTGTTAACTTTCTTTTATTTCTGACTCATTCCCTTGATCAGGGCAGTTATGCAGAGCTGGGAGAAATGCCTTACCAGGGATATAGTACTGAAAGCAATTGAAATGATGAAACAGCTAGTAAACAGGAGTCTTGGTTGCACAGTAGCACTTATGTGTATTATTCAGCACCTTTCTTCTTAGTTCAATGTCAAGAGCAGCTCAGGATTGGCTGCTCTCCTTTTATCTACTCTTTTCTGTACCCTGAAGAATAGTAAGCATTTATCGCTTCTGGCATGATGACTCCTTAGGTAGCAGAGACAAGATTATAGTGCTCCTAGGTAAAGACACTGTTCCTTAGTTCCAAACTTAATACATCTTTATCGGTATTTACTGGGCTTTCCCCCAAGATGCTTAGAACTAGTAATATTTCATTGGGATATATCAGCTACCTTTCCAAAGCACGGCTTGTGTAGTTCATAATGCCCCAGTACCTGTTGACATATCTAACTCTATCTTCCCTTGCTTCTCATCACTCTGAGCATGTTCTGTCAAAAGTGAGCTAAATGTGAATCTAAGAAAATAATATATTGAATTGATTCATAAAATCTAAAATTATGTCAGTCATAGGGATTAAAGTTATGGGTTTTCTGATGGATCCAATGAGCTACATACCCAGTTTCCTCCTCTTCTTGTTGCTATTCAAGTTTTTACTCTAGATGTAGATCTTAGTTAAGTAAAATGGTTGATGACTAATAGCTTGGTTTCAAATGAATTTCATTTAAATATTTTTGAAAGTAAACAAGTATGACAATAGTTTTATATATTCATCCTTAAACTAGTTGAACTTAATAGTACTTTAGGTGTGGATAAAAACAATGAGATTTTTAAAAATAGCTCGATAGTATTCATTAACATACAATATTACTGTACTGCTTGGCTTTTCTCAACTTGAAACAAATCTAGATAGATTTAGAAGAAGAAATAACAAAAAAGGGCCTGGGTAAAGTTACCCTGTAGGCACATCTATGAGACATTTTCTTGATTAGTGGTTGATGTGGGTGGGACACACCCAGGGTTGAGGTGTTATCCCTGGAAAAGTAATCCCAAATTGTATCAGAAAGTAGGCTGAAAAGGGCATGAGGAATAAGCCAGTAAGCAGTGTCATCCCATGTCTTCTGCTTGGGATCTTGCCTTCAGTGTCTTTCCCTCCTTGAATTGCTGCCTCAGCTTCCTTTCATAGTGGATTAATACTGGGATATGTGAACCAAATAAATACTTCTCTCCCTTGGTATCTTTTTGTCACTGTGTTTAATCACAGCAATAGAATCCATAAAACACCAACTCACTTAGACCCAAGACTTTATATTCAATATGACAAATATATAACTTAAAATTGAAATTGTCCTGTCAATTGCCATGTTAATGACACATATTGTAAATCATTCCTGTCTCTCTCTAAAAACACTAACATATTTGTCACTGTTGGATTGCTTTTTGAATAAATTTGCTTCAGTAATTTAGGTGGGTTTTGTTTTATTCTTTTTGTTTTTGTTTGGTTGTTTTTGTTTTGTTTTCCTTTATAGTTTTTGGGTTTCAAGATAGGGTTTCTCTGTGAATCCGTGGCTGTTCTGAATTCTCTTTGTAGACCAGGTTGGCCTCAAAGTTACTAAGATCAAATTCGCTGGGTTACAGGCATTTGCCACTCCAGCTAGCTTAGGTCTTTTTAAAATTACATTTGGAGTCTTGGTAGATGCATGCTTTACAAGAAATAAAATAATAATTTATTTTATGTCATTTAAGGAGATTTGTGTAACTACTTGTTTTTCTTCCCCTTTCCATCAATATCAACCTAGACAACAATATCTTTTAGCAAAAAACATTATTTTATATTTTTATCAATGTATTTACTCTTACCAATTTATTTTTCACTTGATATACAGATGTAAATATATATATGAATTATAACTGTATATATACAAATACACATATACATACAGTCTTGTTTAATATTTCCTAAAGGTTTCTATTGATTCCAGAATAAAATATAACATTTTTACTCTCAAAAGTTATAAATTAGCTGGTCTAATTTGCTTCTGAATTTCTCCTTTTTTCAGCTTAATATATATGTTACTCTCTACCACCTACCTCTGTACTCATTTTAATAAATTGTAGGTATTTCCTTATTTGGGTCTGGTTACTCATAGTAAATATGCACTTTTATTCATTGACAAATTTCTTCCATGAAACACAAGATGCATAGAAACAGAAGATTTATCTCTGATTCTTGCTAGTTTATATTAAATTTAGGTTATTTGGGTGAGTGCTCAGAAAAGGAAAAATGTTCCATAAATACCTATCTTGGGGTTTAAAACAAAAATTGTACCCACAGAGTGACTAGAGCCATGGTTATCTCCCTAAACCATATTTTAGGAAGTCTCCCCAAATAGTTCTTCAAAAATATCCCCATGGGATCAGGTATGGAGATTCCTCCGAAGCACCTTTTATTGAACAAGATGGACATCCTATTGGGACTCTAGATGAGAGAAGCATGGAAGAATAGCAAAGTAGAAGGATCCAGAGGGTCCTAGAAACCTACAAGTAGAACATTATGATAGGCAGATTTGGGCCCAGGGGTCCCGCTAAAACTAAGGCACCAGCCAAGGACAATACAGGCGGTAAACTTTAAACCCCTACCCAGATCTAGCCAACAGTCAGAACATTCTCCACAGTTGAGTGGAGATTGGGATATGACTTTCTCACGTACTCTGGTGCCTCACATTTGACCATGTCCCCTGGAGGGGGAGACCTGGTGGCACTCAGAGGAAGGACAGCAGGTAGCCAAGAAGAGACTTGATACCCTATGAGCATATACAGGAGGAGGTAATCCCCCTCAGGAACAGTCAAAAGGGAGGGGAATAATGGGAAAATGGGGGGGGGGGGAGGGAAGAATGGGAGGATACAAGGGATGGGATAAACATTGAGATGTAACAAGAATAAATTAATAAAAAAAAATCCCCATGGTTCACTGATGCTTGTCAGCTGATATTTTCAAAATCACTTAGGGGAACAAATGAATCTGGTGCCATAGTTAAGAACTTTTGTACATATCTTGCAGAATGTGCTCATCCTTTTCCTCATAGATTACATCTTTACTTTTTAAAATAGCATTCCAGTTTGAAAAGCTGGTGTCATGGAGACTGAAAAGGCCACCTTCCAAGTAGACTGGACTCCTGGTAGAGGGAGGGAAACACCAACCCACCCATAGGAACTTCAACCTATCTATAAGATGTGCAGGGATAAGGATAGAGCAGAGATGGAGACAATGTCCAACCAATGCCTGGCACAAGCTGTGACTCACCCCATGAGAGAGAACCAACCCCCAACACTATTAATGATACTCTACTATTCTTGCAGACCAGAGCCTGTCATAGCTATCCTCTGAGAGGCTTCACCCAACAGATACTGAGACTTCAACTCCATTGGGTGGAGCACAGAGAGTCATGTGGAACAATAGGGGAAGAATAGAAGGACCTAGAGTGCACAGGAGGTCTACAAGAAGACCAATAGAGCCGACTAACTTGGGCCCAGTGGGACCTACAGAACACCAACCAAGGACCATCCATGGACTCATCCAAGGCTCCTTAGATAATGTAGAGAATGGGTATCTTAGCCAACATGTGTGTCCTCTAGAAAGGGGAGAGGAGTCTGTCTCTGACAGGGATTCTGCTCCCTGATTTTCTAACACTTCACCCTGATGGGGTAGCCTCTCCAGGCCACAGGGCAAAAAGATGCACTATGTCCTGAGGCAACTTGGTGTGCTGGGGTGAGTTAGTAGGAGGGAGGCTCCCCTTGTGAGATGAGTAGGGGAGTGGAAATAGGGAGGAAAAAAGAGGGAGGATGGGAGGGGGAGGAAAGAAGGGAGGGCCTATGATTGGGATATAAAGTGAAACATAAAATAAAATAAGTAAATAAATAAATAAATTTGAATTAGAACATATCTACCATCAGCCATTCATGAAGTACATGGTGGCTAAGCCTTTCACATGCCTTAATTCCCTTTAAAACCTCTAAGAGGTGAACATTCCACAATATTTTATAGTAGTAGAATGAAATCTATACTGAAAATCTATAATTTTGCATGCTGTAGTTGTCAGCACTTTTGGAAAACATAACTTGTGTCACAGATAACAAGATGTGTGAAAAGGCATTGGCATGAGTGTTCATTAACGATAAGACATTTTAAGAACTTCAGTAGGCTCCCATTCCTCCCTCCCTCCCATTTTCCCCTTACTCCCCTCCCCTATGACTGTGACTGAGGGGGATTTCCTCCCCCTGTATATGCTCATAGGGTATCAAGTCTCTTCCTGGTAGCCTGCTATGCTTCCTCTGTGTGCCACCAGGTCTCCCCATTCATGGAGGGGATAACCATTGAGATGTAATATGAATAAATTAATAAAATTAAATTAAAAAAAGAACTTCAGTAGGATAGCTATAAACTCAAAGTAGCAACAGTGCAAATTCTAGTTTCAAATAAGCAGTGTCATGACTCAAAAAGAACTGATGTGTCCACTTTTCTATATAGACAGGAAAAGGCCAGGTATCAGTTCAGTCAGGCCCGAGAAAGACACTTTTTTCCTGGAAGAGTTACCATCAACTTGGAATGAGGGCAACCAGCTGTAGGAGAAAGGCAGTGTGTCTCTAGGGCTAATCATTTCATAAAATGACAGAAAACCTTAAGAATAACTAATTGTCACAATTGACTGCAAGTCACCACATAAACATTATAAATATGATCAAAATTTTATTCTTCCGCCTTTAAAAAATTCGGTTCCTTTTTACATGCCGCTTGAAACATGGAGATTTTACAGGTAGAATGTTAGTTCAATCATATGTACACCTATATGTGATTTACAAATATGTGCTTCTAGACATATTTACTTACATATACATACTTCATACTCTGTGTTCTACTTCCCATATGTTACCTTGTAACCACAGTAAAGAATATGCAAATGTTTAAGAGATATTTAATGACAATCTAAATGGCAAAATTCGATGTTATTTTACCATATGAATATATTTTTAGGTCCAAAGTATATCTTCCTGTGATTGTTATATCTTAATTCATCATCCTTGTTGAATTTTCAGTCTTTTGGGTTTTTTTTTTCTTTTAAATTTCATTTTGAGCATTGTGTGTTTTTCATTCTATCCATCAACCTAAATTTTTATGAGAAAATAAGAATCTTAATATTGTTGACTTGCTAATATTAAAACTAGATTAATCTTTCTTTTAATTTTCTTTCAGAGACATTGAGCAATGCATTTTACAGAGCGTTGTAAGTTCTTTTATGCCTTTTAGATATACTTCACTACACTGTCTTCCATAGATAAGGCATTCCTACTTCAGCTAATTTTCTACCAGAGGAAAGATATTTTGATTTCAATGGGTGAAATGTATCCCATCAATACACACCACAGTGTACAAAACATGTTTATATTCTACATTCAAATATAATTTCAAATGGAAAAGATGTTATTAATCTTCCCACAGTTCAGTAATATTTTACTACAACAAACTCTTTTTATATGTCTAAGATTAGGTGCGCTATGAAGCATTTAAGAGAACACAGAGTACAGATATATGTGAAAAACGTGTTTGATCACCTCGTAATTATACCACCTCTCTTTTCTCTCTGATCGAGAGAGTCTAAAGTGGCATTCCTTCAAGCAGCTAATTTGCTGTCAAACTCCTAACTTACATAAGCTAATAAACTGCCCTGCATTTTCTATGGGAATATTACTATTTCTGCCTAATCATCACGAAAACAATAAATCTTCCACAGCTACAGAGCTGTGAACAGGATGGAAATAGGCTTGCTGAAATAATGCCGCACTCTAATTTGACAAATTCTACTCTCCATGAAATATAGCTTCCCACCCTTTTTCTCCTCAAAAGTAGATATATTTTAAACTATAACTATCCATACTGATGAATGCATTGAGAAATGTGGATGATGATATCAATTTAGTGTTCTATATATTAATGAATTAATACCACTATGTTAAGCAGGATGGTGGGAGTGTCATGAATTTTAAGTATTGCTCTGCATAGACTATGTCTTGATGGTAGATCATCAGTTTTATCCCAATTGTCTGACAGTTATAAATTATTTCCAGGCCACAGTAACTAAAATGACTCTAATCCACTTTAAAATTAATGAATTCTATTCTAGTAAAGTAGATTTATGCTCAATGAAGAACTAATATGGATGAAAAAATTTTATTAATGCAAACCAAAGTAGTAGGAAAAGCAAAAGAAAGACAGATAAAGTTATAGAATATTTGGCAGTTCTTAATAAATTCTACCATTCCATAGCAAATTGTTCCAAAAAAGCTGAGAGTTATACTTTTATTAGCCCAGTAAAGTCAACTATTGGCTTGCATCCCCATTTTCCCATTATATCTTTTGTTATAGGCGTGATTTGAAGTCTAATCATTCAAAAAGTATGAACAACCACTGTCTTGGAAATGAGGAATATATATGTAATCATTAAATAACTATAGAATTGTGGACCAGTTACTGAACATTGGACATATCAGTGAAAATAATATTTTATTTTATTTTAGCATTAACCTAAAAGAAACAATCTAATAAATTAGACTTAACATTTCTGAAGATTCTAAAAATTCTGATAATAATGCAGCATACTCCAAATCTATAAAATGGAGAAAGTTTCAATTCCTTACATCCTCTTTTTTTTTTTTTTTACTTAGTCTATTAGTAATATATATATCAAGCCTTTACATGGGGCGATTCTTATCCTGAGCCTTAGTGGCAGCATAGATCAAATGCCTAAAGTAGAAACCCTCTAGAACATAATTACTTGATTACACAGTAGATGCATAAAAAGCATTTATGTATCTCTATGTCAGAATTACTCCATCTCAGAATGAAATGTAAGTGTTCTTCAATATGCTTTTGTTGTAAAATGTAAGCTGTAAACATTGTGTCAAAATATTGCCTTACATAGGCAATGACAAAAAGGAAAAAGCAAAAATGAGAAATTAATAATGTGTTTGGATTTGGGGTTATCTATTAGCACATCAATTATGATATGCTGATTGTCTTAGTCACTATTCTATTGGTATGAAGACACATCATGACCACAGCAACCCTTATTTAAAAAACAAAAAAAACAAACAAACAAAAAAAAAAACAGTTCATTGGCAGCTTACTTACAGTTTCAGAGGCCTGGTCCATTATCATCATGGCAGAAAGCATGGCGGCAGGCATGCACTGTGCTGGAGAAATAGCTGAGAGGTCCATCATGGTCTAAAAGTAGATCTGGGGAGTGGTTTTGGCATGGACTTTTAAAACCTCGAGGCCCACACCCAGTGACAAACTTCCTCTAAGGAGGACACATGTACTCCACCAAAAGCAAATCTCCCAATCCTTCTCAAATGGTGCCACTCCCTGGTAACTACACATTCGAATATATGCACCTATGAGAGTCATTCTTATTCAAACCATCACACTAATAAGCAGGTACATTTGAGATTGTGTATGAAAAAATACATGTCATACTGTTAGTGCACATAGTGAGAGGAGAAAACCAGTAGTTACCCTTATTCCTGCTTCTTCAGGGATCTGCAGTATTCTTTTTGGCTCTGTTTAAACAAAGAGATCAACTTCAGTCTAGAAAAAGTGAGTTCCAACTTGAACATAGCTCTCTAAATTACCCCTTAGATTACCACAGTACTAACCTAGGCCAGCTATTTAATACTTAAGGCATTACATCACAGGGAGTCTCAAATAAATCAAGAGTATTGCCAGTACAAAGAGAAAGTAAAGGCAGAAAAGAGTCTTAACCATCATTCCAGAGAGGTGGTTTTCAACCTGTAGGTTGCTACATATATTGAGTTCCAAATGACCCTTTCACAAGAGTCACCTAAGACTAGATATCTGCATTACAATTCCTAACAGTTGAAAAATTACAGTTATGAAGTAGCAACAAAAATAAGTTTGTGGTAGGGTGTCACCACAACATGAAGAATTATATTAAAGTGTCACAGCATTAGAAAGTGGGTCAAATAAAAACATACAATTCATATCCTAGTTTCTATTCAGAGCATGTTCATATTTTATAAGTAGACATAAAGAAAATCCAAATGAATTACATATAAGTCTATCAGTCCTTTATGGATATTAATACTTGTAAACATATAAAATTCAAAATTATTAAGAGTAGAAAAATCTAATAACAAACCTATTCATAACTGAGCAATTATGAGGTTTTTTTTAAATGTGTATGTGGCTTGGGACTACAGGTATATGTACGCAAATTGTGGGTGCCTAGTGCTCACAGAGGCACAAAGAGGTAACTATACCCTCTGGAAAGGGAGGTGCAGATGATTATAAGCTGCTTTTCAGGTGCTGGGAAGTGAACAAAAGTCTTCGGGAAGAGCAGCAAGGACTCTTCATTGCTGAGCCATTCCTCGAGTCCCACAAAAATTATGTGGTTTTGAAATAATAAATAACAGCACTACACTCACGTACAATGAGATTTATAACAGGTTGATTTGTGTTTTCCTGGCGAAGCAATGCATTTATGAATGTTTGTGTTTTTTAAAGTAGCTATGCTTCAATTATTTCATGCTTTAACACGTTTATAAATTCCTTGAGAATTTCGTATATTTTTATTATACTCGCCTTCCACTCACCCTTCGAGCTACTCTCATATCCACCTCCATTCGACTTTATGTCATCCTTTTTAATTTTTTAAAACAGTCCACTGGGCTCAATTCCAATTTGTGCTGCCTACAAATTCACAGGTTGGGGAAGAACCGCTGGAAAATTTGACCTTTCATGGACCTCTAAAAAAAACTGACTCTTCAGACCCTAGAAACAGTCAACTATCCAAGTATCTTCAGGTTAGGAGGGGGGTCATGAGCTCTTTTCCATTTTTTGCTGGAATACTGGCTTGCTTGATCTTGTGCAAATAATTCAGCTGCTCTTAACTCATGAGTGCAGTGGTCCTGTCATGTCAGAGGACATTTTCCCTCTAGTTCTTTGAGATCTCTGACTCTTACAATCTTCTGTGATGGTCCTTGAATTTTGGTAGCAAGTAGACACATTTGTTCAATTTGTGATTGAGCATTCCAATTTCTTTATAAACAGAAATGTAAATTTTATGTGTTCATATGAATAAGCTGTATGACCAGAGATAAGCACAAATATGTTTGTGTATCAATTTAATTTATTTTGTACAAATATGTACACCCAAAACTGTGTACATCAATTCCTCTTTATGAGTACATGCATACACATTCTCATTTCTTTTAGGACATAATCTCAGAGTCAGTACAGGAAATCAGTATGATTTTTGGGCCTTGTAAAGGTCTATGAAAAGTAAGCGTGAAAATTAAAATCCTTACAGACTTCTATGCTTAATTTAAAACAGTGCAATAATGCTATTTTAATTGGAAACCAATGAATAAATGAGATACATATTTGTTCTAATGACGTGGTTTAAAATAGATAAAGGAGTCTAATGACCTGCTATTTTCAACCCAAATGTAATAATTGTAGTTCTTCTTGTATGTTCTCTCCATAAAACACCATGAACAAAGCAATGAGTGTGAGACATTCACAGAAAAGTCAACATCGACCGACATGAGGTTTCAAAATGATCCATTAACTTAAGTTGTTAAATATTCAGATATCAATGCAATTTCATTTCTGTATTTCACTTCTGAAGCATCTGTCATAACACAGAAGGACTTTTTAAATAATTTAGATGTTTTCTTAATTTAACTCTGCTCAATAAAGGTGTAGGTTTGAATTTAAAATGCCTCCCGTAGTCTCAGGTGTTTAAACTTATGATTCGTCTCCCTGTAGGTAGTGCTGATTGAGGAAGTCATGAGAGCTTTTGCAGGTGTAACTTCTTTAGAGGAACTATGTCATTGAGGGGGTGGGGCTGTAAGAATTATAGCTTCTGAGTGTCACCATTTCTCTTCTTCTTCTTCTTCTTCTTCTTCTTCTTCTTCTTCTTCTTCTTCTTCTTCTTCTTCTTCTTCTTCCTCTTTTCTCTCTCTCTGTCTCTGTCTGTCTGTCTGTCTGTCTCTCTCTCTCTCTCTCTCTCTCTCTCACTCTCTCTCTCTCTCTCTGCTTCCTGAATGCTGGTGGAGGTATAATCTCTCATCTTCCTGCTCCTATTGTCATGTTTGCTGGTGGCCATGCCTTTTCTTCATGATGGATTCTCATTTTTCTGGAACAGTGACCCCTGTAACTTGCTTTTGGAGATAGTGCTTTATTACTATAATTAAAATGACTCCCTCCCTCCCTCTTTCACCCTAATATCCTACCCTAGACCTGTGACAGAAGGGGACCTCCTCTCCCACCATATGATTACAATCTATTAGGTCTCATCTGGATAACCCTCTTCCCCTTTGTCTGAGTGCCACCAGGCCTCCATACCAAGGGGAAGTGGTCAAATAGGGGCATCAAATTTTCTGTCAGAGGCAACCCCTGCTCTCTCCACAACCATGGAGAATGAACTGTCCATTGGCTAGATCTGACTAGGGGGTCTATGTTTACTGCATACATTGTTCTTACTTGGTACAGCTGTTTGTCTAGGCTCGCCTTTGTCCAGATCTGCCAGCTTTGATGGTCTTCTTATAGAGTTCCTGGACCCTCTGGGTCCTTCTATCTTCCAATTCTCCCACAACTCTTATATGGTTCTACAGTGTAAAAAATGAAATAGTAAAGAAAGAAATAAAAATGCAGTTTGGTTAAAAAAAAAAAAAAAGATTTCTAGCAAGCTTAATGTTACATTAAATGATGTGCTGAAAGTATCTGTGCCTTTTAAGTTTAGTGCCATTAAGGAAACATTTTGGTTTCCTTTGACAAAAAAAAGAGGAGGTGTGCTGTTTTCAGGGCATGGTTCAATCCCAACTAATCTTTAAACTTGTGAAAGAAGTGAAAAAACAAACCAATGAACCAAACAAACAAAATGTCACACAAACACACACACGCATACACACACACACACACACATCTACTGCTACTGTGGTTCAAGGTGGCGAGGGTTCAACTCAACCTGGCAGTAAAATTTGGGTAGTGTTGTCCATGTGGTAATAGCTTTAGAATCAGTAAAGTTGTAAACATGATTGGGGAATAAAATATTCCTCTATGGTTGCAGAGATCCACTGAGGCCAATACACATGAAAATGTTGGAATAATTGCAAAGAGATGGCTCAGAGAAGACAGGGGGCTGTGTGACGCTATTACACAATGATGTGGGAGTGAGGGAAGACAAGTTGCAATTGAGACTGCAAGAAGATTGGTGATGTCAGAGCCAAGGGACATTTGCCGCAGAGAGTTGCTCACAGAGCATACAGCATGAGATGTATGATTTAGTGCTTGTACTTCTGGGTTTGATGCTGTTTTGATCCAGTAATTTTTTTGTATGACTAATGACCTCGATTTTAATGAGCATACATTAGTGTATTAGAAGCACACAATTTGATGCTATTATTGTACAGTGATTGTAGCTAAAAGACTGCTTTGAATCTCAGAAGATTATCTGTGCTATGGACTTCTGAACAGCATTGAGACTGTTAAAGATTATGGAGACTTCTAAGTTTTAGAAAATTTCATTTTCATTGTAGCACAGCCCTTGGCCTGTGGGAGCCTTGGAGTGAAATGCTATTTGAATAAGAATGTCCTTATTGCATTTGCATTTGAAGCCTTTTTCCCCAGTTGGTGCTGCTGTTTCAGGAGGATACATTTCTTTAAGAGCTTTGCAGGAAGAAGTGTGTCACTGAGGTTGATCATGTGTGTTATTACATTAATTTAAATCAACTGGTAAAGAATTTAATACATCTTTTGATACTGTCATACAAACACCTATGTTTTTTTAATTTATTATATTTAGATTACATCCCGATTGTTGTCCCCTCACTTGTATCTTCCCATTCTCACCCTCCCTTCCTCTTCTGCCCTATTTCCCTCCCCTAAACCTCTGATAGAAGGCACCCAACTCCCCCATCATATGACCACAGCCTATCAGGTCTCATCTGTATAGCTTGCATCTCCTTCTTCTGTGTGCCTCCAGGAACTCCCCACCAAGGGGAAGGGATAAAATAAGGGGCACCAGAGTTCATGTCAGAGGCAGTCTCTACTCTCCACACAACCAAGGAGAATGGCTGTCCATTGAATATAACTAAACAGGGGTCTAAGTTCAGTGCATGCATTGTCCTTGGTTGGTGCAGCAGTTTATGTAGGCTCCCTCTGACCTGCCCCCTTCCCCCCCCCCCCCCCAGTATCCAGATTCCCTGGCCTTGTTTTGAGCCTCTATTTGTCTTCAGCTCCTTTAGCTCCAACCAGTTTGATTCCATTCCATTCATGTTGCCAGAAAACTCCACATTTCATAGTAAAATGTTTGGTATACCATGTTTCACAGGTTGCTATTGAGTAGATAACTGTAAAAACTGTTTAAGTTTACAGGTATGTGTAACAAGCATTTAATGCACTATTGTTTATAGTATTTTAAAAATAGAAAAGTAGAGTTAGCTTACATAAATGCATCTTATAAAGGTTCACATTCACTAGAATGATGGTGTGGATGTTTATACCTGGCTGTATAATGTTTATGTATTTATTAAGTATACAGAATATGCATGAATATATTGATAAGTATCTGTATAATATTTATATGTATAAATTTCTTTTTGACCTATTTTTATACTTATTATTCATTTACATTGTTTTCCTTGAAATAATATCTAATTCAAAACCACTACACTATTTTCACATGGCCCTGCTCTTGGTAGATTTGATGTGCCATATCACATGAAAAGCTCATGAAGCTGAAGTGGCATTGGCCGTGCGTAAAACATTTTAATCTGTATTTATACACAACACACAGCACAGAGTGTATCTAACAACAACTTAGCACCTAACAATCCCACTGGTAAAGTTTAAAATTCTGCCTCTGAAGTCCAAATGTATAGCTTTGTCTGACTCCATGAAGGCCACATACATGTGTTTTACAAATAGAAATGTTGATCCTAAATACACACACAAAAGAAAAACAAAATCAGACATAGCAAAAGTAAACAATGGGGTTACACTGTATTAATGTACAGATGTGCATTTCATATAGATTAGACACAACATTTTAGATCAAATGAATGTATGTGCCCTGAAAGAAACTAATTAGGAAAAGCTAAGTGTGGTTTTAAAGGGTATGAAATGTAGCTAACATACTTTGGTTGCTTATTTTAAAAGCTTTAGTGGCATTTGTAAAATAGCCACATTTTAGTAACCCATATCTTTTGTGAGATTAAATCTGTCTGATGGGAATATTCTTGCACAGATAGAAAAAAGAGTATTGCAAACTTTGGTGAGGAAAAGACTATCTTTATTAAAGTATTTATCATTTTTACAGCTGGAATTGGTATTAATATTTCAACAAACAATCTCAGTAAGCCTTATCTTCTCTTTGTTGACTTTAGTTAAGCACTGTCAGCAGTAGGCTATTTAGAACAGCTTGGCCTGCTCAAGCAGAATAATTCATCTTAGAACTTAAAAAAAAAAATAAGCTCACTTTTAATATTCAGTAGGAGCATTCCAAAGTAAAAATACAAATTTACTCCAAAAAATGTACAAGTTCAGAAATATTATTGATGTCCTTCTTTTCCTCTTTTGTAGAGACATTCAACACTGCAGGCAGGGTACAAATTCTTTTTATCAGTTTTAAAACACACAAAGATCCTGAGCTCATAGACTTTTTTTTTTTCTTGGTAATCATAAGCTACTAAACACAAGTAACTCAGAGTTTATCTGATAATTTTCCAAATATTTTTAATGACGAAAACATTAACAACAACAACAACAAAATAGAAACCCACGTGTTGAAATTAATAAATGCTTTGTATTTTCTGAGTTTTAAAAATATCTAATTGGCATTTGAAGCTGTGACAAATTTCAAACAGGATATGCTCCTTTTCAGAAATGTCCTGATTAAAAAAGTTATGAGTGTGAGATAAAATTAATTTAAATGAATACAGTAGATTTCATGTGTAAACACACAGTTATTGGTACGCAATTATGTGACTGCAGTCTTAAATTAATGATTCTGCTCAAACTCATATTACATAGGCAATATTAAAGGAAGAGTGTCTGTAAATTACTTTATTGGATCACTCATTTCATGAAATTGTATTGAAAGTGCATGGTTTTCTTTGGTGTTTAACTGTTTTTTTTTTTTTTAATGCAAACATGGTGATTTGAGGCTAACTCTAGAGCTTTTTGGGTACCTCTAATCTTGAGTGGTTCACAAGGACAGTTCTTAGACAGCATCTGCAATAGCAGATTGCACAGCTCCTTCACACTGGATTTATGTAGGTACAAGTCACCAGTCATGAATGGACATCAACAAATTTCACAAGTATTTTCTTTATGGTTATTGCCCTAAGTGAGATTGAAACAAGATAAGAAAGATGGGCGCCAACAAGAAAGTTATCTGAAAACTGAAAAGTCGAGCCCCCAACTAAGAGGGTGGCCTTTTACAAACCAGATTCAAAAAAGACTCATCACTTCACAAAACAATGGATTTCTCAGAAACATGATATTGGATCTTCTAGCTTTAAAAGTTGAGAATAAATATGGAAGTTTTGTGTCACCAGTTAGTGCAAATCTGTCTCAACCACCCTCACTGACTAACGGTTTCTCCTACATGAAACGCATGGTTACCTTGCAATGTGTGCATGAGTTATCTTCACATTTGTAATATGTCTCTCCAATATTTGGCTGTCTTCAGTAGTGTGATTTAATACATACTTTACCTGTTACATACTGCTGTAAAATATGTTGTATTCCTTCCATTTTCCAATATGTTGTTTATGTGGAAATAAAATAACTATCTGCATCTATTTTCCATAATATTTACTGATTTATATAAATGCTAAAGAGCTGTATTTCTATGATTCAACAACTGAGATGTAGACTGTTGGGAGACGGTCTGATGTATTTTGATACTAATTACTGCTTGCTGTCTCTGTGACCCACCTTTTACTTAGAAAAAAAAAAAGAAAGAAAGAAAGAAAGAAAAGAAAAGCCATCCTACCTGGGCAGGGCAAAGGAGATAGTTGAGGCTAGGAGAGAGAGGAATTCGGGGAAGAGAAAAGACCACCACGAGGAGAAAGGAGAGAGACCTGAAGGGAAGAGAGGAAGGCTGCCATAGGTTAAATGTAGAAGTATGTGGCTGGCATGGATGGGGATTTGGCCCAGATGAAGAACATGAGCAAGTATTTGGGATTATGGATGGGAGGTAGCCTGATAGAAGTTATTGGAAGCAGAAGGCAAGGGATTGAGACAGGGATCCCATGTGTGCCCCACTATGGGAGGTAGTTTAGAGGATTGATATCTGCCCTGCCCAGGTTAACTACGGCTATTTTAAAATATAACATGTGTCTGTGTCTTGATTGATTGCTAGCTGGGCCTACTGGTAATACAGATAATTTTAAAAAACAATAGTAGGCATTTGTTTTATCTGGAACTCATTACACTTTATTTTATATCATGCACTTGTATTTTTATTCACATATTATTTCTTCAGAAACCCAACCATCAGGAAAATATCTTTTCTTTCTTTGATATTGGTGAGGATGCAATCTGTCTTCTACCACTGAGTATCAAGTGGGAATTGATTGTTATAAAGTCTATTTTGATGGTACCACTTCTTTCCAGTAGTCCTCAATCGAGGACTTTTGCTTTTAAGTTTTAGG
Organism: Acomys russatus; assembly: GCF_903995435.1. Classification (NCBI taxonomy): domain Eukaryota; kingdom Metazoa; phylum Chordata; class Mammalia; order Rodentia; family Muridae; genus Acomys; species Acomys russatus. The sequence continues at coordinate 24,306,309 of NC_067147.1, read as the reverse complement.
TTTCGATTTGGATTGGTTTGGTGTTTTTTATTGTCATTGTTGTTTATTTGTTCTTGTTGCTAATGATGATATCTTATTACTTTTTGCTAGTTCGTTAGTTAGTTTGGTTAGTTGGTTGAGTGGGTTGGTATGTGATTTTGTTTGTCATGAATAGGTACTGAGTTTTGTTCATTATTTCTGTTAAGATTTATTGATGCACCAAGTAAGTATCATTCATGGTGAGGACCTAGACCCCAGGTCAGATGTAGTCCATTGGCAGCACAGTCTTCTTGTGGGTACCTTAATATGGGGAGTAGGGGCTACTCTGACATGGACTCTGGTGCCCACTCATTGACCACTTCCCCCTTGTCAGGTCACAGAGGAATCGAATGCAGGCAATCCAGATGAGACTTGAGAGCCTGGGGTCAGATGACTGGGAGAGGAGGCCTCCCCCTTTCTGAGGACTGATGGTAGGGGAAGGAGGAATGGAGGGTGGGACAAGAAGGAGAAGAGGGAGGAGGGTACAGCTGGGATGTTAAAATGAATAAATTAAAAAATTAAAATAAATATTTTTTACTTTAAAGAATATTTTTTGTGAATACAAAACATGGATTTAAACACACAATATTAATTTATAGTAGTTGCATAAAGTCAAACTGGGATTAAATATTAATATTTTACTCTGCTTCTTCATAGCAATCTCTGATTTCTCCTCTTGTCATATAAAATTCTTTGTAACTTTTAGTAATATAGTAATATTAGTTTTGCCTGTACTTCTGCTAAAATGCCCTTGTCCCATTGGTATCAATAATATTGGAATAACTTTTTTTTATCCTTTTACACTGGGTAATGTCTATCCTTCAAGGTAAGATGTGTTTTTTGCATGCAACAGAATAATGGATTCTGTTTTTCTTTTTAAAATATATTTTATTAATTTATTCATATTACATCTCAATGGTTATCCCATCCCTTGTATCCTCCCATTCCTCCCTCCCTCCCATTTTCCCCTTACTCCTTCTTCTATGACTGTGACTGAGGGGGACCTCTTCCCCCTGTATATGCTCATAGGGTATCAAGTCTCTTCTTGGTAGCCTGCTAGCCTTCCTCTAAGTGCCACCAGGCCTCCCCAGCCAGGGGATGTGGTCAAATATGGGGCACCAGATTTCCTGTGAAAGTCAGACCCAACTCTCCAATCAACTGTGAAGAATGTCCTGTCCATTGGATAGATCTGGGTAGAGGTTCGAAGTTTACTGCATGTATTGTCCTTAGCTGGTGCCATAGTTTGAGCAGGACCCCTGGGCCCAGATCCGCCCGTCATAATGTTCTTGTAGGTTTCTAGGACCCTCTGGATCCTTCTATTTCCCCATTCTCCCATGCTTCTCTCACCTAGAGTCCCAATAGGATGTCCTCCCCTCTGTTCCACTTTCCTGATAAGTGAAGACATTCATGGGACATGGCCCTTGGGCTAGTGTCCAGATATAAGTGAGTATATACCATTTTACTCTTTCTGCTTCTGGATTAACTCACTCATTATAATCATTTCTAGATCAATCCATTTGTCCACAAATTTTGGGAATTTGGTTTTCTAAACAATCTGTTGTTATGTTTTTTGACTGAGCATCTGAGACTATTGACATTGAGAATTAACAATGAATAATGTTTGCTGATTTCTGCTATTTTGTATTTAAAGTGTGGTTTTTCACCTCTTTTGATGATCAGGAATTACTTCTTTCTTGTGTCTTCTTGGGTATGGTTAACAACTTCAGATTGATGTTTTCCTTCTAGAACTTACTGTAGAGTTTGAATGGTAGGTAGAAATGACTTAAATTTTATTTTAGTATGTAATGCTTTTACTTCTTTGTTGTGATTGATAGTTTGCTTGGTATAGTTGCCTGGACTCACATCTGTGGTGTTTTAAAGTGAAAACATTTTCCCAGAGCCTTCTGGATTTAAGAATCTGCATTAAAAAGTTAGTTTTTGTTCTAATGGGCCTGTCTTTACATGTTACTGGGGCCTTTCCCTTGCAACTTTTAATTGTTCTTTATTACTGTTCTATGCTTAGTGTTTTGATTATAATATATTATGAAAATCTTCTTTTCAGGCATGTCTACTTCATCTTCTATATGCTTCTTGTACCTGGATAGTCACCTATTTTTTTCTATTAGGGAGATTTTATTTTATGAATTTATTAAAATATTTTCTATGCCTTTGGTCAGTTTTTTTCTGTCCCTATTATTTGTAGGTTTATTCTTTTCATAGTGTTCCATTTTTTTACTGATTGTTTATGCCTACATTTTAAAAAAGAATTAACATTTTGATTAACCAATTCATTCCTTCTAAATTATTTTCAATAGTGGAAATTCTTGTTCTATATCATGTAATCAGTTAATGAGGCTTACTTCTGAAGATTTTGTTGAATATCTTAAAATTTTAATGTCCAGTTTTGTTTCATATTGTATTTTCTTTAGTCTACTTTCATGTCCTGAATTTTATTATATTTAACTGTTTTTATATATGTATTTATTAATATCATCTTTAAAGTTTAAAACATATTTGTACTTGGTATTTTGAAGTTATTATCTTGTGATTAAGCTAAATTGTATTTCTCAGGATCTACTACAACTGGGTTACTGGTTTATGGAACAAATATATTTTCACGGCTATTATACATTGTAGGGAGAATTCTGGGATTTTGGTTTCTTTAAAACCACAGAACTATTATAAAAATTTGTTTTTATTTTAAGCCCAGGTGTGGGGACATGGGCTTCTTTGGATTGTCACAGTAGGTGACTACAATTTACCTCACGCTCTAGCAGAGACATGTGTTTTCCAGCTGCAGATAGTTTCTGTGATCATATAACATTTGGAATTTGGGGACTTTTCAGAGGATATATAAATGCTAGAGTGCCAATAGGTGTGATGGGCAGTTTTTAGTAGTCAAGCTCAAAGAAGAAACAAGAAGAAAGAAATAAAATTCAGGGATCTCTCTCTCTCTCTCTCTCTCTCTCTCTCTCTCTCTCTCTCTCTCTCTCTCTCTCTTTTTCCCCTCTATCTTTTTTCTCTCCTATCTTGTGATAGAGGTGAAACCAGGAGAATAAAAGGTGGGAAAAAGAAGAAGCTACAAATAGAAAAGCACAGCTAGAATTTGTTGAGCTTTTATGCAGGGATCCAGGATCATTAAGTTATGGTATATAAGGTGTTTCTTGGTTTATACATCTTCTCTTGTCTTTGTTGGGTGGCTATTGTGTTGTATAGTTGCTGTGGATTCTAAGCATGTTTGGTGACTGTAGGATTCCTGGTAGAGTGCTCCCATTACTTAGTAGATGACAAAAAGTAATAGGAGACAAGAAGAATAGTGAAAATTATTTGTCTCTACAGATTTTTTTTAGTAGAACTTGCTTATTTGCACATAATACCATCAACCAGAGTGTGAAGCAAAAAATAAGAGCTCCTAAGTTCAAGTTCAGACTTTATAATGAGACTCCCATCTCAAAAAGTTTTGGTTGGGACATCATAGGGATTCTCAAAGGACCAGCTTATTGCCAAGGGAGTTGGCAGCTCTCAGCAAACTGACAGTAAGGATGCATTGCTGAAGATCTCACCTACACAATTCACTGGACATGGAGAACTCATGATGGTTCAGATCTACAGCATCCATCCCTATATAAGAATTGTTTATGATACTGGAAGGTACTTTTAATGATACCAAAGAAGAACAGTAAACACCAACCCAGATACAAACTCATAAATCTAAAATGGTGATCTGCCTGCAAGATGTGCTATGTGCAATAATAACATGGATCTTGTGGGACTAACCAACAAATATCTGAATTTTAGACCTAGTCCAGGAGATTAAACCCATCCCATATACTGTTGTGTTGTCTAAGGACATAAGACTAGACATACTAGGGACCTATGGCAAAAACAAATCTGTTCTTTTCTGTTCTGTTCTTATAAAGCATTGTAGCAAGAAAATGATTCCTAATGACAGTCTTCCCTACTCATAGATCAGTCTTTGCCCAGCCATCATCAGAAAATCCTCCTTTTGGGGTTTTGAACAAATATAGAGACTCACAAGTGGACAGCTTACAGAGAAATATGGTGTGTGTGTGGGAGAGAGAGAGAGAGAGAGAGAGAGAGAGAGAGAGAGAGAGAGAGAGAGAGAGAGAGAGAGAGACTGGGGCCTGAATGGAATATCTATATCAAATCTCTTTCCTCAGTGCTAGGGAAACCTGTGGAAGAAAAGGTCGAAATTCTGTAAGATCTAAAGAGATGGAGGACACCAAGGAAGCACGGCCCTCTAAACACAATAGCACCAACACACGTAAGAACTCACAGAGACTGTGGTAGCATGCACAGGGCCTTCATGGGTCTGTGTCAGATGGTGTTATAGTGCTGAGAGGAAAAGTATTCAGAATCCCTCATCTCTAATAGAGAAGCTATCTCCAATTGATAACCACTTGTAAATGAAAGCTATTTCTCACTGAGCATATAAACTACTATTAAAAACTACTCTGTGAACAACAGCAAAAGGTCAATAGAAAATGAACTGAATGTCTTCTTTAGAATTTCTTTATCTCCGTCTAATACTTTGTCATGACACTTTTCTCTTCCCTTTCTTTCCCTTCCTTCCTTCTTCCTTCCTTCTCCTTCCTCTTCCTCCTCCTCCTCCTCTTCTTCTTCTTCTTTTTCTTTGCATTTTCTCTTTTGTTTTGTTTAACCATACCAGTGTTTTTCAAATATTTTATGGCTTCTGGTTTTTTTTTTTTTTTTTTTTTTTGTCTAATTGGACTTCTTTGTGTGTGAACCTGTGTGTCTCTGTATCTATCTATCTATCTATCTATCTATCTATCTATCTATATATATACATATATATATATGTTTGTCATGCTTTTTTAATGCCTTTCTTTTGCTCTTTTGCTCCTGCTTGTTTGTTTTATCCTATTCTTGTTTGTTTTGTTTTGCCTTATTCTGTTCGTTTTTTTAAACACCTTAGTTTTTCCTAAGTAGAGACAGAAGAGGTGTGGATTCATATGGGAGGAGAATGACAATATTGAAGGAGTTGGGGGATTAGGAATTCATAATCAGAACATATTCTATGAATAAAATCTATCTTCAGTGAAAGAAAATTGAAAAAATTACAGCAAGATAATAATCTATTGTAATGGTATCAACATTATCATCTTCACATTTGTTCCTTTTCATTTATATTAATCTTTAATTTAATTTACAGGGAATACTTATTTATAATTTCGGATAATGTGCAAATTGCATGACTACCAAATATTAAATTCTTAAATTTCAGGAGTGCAAGTGCCAAAGATGTTGAAATCCAGACAATTTTAAATTCTATAGTTCCACATCTTTATACTGATTTAAATATTTTATATGAATATTTTGTTTCAAAACTACTTAAACTTCTGTTTAAGATTTTATTTTCTCATTCTGTGTACAATCATATATGTGTGGTGGTGGCAGGTATGTACACATGGGTGCAATGCATGTGGATACTAGATAAGGGCATCTAATTACCTGGCGCTGCCGCTTAAGGACGATGTGAGCTACTCTATGTAGGTGTTGGAAACTCAACTCAGGTTCTCTGAAATCTCACAGTTACTGTTCTCAAACACCGAGGCATGTTTCCAGGCTCTCAGTCGTTTTTATTCACAAAAATGAACATGCCCACAGCTCATTGCATGAAGACAAAAAAATTAAAGTAAATGTAAATTTGAACTCATTGTTAAGGGAAAACAAAAGTGATCAAACCACACACACACACACACACACACACACACACACACACACACACACACACACACACAATTCCAAGGAGAGGAAATAGCACATATCAGAGCGGGATTAATAAGACTGCAAAACCCAGCAGACAAGTGGGGATGGAACTGTGTGTTGATCATCTGTGAACTATTAATGGATTCACATGTGCTCTGCAATGCTTATGCTTTTCCCTGGCTGACATTCAGAAATAAGTAGCTGATACTGATTGTTTAGATGGAAAAGAAACTTTGGTGAGAAAAATATTAGAGGATCAGTTCCCGTGAAGTGAAATGCAGTCTGCTGATATTTGTAACCATGGCTACAAAGGAAAAAAGTTTTCTTTGTGCTAGACCATCCTTTGTAATTTTTACTTTGCCATTTTGAGTTTCAATTAGGAAAAGCCTCAATAATTATTTCAAAATGGCTAAGGATGTGGGTTTGTGTTTAAATGTCTTGCTGTGGAAGCATGGGGATCTGAGTTTGGATTCATGTAAAAAGGCAGGCATGGTGCTGTACTCCGAACTCCCAAAGGTAGGCGGGGCAAGGCCAGAGATCAGATGTCTGCTGCTTACTGCCCAACCAGTTTGAATTATTTGGCATCTCCAACTTCAAAAAACGGCACTAGCTGAAAAAATCAGTTGGAGCACGTGGAGGAAGGCGCTCAGCATCGAATCCTAACCTTCACATCCATCCCATCATAATACAACCTCACACCTATATGTGTACACATGAACAATACCAATGAGAACTGGAAAATTCTACTGAGCATGATGCCTATGCTCCACTTTGTAGTTGGAGGCCGGAGGACCAGAAGTTCAAAATCATTGTTGATGTCATAGTGAATTTGAAACAAACAGGGGTATGTGAAGCCCTTCCTCATAAAATCAAAACATCCTTTGCCCCCTCTCCATTTTTTATTACAAAGGTTTTTTTTTTTTTTAAGTAAAGAGACTTGATACCCTATGAGAATATACAGGGGGACGTAATCCCCCTCAGGAACAGTCATAGGGGAGGGGAATAATGGGAAAATGGTGGGGGAGGAATGGGAGGATACAAGGGATGGGATAAACATTGAGATGTAACAAGAATAAATTAATAAAAAATAAATTAAAAAAAAAAAGAATAAAAAAAAAAAAAAAAAGTAAACTATTTGACAATTTTCAATCCTGCTGCCAACCCTCCCTTAACTGAGATTTCCATAAATTCCAGTGTTTATGTTTTGGAATCCATTATCATTATTCCATTTCATTTTGGTCTTTAACGATGTTAAATGCTGTAACATGACACCAAAAAAAAAAAAAAAAAAAAAAAAAAAGTCAGAACTTTTATTTGGAGGAACTGAACAACTTGGAAACAAATGTTTGGTGAGAAACAAGAAGGACCTACCGTGCTCATGACTATGGCCAAGATGCACCATACAGGATGGTCAGGAAGCCTGACTAAATGATGACTAAATTCAGTACAGATTGTTTGGGTCTACATCATAGAACTTAAGTATCAGTGATTTTGTATCTCACACTAAGGGACACAGTATTTCAGCAAGAGTAAACCTTACACAAATTATTAGCATCCTCCATCAGGCACAAGCACTTTGCATCTACATCTAGGGAGAGGGTAGCACTTTTTTTCTATGTAAATGGGGGTTTTGTGGTTATAAATGGAGAAACAGAATAAATGTGGTTTAAAGAAATATATACAGGTGACAAATTAGAGTAAGATACACAGCAGTTATTTGTGTTACATTGTTTCCTCTGTGTGTGAGTCAATACTGAATGCTTCTGGGAAAATATTTTCTTAAATATAATTAAAATTTAAGATGAGAAATGGATAAAGAAAGTCTACTTCATAATAAATTATAATTCATCTAACCACTTAAATGTTTTAATAAAAACCCTTGGCCGCAACTAAAAAGAAATTCTGCCTCTAAATAACCAATTCTTAGGTCATAAAATTCCCTGTAGTACCCTCACATGTGGATTTGCTCTTCTCTGATTCAATGCCTCAGAAATCTTTTGCAACTTTATCAAGGTTCATATTAATAATTTTCAACCTTGTATAGATCATATCCAGGCACTAATCAATGCAGTAATGTTACTCTGTCCTATGTCAAAGAATTATGTTCTGGTTTGCATTCTGTTTCTGGGATAATGTGTTGATCTAACTAACTTGGAGAAGACAGAGATGATTTGATTCACTATTCACAGCACATCTTTAAAAAATGACGAAGAAGAAACTCAAAGGCAGGGACCTGGAGGCAGGAACTAAAGCAGAGACCTTGGAAGAGCACTACTTAGTAGCCCATTCTCTATGGATTGTTCAACTCTTGTTTCTAAATGGCCTAGTCCCATATTCATATGGATGGTGCCACCAACGGTGGACAGAGCTGTTTGAGTCCATTAGCCATAGGAAAAAATGCCTCCATGGACACATACACAGACCAGTATAATGGAGACCATTCCTCGACTGAGGCTCTGTCTGACAAGGTGTCTTTGGTTTGTGTCAAGTTGATAAAATCTAACCGGCACAAAACCATGTTATATAAATCTACATATTTAAAGTAGTGCCACCTTGGTTAAATGTCTCTTCAAAAAAATACATTTATAAACAGCATGCAAGAAAGAAAACATATGCACACACACACATCAATTATATAAGCCCTGGATCATCTGTATTCAGTAGCATAGAACTTTTTAAGAACTGCTTATATAACCCGCTGAGCTGTCTGTGTTGTCAGTAGTACCTCTACCTGCAAAACACTTTATATTGTGTTTTCAGGAAGGAGTAATATCAGCTACATAGTCTTCTTTCTTGCTTAGAGTCCCTGATGTGTCTCTGCCACACTGATGGTCTCAAGAGCATCATTGAAAGTACATTGGTGACAGGTGACTAAGGACAGTGAAGATTAATGACAGGTATATGACAAACAAGGATGCCTTTCTATACACCCCAGTTTGTAAACACAATATTTAGGGGGGTGGAACACATGGCAAAGAATAGAGGGAGAAGAGGAAAGAATTGAAAAGAACAAAATATAGTTGGGGAGTTTATTGTTAATGGCATAGACAAGATGCTAACTATTTCATATATGTCATTTCAATGGACTCATGACATGTACAAATAATATCATTGCCATAACTTTAAAATAAATATGCTTAAGCTTACAGAACTAATTTGTTCAATATCATTTAAAAATTGTTCATTAACATAGATTTAACATTCATATATGCATGTGATCATGGGAGTTAAATATTCAGATATCTCTCTGATTGTTTTTGATCTACATTTCTATACACATGAAAATACTCACAGTGATAAAGAGGGTTCACTATCTCAGTGTTCAAAAGTCCACTAAATTCGCCTGAATTTGAGGGAAGAAAGTCTATTTATATAATTAGTAAATTATGTATGACATTTAGAACCATGCGGTACAATGCCGATAAACAGATACAAGGAGAGCACAGTTTCCTTTGTGACTGACCTCTCTGATGGCCTTATTTTTATAGACATGCTATAATTCTGTCAGGCCAGACACAGTGTTGGTTTTCTGTATCATTAACTGGAAAGATGAATTCATCCACGCTCATTTCTACCTGTTTCATTAGTCATATGTAAAGAACTACAGAGGTGATGCAATAGCAGGTTGCTTGCCTAGCATGTCAAGGTTCTAAGTCCTATCTCAGCACCATAACGCATAACAAAATATGAAAAATAATAAATACCATATTTTGAATGTGCAAAGCAGCAAAGTTGCATGAGACTGATTTGGATGATGTGCCCTTACCTTAGCCAGGAAGATAACAATCAAAATGCTTGTCCTGACTTGGCTTACACAGTCATTACTCTTGCAACACATTTTGTTTTCAAATGCCAAATTTCAAGCCTTACTCAAATCAGTTCATAACAACAGATGTAAGTGTTGTTTAAGAAGAAATTCAGATTAAAAAAAAATCAGATACAAACCCCGCAGATAACTTGTACTTGATTGTAGTCTACCACTTTTTCCTCAGGCCCTGCATAAGGCTCATGAACTTAACACAGTCTGTTCCATTTCAGTTCTTGTTTTATCTCTTTTGGTTCATGGTGCTATAATTTTCCTTCTCTGGATTACTTCTGGCCATGCCTATTTTGTTTTGAGAATCATGGATAATAAAATAAAATAAAATAAAAAGTCTGTGTGGCAGAGTGGAAAGAATCACTTTTTTGTATAGTTTAACACAACTGAAAAAGCCACAACAGCTACAATACCTGATCAAAAGCTACTTTGGAAACATTTCTGTTTCTGTGTATTTGGAAACAAAGAATTTATCATAGTGCATTGCCTCATCATATAATGGCACTTGTGGCAGACCTGATGACTTTAGTTTGATCCCTGGACTGAAAAAGATAGAAAGAAACAAACGAACTTTCAGAAGTTATCTCTTCACCTCCACAGGCATGCTCTGGTGTGTGTGTGTGTGTGTGTGTGTGTGTGTGTGTGTGTGTGTGTGTGTGTGTGTGTGTGTATTTCTGAATGCATACATACTGAGCAAATACAATTTTAAAATAAGTAAACTTAACAGAATATTTGTTTGGGCTACAGGTCTGGATGCATTTTACTTCAGCAGATGACCATACTTATCTCATCTTTATTTTACAGTTTACTCACTATGCTAATAGAATGCACTGCATTAATCTATATATTTGATAGAAATAGAAGTAAAATTATATTGAGAATATTGTATGGAAAAGATTACTGTCTGAATAACATTTCCAAAAATAAAAAGTCAAACTGCTTGGCAGGACAGCAATGGATCCCACTTCTGTCTCTTGGGTGTCTTCCCCTTGCTATCAAACAAAGAAAAAGCAGACCTCTTAATGTTATTCTAAGGCACAGTTTTAGAGAGACTTGTAACATGATGATCTTAGTGTTTCTCAGCTGGGGATCTTAGGATAGAATGTTTCTATTAGCCTAAGATCCCAAAGTCAGCCACCTCAAGGGAAGTAATCTGTTTTCCAACTTGGATATACATCTAGCTCAAGAATAGGAAATGAAGAGTATCCCAAGGCATTCAAGTTGTCCATAATGTGTGTGCTCTTAGTTAGCAGTGCAATGCAGACCAATTTCACCAAAAATAAGCATTGAAAAAGAACAGAGCACTATTATCTCCTTGAAATTTTGGAATCTGGCAAGAAATTACATTTGGTCGTAGGAACAAAGTTATTGCCTACAATAATTTTGAGTTTAAATATCCATAAAATATATCATAAGTGATAACTTGGGTGTATTTGTAAATACATCAAATAAGTAACATTTTCAGGATAACTCCAGAAGCTCTGGAGTATGTCATGTGAAGGCAACAAGATAGCCTTATGCCTGAAAACATTTAATCAACATAGAGACTCTATTTTTAATATATTTGGATGTTATATATTTCCTTCAATTGAAAAGTTTATTTTTTTAATTAATTTATTCTTGTTACATCTCAATGTTTATCCCATCCCTTGTATCCTCCCATTCCTCCCTCCCCCCCCCCCATTTTCCCATTATTCCCCTCCCCTATGACTGTTCCTGAGGGGGATTACCTCCCCCTATCAATTGAAAAGTTTAAAACTGCAATATATGAGAATGAAGTTCCTCTTTCCTTGATTACCACCTCCAACTTGCTTTATGATTCTAGTGGATTCTATGGTAAGCAAGTGAACAAATTGTCTTCCATTTTCTGACTCCATATTCATCACAATAATTCTTCTGAAATGTTTTAATATTTGTTTAGAGATTCTATGTACAATATAATAGCCCTTTCAAAAGTCAGTTTCACTAGTTGAACACTTAGTACTGCTACATATTAATTTTTTATTTATTATAATTTATTCACATTACATCTTTATTGCTACCCTCTTGCTCTTATCGTCCCAGTCCCACCCTCCCTCCCACTTTTACCTTATTCCCCTCCTCTAAACCCATCAGCTGAGAGAGGAGGGGCTCAAGAATGGAGAGCATATTCTGAATAAAAATGCAAATGAAGGGGTGGATGAGATAGTTCAGCATTTAACAGAGCTTTTCATCAAAAATGAAGACCAGAGATTAATTTCTGGTACCCACATGGTAGAAGATTGTCCACTGACCTCCAAACATATTCCACCAAAACCACCATCAAACACACACACACACACACACACACACACACACACACACACTTGTGCACACCCAACGACCCCAAATAAAACAAAATGACAGTAAAATATTTGTGGTTTGGGTTAGAAAAATATTTATATTTTGATTTTAGCACAATGAACATATCTCTTATTTATATTTCTGGTATGACAATACTCTGGGGTAATTTTACAAATATCCACTCACTCCATATAAGGAACCAATGACAAAAATGTTAGGAAAGTCCAAATTTGTGAACTGCTGGGATTTGTTGGACCTATTTACAGGATTGTAGGTGAGAGGTTACTTGTAGTGGTTACTAGAAACCTAGAGTGCACTAAAGGACTTGAAGGCAGCTCAAAAGTTTGGGGAGTGTTATTTCCAGTTTGCCCAGCTGATCTTTTCCAACCAGCCTAGATGCTTTTTGCTTCTTTAACAGTTTGGATGATCTTTCTTTCCTAGACAGCTCAGCTTGTTGTAAAGTATCTCTCAGCAGTATATATTGATTACATATTCTTGAGAAAAGAGTAGTAAAACTAACTGGTCAGTTTGAGGAATTTCCAATATCTTTTGAGTTGTTTTGTTCTTGATTTTAACTAGATTCTCCTCAGGATGGACTGGTTACCTCCCTTTACAGTCTTATATCTTAATAACAATAATCCATTTAAATGGGCATTTTTATCCCTGAGAAAATTGCTACACAATGAGGTTTGGAATTATGCTTGTTTCTAAAATTCAGGAATATTTTACAACCAGAATGGACCCATTGATACTAATTCTATATCCAATGATTGTTAAATAGAAGGGTTGATAGATGATAGCTAGCTAGCTAGATGCTATATAAATGACAGATGCATCCAAGGAAATGGTAAAGTAAAAAATGTCTACTATGAACCCAAATTTAAGATCTTCAATGCAGTCTCTGAAATTTAGACTCCATGTACCTTAATGATAAATAACTCTAATAAGGTTTTAGCTAGTCTTACCTTCCAGACCCAGTAATGAAAATACTCAAAAGATGACTGTATCTTTATTCAGTGATACGCAAATCTGCCCAATGTATCAAAGAAATGTAGAGAGAAAGGCAAAACATTCATATCAATGCTTGACTGTATTTTAAATTTTTCTTTGAACTTTATTTTATATTTATTTAATGTGTGTGGAGGAATATTTGAATATAAGTTCAGGTACCCATGAAAACCAGAAGAGGGCATCAGACACTAGATCCGAAGCTTTGTGAACCTCCTGATATGAGGGCTAGAAACCAAGCTCTTGTCTTTTGTAAAAGATGGAAGAGCTCTTACCAAATGAGCCATCTCAGGTCTGCAGTAACATTTGTGTACTCTAGCTATCACTGTCTTCTCTTGCTTCTACTTTTGTTAAGAGAACTGGGATATATTAGATTCTGCATGATCTTGAGACTATTTTCTCCTATTAGGTTGCCTTCTTGATATTCAATCCAAGAGCTTTTGCTTTGTCTTAATTGCATCTGGTCTTGTCCTGTCTGGCTATCATCTCTTGGACACCTGTTCTTACTGAACAGAAAATGGAGGGGAGTAGATCTGTAAGAGAGAGGTGTGAGACTAGCTAGGAGGAGTAGAAGCAGGTGAAACTGTGATTGGGATGTGTTGAGTTAGGGAAGAATCTATTAAATGTTCACAAAATGGAGACATTTTCATAGTAAGGCTTCAAAGTAATATATTTTCTATAAGAACATATCATTCCTTAAATCATAGTAAGTCCTTTAAAAATTCTAATATAAGATTGAATCATGATTTCGTTTTGACTTCAAAAACCTTTTCTGTTGCTTCAGAATTTTAGTAACAATACTTCCCTAGCTATACCTGTAATGTGAAATACCACCTACTGATAGAACTCTGTCTCAAATAAGAAAAATATGATGGATGCAAAAAGCTGAATCTTTTACAAATTTTTTACAATATAGAGAATAAAAACACCCTATGGTCCTCCTGCTCAATAGATCATGCCTGGGTCATACAATGTGATATACTAGTACAGAGAATATGAGCTCCCCAAGTTGGTTAATCACAATTTAACTTCTGGGTTTGTGTATTGTTGTTTTCACAGTAGTCCCTAAGGAGTATCACTTATGGAATTTGAGTTCAAACAAGAAAAAGAAAAAAAGATATAGTCTGTCAAAGAAAGCTGTCTTGAAGATGCTGTGTAAACAGTGTATCTAGGAGATAAAGTCATGAAGAATGTATGGCTCTTTGACAAATCCAGACTCATGAAAGACAATTTAAAATAGAACATTGAGGCAGTCATATTCCACTTGTCTGTTGATGGGCATCCATTTGGTTCCAATTTCTGACTATTATGAATACAGCAGCAAACATTACCTTAGCAGAATATACAGTCATATTGGTATATGCTCAAAAGTGGTAAAACTGGATCTTGAAGTAGATCTAGTTGCAGCTCCTCCATGAATTTTTCTTGTTCACATAATTTAGTATAAACTTTTGGTATTTAACTAAAGTTATACGTGTAGATTATCCACCTGGTTATATTGCTTTCCACATGTCTAAATAATGAGATTATTTGAGAGTGTTTATTCCTTCAACTATCAAGAATTAGTTCAGCAAAGAGGCACTTGCTTACTCAAGTAGTCTTCATGCTTCCTAATGTGTCACAAACAGGGACAGCCTGTGTTTCCACAGTCCAGGGACACTTGTTTCTCATGGGAACCTACTGACATGGACATTTGAGTTCAGCATTGCTTAGTCTGATCACAGATTCATTCCTTGCTTCAGGATTTTTCTCAGCTTTCACTCCATCTTTAGAATTCTTCTGAATTTTAGGAAATAGCCTGGATAAATTACCTTCAGAAACAAAACTGTGTTGTCTTCATTACTATTATTGTTTAGGGCCATGTTTTACCATGGAAACTTTTAAATCATTCCCGTGTATATTAACCAGTTACATCAGAGTTTGTACCTGCTTATTTATGCTCTATAAACATGTGAATACATATACTCTGTATGTTTCACTAGGGTCCCACATTTAAGATAGTCCAAATGAAAACTATTTGAAATATACTTTTACATTTATATCATTATGCTTCAGGGCCATACACTGTTTAAATTTTAAAGGATTTTTTCCTGAGACTTTTATAATATTTCTTAGCTTTAACAGTATTTCATGCTGCACTCAATCCCAATCTTTATGAGAGGTATCTCTACAGGGGGAGTCAGTAATGAGTGTACTATCTTCATTTTAAAATATAACTCACTTTCCTCCATGACAGATATGGTAGAAATTTTCAGTGAGATGTGAAACTTTAGTCACCAAATCTAAACTATGGTTAAGACAATGGACAAATAGACCAATCAGGAGGAAAGCCACTTTTATTGCACTGTAAGAAAGACTGACAGCAAAAAGTATGTAGTAAGAATCTTGAAGAAAACAGGCAGATATTGTAGATGAGTTATTCTGTTAGAGAAAACAATGGATTGCTTTTTGTCTTTGGCCTTTCTGTTTCTTGCTACATCTCCTATCAGGTACCAGTCCTATTTTTTCTTATGTTTTTTATCTCTTCCCTCCACCTTTGTTTGTAAGTAAATCACTTCTGCTCACTTTCTTTGTAATTAAATGAATCATCTGGAAGTGTAGATTTGGCCTCAGAAGATGGAAAACCTAGATCTCTCAGCACATTCCCTACCTCTCAGATGTTACAGACCAAGGGCCATCCTCAGCCTGCTTCCGAATCCTCCATCTCACTTCTATACTTCTTTGGGACACTGTGATTTGAACCTCTATTATCTCCCTTCCCCAGCTTATTAAACCTCTTTCCTCCAGGCTTTTCTGATATATGATGCAGAGACTGATATCAGCAGTGTCATTTCCCTTTCAAAGAAGTCTTATCTTCTATTCCTTCAAATGGACTGACCTTCACAATTCTAGCACATACCATAGCTTTAGGTCTCATCTCTGAGGTAGTTCTAAGCACACTTGTAGGAAAACACTTCCCAAATGTTGGAATCATAGGCATGTATTACGCTATCATGTTCCTTCCTCTCCTATCTTTCTGAACACATATTTCAGTTTTGTTTTATGAACCAAAGGCCCACTCTATATGAGAACAACTTGGTTACACCAACAGCCATTTGTTCATTTCCAGAACACAGAGAGATCCTAGCTAACTCTCCTCTACCCAAACACTTGATCCCAACCTAAATCTTTCTCCTTGCTACTTGCCTTAATTTGTATTAAGTATCTGTATCTGCAATGCTTATTTTTTCAGTGTGTATCAGCAAAGCATTTATGTCTTATTTTTAGGTATATGAACATCTTTTAGGACTATCACAAGATTAATCTTTCTTTGAACTTAAGTCAATATAAGCAATGGGCACTAAAATTGTTTGTGCATTCTAACAAAATATTAAATATGTTAGCCTCTTTAATTCTTTTATTTAATTTTCTATAGACCTTCAAAATCTACTTTTTCCTAATGTATTTTCGAATACATTTTAGTGTGGAAACCTAAAGTATACCCTAAAAATAAATACTATCAGTAGATTGGGGGTTATGTCTCTGAAGACACCAATCACACATCTTCTAATAAAAAGGTTTTACCACATATATATATATATATACATACATACATAGACAGTTTTTCACAAAATGCTTATGCAATTATAACCACAATTAATAAACTGACACTTTACTACCTCAGAGTCATCTATATGCTAGCTTCAGGTATCCGCTGGGCCAAACTGTATAATTAAAGCTTAATATTGTCTACTTATATAGGTGGAATGATTCAATATTCAATCAATATTCAATCTCTTATAATACCTTTCACAGATTGCCATGATTTTTTATTGATTACTCCTTCTATACTACAATATCTTTTGCTCTTATTCACTGGTATGTACTATTAGCAAGGCCATGAATTGCTGCTAAAAAAAATAGCACCCAGCTTTTTTGAACATATTGAAATTTGGAATATTATTTTTAGAGTTATTCATATATTTCCCTTTATACACTACCAGCTACTTGATTACCATTCCCTATTACATGTAATATATGCATAATAACTTATTAGTTGATGTTTTATGTGTCAAAAATGATTAAAAGGATAGAAAGTTTATTTTGGCTCAAGCTGTTCATGGTGACAAATGTATGTGACCAAGGAGAGACATTCAATTGATGACATTTTTAGATGACTCTAGGGTGCGACATAACCCCAGAGCAGTCCTCAGTAATGGACTTCCTCTAAATAGGAGACACTGACTACTTTTCACACTCTCTCAAAAAGAGCACCAAACTGTGACTCGATGAAGAGATTGGCTCATTCTTCAAGTTCTCATGGTCCAATTGGTTCTTGACTCTCCCTCACAGACAGACTCAGGGGATCTTTACTTATCCCTTAACCTAATCAAGTTGATGTAAGGCTCTCTCTCTCTCTCAGCCTAAGCCTGGGAACGTGACCCAGACAAGCTTGGAAAGTGACCCAGAAAGAATTGAAGGCCAGTTTCAGTTTCTGAGATCAAAGTGGCCAACCGAGATAAACCATTTCAACTAAGGTAAACAATTTTCAGAAAAGTACCATCTGGAAATTCTCTGGAAACTCCCCAACACCCCTCCCTGCCAAGAATAGCCCCCAAGACCAACGACCCCTGCAATAGCCAATAACATTTAGACAACCAGAGCCAATCTTAACATAGGGCACGCAGCCCCTTCTAACCTTTGCGGTTTTAGCCTTTAAGAGCAATCTGTAACAGTGACTCGGTGTGCCTCCTTCCCAAGTGAGTGCTGAGGCCCCTTGACATGTGTCAGCAATAAACCTTGTGCTTTTGCATCAACACTGTGATTCTCAAGTGGTCTCTCGTGACGACCCCCTACCCGAGTGGACTCTAGGGTCCAACATTGACAATCAAAATTAAAGATGAAATGTGATAAATTTTGAGGGAATGCAAATCTTTGATGGATTTATATGGAGAATTAAAGTGGCAATTTGGATTCTTTATTGAATTTGTATTTTTTTTTTTAATGGGCTATTTCATTCCAGGTCTGCATTGTTATTATCAGACTGAATTTCATCAGCTCTGCTTCCATGATTCTTAGTTATTCTTCTTTCAACTCAGATATTTTAGTATTTCTAGATTAAAGTTTCTATTTTCCACATTAAATGGAGCAATGCAGACTTGAAGGAGAAGCCACGCTCTCCCTGTTTAGTCCCAGAGACTATCAAAGATGTGCTCATACCAAGCATAAAACATGAAAATTTTAGATCATCGCTTAATGATTTTTACAGCTTGATAAACTGATGTTTTGCAATTTATAAAATACCAAGCTGTGAATATTACCAGGTGTCAGGAACAGAGTGTCTGATAAAGCTTTACTAGCTGTTAAATGCCAGTGTTCTTATCTGTAAAAGAGTACATTGCTTAGCAGCATGTAGAAGGAATTCTAAGTGGAATCATTTCTCCACAGAATTTCCATAACATTGTGATTTTCAAACAATATTAAGATTATTAATGATATTAATATAAATATATAACAGGAGAGAGAAGAGAGAGAGCATTTACACACACACACACACACACACACACACACACACACACACACAACCTTACAAAGCTCTATTGGATTATCATCTTAAATGAAAATGCCTAAGAGTTCTGTAACCTGGGATGAGGATATGTCAACAGAAGTTTTTCAGGGTACCCCACGAGATATGGCACTTGAGGCAGGAATTTAAATTGTAAGCCATCATACATTTAGGGCATAGTTCCATATTGAAGATATTTCATCTGCAATGTGAAAACCAAAGTATTCTGTGTGTTTCTAGGCAGCATATGAATCACTGCCAGAAAGAAGCTTCAGAAACTAGAGTCAGCCATCGCCAGCTATATAAAACTTAGCCATTTTCTTTAATAATCATACCACGTCCCACACGATCATCTGTCAAGTGTTGGTCAGGCCTGCCTGGTCTTGTGTGAGGAGAAAAAAAGTATTAAATTGGATGAGGAGGAAAGCTGTTGAAATTATATATAAAAAATGAAATTGTTTCTTAATACCCAAAAGTGAACTAAAAAAAGTTCTAGGGTTGTCCCGAAACATTATACAACAAAGCCCTAGGATATCTGACAGCATTTTTAAAAGCCACCAATAGAAAGAAAGAAATCCACTTTTTATACATTGCAGCCTGTCAAGACCAGTATATCCATTCTGTAATTTAATCATGAATAAAACATACAAGTAGAATAGCATGAAGCGTACTTTAAATAACAGGCAGCCCAAGCACGTGATCTCCTACCCTTCATAGCCTAGGTTATCACAATCCTCTATAGGATTTCAGAAACAACTTAAGCAAAGAATTTTAAAGGGATTTCTGTCCCGATGTGGCCAGAAATGCAAAGTATTTTGGGTAATGTGTAATGAAAAATAGAATAGAAAAATACGGTGATGTTAATGATATGGATGTAGCTTCCAAAGTGGAAATGCGTACAGTTGAAGTAGGAATAAAAACATTACTCTTATTCTGCCTCTCCACATGTTTAGACACTTGTCTGACCAATGTGGGATAAAGAGGCAAACATTACTGGCAAAAAAAAAGTCCAAGCAATAATTCCCAATGATGCTCTGACATACACAAAGATTGGTGCCTTGATAATCACAATCAGAGAGGTAACCAGCAGATGATAGGAGAAGATGGAGAGCCCCACAGCCAAACATTAGGAGCTCAGCAAACCCCTTGGAAGATGGGCAGGAAAGATTGTAGGAGTCCGAAGGAATGGAAGACACAAGGAGAACATGGCCCACAGGATCTACTAAGCAGGGAGCATAGGGGATCATGGGGACTGAGGCACATTCACAGAGCCTGACTGGGACTGAACTAGGGCTTCTGTTTATACATTACGGTTGTTTAGATTGTATTTTTATGAGACTCCTAATACTGAGATTGGGAGCATCTCTGATTCTTTTGACTGCTATTGAGAGCTTTTTTCTCCTAATGTACTGCCTAGTACAACACTGATGTGAGTGTTTGTAGTTAGTCCTATTGAGCACTACAGTGTTCTCTTGATATCCCTGGGAGACCTGCTCTCTCCTGAAGGGGAATGGAGGAACAATAGATCTGTTAAAGAGGAGAGGTGGGAGCAGACTGGGAGGAGTGGATGGAGTGGAGGCTGTGGTCAGGATACATATTTATGAGGGAAGGATGAAGAGAAAAAGAAAAGAGAAAAAAGAAAAAGAGTGATAAACAAAAAGAAAGAAAAGAAAAAGAAAAAAGGAGTCAGGAATTTTAGCTTGTAATAGTCACACACAATTTGTGATCATTTCAGTTCTGAAAATACGGGCCATTTGAGCTGCATCTTGATTGCAATAAGCTGGGCCTTGAGAAATTGGTCAGAAGTCTGATTCTAAGTCTGGTCTCTTAGACCTGTTATCATTGTCTATGTAATCTTTAGTTCTATTTGCCAATTTAAAGGTAATTTAATAATGACTTTACTTTTGTTACTTTACCTGCACACACCAACTAGATTTAAAAGAAGATTACATGATAAACTCGGTCAATTCAAGCCACTTTTCAGTTGTCTTATCTCTTGTCCTAGCTACTGTTTCACTTTTTGTTCCATCTCCCAAAGTTGCAGATTTGACTTTTCAGGTGTTCATGTGTCTTCCAACTGCATAAAAATTGCAAAGATTCTGATGATTTCTCTACAATTCTCTTGACTCCTGTGTTTTATTGAAAACCAAATACATACATCATTTTTTATTTTTCTATTTTGAGTTTATAATCCAAACATTTCTTTCTTTTCTTCCTTAGACTCCCCTAAATGCTTCTTCTCGTATCCGTTGTCTCTTCTTGCATTATTATTGCATCTGAAATATAAAGTAGTTAGCCCATATAATGTTACTTATATGTATATTTTCATGGCTAACAATTTTTTATTAGACAATTTCCATCCTCTTCCCTAGAAAAGAGCAAATTCCCCACTCCTAACATTCTAACGTTGCCTATATGTTTTTTGTGTAGGATATACGTTTTGTGTAGGATGGGCTTTTTCCTGTCCCATCTGGAGTACCCACTGATATTGTACTTGCTCAGCTCACATTTAGGCAGTCATGTTGGTGAGACTTTTGAGGCGTAGCTTCTGATATTACCAGTACACAAAATCTTAGAGCAAAATACTTTATTCTCTGTCTATTAGACTTTTCTTGCCCACTCTTCTACAATGTTCCTGGGCTTTAGGTATCAGAGTATCCACTGTTACTCATGCCCCAACTGTGCATTTTGATTTCTTGGGGTCTCTCTCTGCTACAAAGAGAAGTTTCCTTGATGAGGGATGAAGACTACACCTTTCTGTGGGTGTAAGGACAAATGTTTACAGCTTTTTAAAAAAAAAAAGGCCTATGATGGTTTGCTCAGCTAGTGGTTGTAGATCCTCATCCAATAACATTTATTTCACTATCCCTGAGTAATTAGCTAGGTTTCCAGTGCCAGACATATTTTCTCTCTTGTTGAGTGTGTCTTCTATCCAATTAAGGAGCCGTCAGTTACCACCAAATTATTTGTGTCACTACTGCACCATCCTTAGGGTTAGTCGCTGATGTAGTTCATGGATGTCACAGCAGGATAGGACTGTGAAATGGTTGGCCCTTTGGAGAGAGGTGACATAGAGAAGGTAAACATAGAAGAATAGGAAGGCACAGCTAATTTTATAGGGAAAACATTAATAAGGACTCTTTAGGGAGGGACACACATCTGTGTGTGTGTGTGTGTGCGTGTGTCTGTGCATGTGTGTGTGTATTAGGATATATGTGTGTGTGCATGTGTGTGCATGTGTGTGTGTGTGTGTGTGTGTGTGTATTTATATATATTTTCCCCAATGAACTTTTTTTTACCTGGGCTGATGCTTTGCCAAGCACTATCTAAGGAAAATCATACTACCATCTATGAGAAGCCCTTTATTGACCTGTTGTCCATGGCTGTACAAGAAACTCCCAAAATGTACAGCCTATACCTGTTGCCATTTGTTGTGCCCGCAGAGGTGGAATGTATGTCCTTATTGCTGAAGACACCATGCACCTTGGAAACAAGGTCTAGGGATCCATGAGCTGGAACTGATGTGAAGACATCTGCCCTGGGGACCTGCTTCCATGGTAGCAGAAATCACAGTTCCATCCTCCACAGGAGGGAGCTAAGGAACACTTCTACCCATTTAATATTCTATTTCTTTTTTAATTTTAAGTGTTACTTTGTTTTTGTATATAATCATTTTTACCACTTTCTGTATTTCTATAAATGTACAAGATTAATACCTCTATGTTATGTCCCTAACTGTAAGTCAATTGTTATTTTACATTTTAAGAGAGAGTGTGTGCTAGGTGATGCAAAATAATTTGCTCAAAACTCATGTATAAACTTTCATTTATACGTGTGTACAAGGAGTAAGCACACATATTTAAATAAAGAAATATCAGTGAAAATTTGTGAAACTTGCCAGTATACCAGTAGTGTAACCATGTGAATATTTGCGTGTTTGGACCCAGATGTGCGGAGGCAAGAAGAGGACTTACATTGTTTTCTATCAATGTTGTCCTGACCACTTCGAGGTAGGGTCTGTCACTGAACCAGAAAGTCAACGTTGGAAGGCTGGTTGGCCAAAGTGGTTCAGATATTCACTTGTTTCTCCCACTCAGCTTATGGTCTACAGGTGTAAATGGAATATGCCCAGCTTTTTATGTGGAAGCTTGCAATTCAATCTCAGCTCAACTTATTTACACAGAAATATGTAAGTAAGGCTCTCATCAACTGAGCAGTCTCTCCAGCTCTTTTTTTTGTTGTTGTTAAGTTTTTTTTTTGTCTCTGTGTGCACATATACAAGTCTAGGCACGTACTTGCTATGGAACATATGTAGAGGTCAGAGTACCATCTCATGTGGTGGCTCTCAGCTTCTACCTTGTTTGAAATAAGATGTCCTTTTCCCACCATGTATACTAGCTGTCTTTCAAGATTCCAGAGATTTTACTGTCTCTTTCTCCCGCTCTGCTATAGGAATGTTAGAATAACGTCCACACTAATATGGTTACACGGATTCTGAGGTTACCAAGTCATGCTTGCCTACTTCTTGCAGGAAAGGCTTTATCCACAGTGTCATTTCTGCAGCTTCATTCACTGGTTTCCCAACCTCAGTGTTTTGGTTATATCATTAGATACCATTTTAAGGTAATAGGGTAAAAAGATAGAGGAGAATTTTTACTCAGTCTTCTTTTATTTCAGGCTCTTCCTACATTCCATCTCTCTGATAACAAACCGCAGTCCACTAATTCACATGAGTATCTTTGTTCAGATTTTTTCCTGAAGTCCACATCTACAAGTATATCCACTCATCTCAAAGGAACATGTGGTATTTTAGTAGTAATTAACTCACACAAACCCATTGTGTGGGGAATGATCTAAGTTTTAATACAAATTAAGTCAGATTGGTTCATATCTAATATTTCCCAGCATGCTACATATTGAAGTAATCAGTAACACAGTTAAATGAAAACCTTAATAGCACAAGAAGATCTGCAAAAGATGAAAATCTACAAAGAGAGAAAAACCCAACCGAACAACTAACAAAATATGACTTGGTAATTTCTTCTCTAAACATTGTCACTAAGAGATGTGAATAGCTTCCTGTGATTCTAGTAATTGCTCTTTGACTTATATGAGATAATATAAATCAGATTAGATTTTAATTTTGAGATAGAATTCTTACAATAACCTCATAAATCAATATATATATATATATATATACATATATTTCTTAATTTTAAGTTTCCCCAACAAAGATCTACTGACTATACATTAACCAGAAATGCCTGTAGGATTTTGGGTTTGCTGACAATTCAATGAGAAGTGTTACTGTGTTTGGTTTTTTGTTCCACGTTTCCCCTTTGCACTGTTGATATGCTCCACATGCTGAATACAGCCTTAATTCTAATTATTCTATAAACTCTACCATTTACTCTATGACTTTCCCGAATGGGAAACATTCCATAAGTGCATTTGCAGCATAATAACAGAACACCATTATATCATAGTCCAAATTGTGACCTGAGACACTCCTCCTAAATTAGTCTTCCTTAGACAGCTCCTTAATTCAGTGGCTTGTAATTAGCCTGCTTCTGTACAGCCTTATACAATTAAAAATGAAGCATTCTGCCCCTTCACCAATGGTTCAGGATGCAGGTTTGTACCTTACCCTCATACGGGCCTCACTGCATATATCTCTGTACTCACACTTGACCTCCTTACGCATTATTTGAATAGGTGTCTTTATGTGATTGTTTACATATGTATTGGAGATTATATCAGTGCATTTCTTTCTCTAATATATATTTCAAAAGTTTGTAATTTACTGGGAGAAGGGAATAGGATTGGTGGAGTTGTTTGTTTTATGCGGATACACCATCAATATTTGTTGAAAATGTGATAAAAAATAGATTTTAAAAGCTGCACAATTTATTAAGCTAAAGGATTTTTTGGCTCAAAAAAAAAAAAAAAAAAAGAATCAGACTGCATAAGTGGCATTTTTAAAACAAACAAAATTCTTCTAAATCAATTAATGGATAAAACCTTACAGTTATGTTTTCAGTAGTTTCTACTATTCATCTTTCTCTTAGAGAAATAAAGTGGAAAAATAAACACTTATGAAATGTTCACATATAGAAAACACTAAAACACAGAATAGCCTTAAAGATAGAACTTAACATTTTCATTTTTCAATATGATCATGCAAGATGGTGAAAGATTTGTGTGTTACTCGTTTTAATGTGAGAAAATTGATTAGCAGCCACTGTCAGCTTAACTTCATCTACTGTCAAGTCAGTGGCTCCGCCCTATGATGGCAAAGCTTCGGAACTCATCCAAAAGTAACAGCTTCTGGCCATTGACAAGGAACCAGACCACCGGTCCCCGCGCCTGTTTAAATTACTTTCAAAGGAATCAAGAATCTGCTTTAAACAAAACAAGTCATAAAATACTCCTTAAATTCACTAACTACAAAATTAATAGATGAACCATTTCAATGAAGAGCAGCATTGCGAAGCTTCAGGCTGTGCTTTGGGAGCTGTATTAAATTATTAAGGCAAGTACTATCTGGAACATAATACGCCTGAAGGAACGAGCAAACACAAGGTGTCCAGTCTTTGTAGTTAATAAAAATAAAAGCTACATAGACAATAACATGAGAATATTTGGAATGTTTCTAAAACATTATTGCAGGTGTTTAAAACTGATACTGGGTTAAAAAAAAACAAAAACAAAAACAAAGATGTAAGCACATTGAAGTTGCAGTTACTGTGTAGAATTGTCAGGTAAAGGCCTCACAGCGCAGGTATGCTTGCTTCTCAGACACCAGTAACACAGCTCAAACAGCTTTCCCCATAGTTATCACTATTTTATATATTAGGTCATCAATTTAACTCTTTATCACATTCCTTTTGTATTTTACCTTAAATTTAGTATTTATTTTCTTGAAACTCATGAATAAGACATCTGACACGTGGTAGATAATCTTTTTATTTCTTACTTATGAATAAAAGTATAAAAAATAAAAGCCACAGTTAAACAAATTTTGTTAGATATTTCCTAGTGATAAGAAGTGAGTCAGAAAAAAACTATGGCAGCAATATTTTAGTAAATATTTGGAAACATAAAATTTGAATATGTCAATAGGACATTTGTAATGCTTGATATACTGTGGGTTTTCTAAATATTTTTAACATATTTATCTCCTCAAATCTCCATGATTTATTTTTGACAAAACCTTACAAACTTCTACCATGGGGGAGGGTGTAGAATAGAAGCTTTACAAATAAGTTACTGCAAAAAAAAAAAAAAAAAAAAAAAAGACTTTTGTTTTATGTGCTTGTGTACATAGTTTTTGAGCTTATCAAACTGATAAAAGTTTGATAAAACAAAACCAAACAAACAAACAACAAAACTCCAAAAGGATATTTTGAAGGCCATACATAGAATATTGTGAAAAATACAAGAAAATGATACCAAGAAGAAAGTGTGTAATTAACTAAATTCATTTGAGCGGGACAGATGGAAATCTGCCATTGACCTACTTTCCGCACTTCTATTTTTTCCTCAGTGGGTTCTATCATCTTCCGGCATTCAAAGAACACAGAGCTTTAATTAGCTTATTTTAGTTACCATCTTGAAGATCTCAGCAGCTTTTCCTGTTCTTCTTTCTACACATATTTTTAACATTTCCCGTTGCTACTCCGGTAGCAATTTCTTTCTATACATTAAATTGACAGAATGGTAGCCTATACTTTATTTTAACTTTGGAATATATGTTAAGTACCTCATCAATAAAACCCTAGGTAAATACTGCTTTCAATTCTGATTTCAAGGGATTCACATTTTATGTCCCAAGCAAATAGATAAGAATTAAATTAGTCCTTCCTAACCTTCTTGCTTAAGGGTAGCACCCCTTCTATAACATAATGCTAATTTATCAGTTTGGGTAAGCTCACAAATTTTAATGTAATGAAAATAGTAATTATGAATTTTTAATATTGTACTCTTTTTCTATTTATTTATTTTATTTTTTTACATATACATTTATATTATTACACATATATAAAATAGACTACCTGTAGCAAGAAGAACCATGACACAATCAGGAGTTACATAAAGGTTACATTCTTAGTGTTTTGGCTCTTTGTATTTGACAGCCTTAAAGAAGACATCTTTCTTATCTTGGTGTGCCTAAATTTCTGAATGTAAATCAATCTCCATCACATATTGTCATTATCAACTTGGAACACCTGTCTAGACCTAAAAACATCTTAACTCCTAAACAATTAAGAGCTTCATTGTAAAACTAAGCTACTCAGTCTTCAACTCCCTCAGAGACTTGAGAAGGAATAAACTTGATTATTTGAGTATGCCGGGAGTGCAGGTTAGTAGCTTTCCAAATGAGAAGATGACAGAGACAGTTTTCTACCTGAATAGTCACCCAAAATTCTCTATAACATTGGAGCATCTTCATTAGCCTTCTGGCCCAATATATCTGAAAGACAAATTTGTGAGGCAGGAACTATTAAAGACTTGATTACCCTGTCTTGGCAGAGTTTGGACATCGACTCTGCCTGCATCCAAGCTTGCCTTTTTTTTTTTTTTTAATGCAGAATTCTGTCTGTGGTAGAAATGAGGACCTTTTACAAAGTGGCTAGTTTAACACACTTGAAGCCATCTCGATAACGAGGTTCTTTGATGCTCATCATCCTCTTTGAGGTAGGCTGGGTGTTGCCAGGAGTTAACCTGTCTGATTGTCAATGAATCTTTAAAGTAATAAAAAATATTTTAAATGCCATATTCTGCATGTCTGTGGAGTTTTTGAAGACCTTATCTTTCTATAGAGTCATATCTATCTGCTGACCTAAGATGTATATTCTTGTGATAAAAGTAAACTAGGAATTGACATGACCATGATTTAATCTACTAATATTTAATTCATATGACTTATTTCTTCTAAATAATGTTGTTCTTAAAATTATTTTAACTTAACTTGTATTTTTGTTGCTGAAATTATCTTTGCAGATGCTACATTAAATATATAAAATAATTGGTAAAAAACTGTATACAAAATTTGGCTTTAAAATTAGTTTTAGGAAGATTTATGCTTCAAATTATATAGACTTATTTATTTTCGTTATACACACTTTTTTATATATTTCAAGATGCTTTGCTATAACATACAATAACAGAAATTGAGATTAAAAGATATGAAAAAATAATAGCACATAGGTCCATTGATAGAAATTTAACAATCTTGAAATCTTTTTGTTTGTTTGTTTTGTTGTTGGTCTTGTCTTTTTTTGGGGGGGTTGTTTTGGTTTTTTTGTTTTGTTTTGTTTGTTTGTTTGTTTTTGAGGAAGGGTTTATTTGTGTAGCCTTGGCTCTCCTGGAGTTATTTTGTAGACCAGGCTGGCCTTGAACTCACACTGATCCACCCACTTCTGCCTCCCAGGGTGAATGATTACAGGTATGCAGCACTGCACTTCCCTCAGTCTTGAAATCTTACTGTCTTAATTGCTCAGTATTTGTTTTGTAATGTTGCTAAATACTAAGTAAGAAATGGATAAATATTAAAATTTGTTACATGTTAACATTATATATATTTTTAGTCATAGGTGATTGACCTTTCTGGGTGTTTGTATATAGCAGCTTTATAATATCACATATGTAGAGTATGCCAGGCATGATATAATGATGGTAAACTTAACTAATAATTCTGAGTGTTGACACTTTGGCTTGGTCTTTCCCGGCAAGTTCTGCTACTCTCATTTTGGGTGTGCAACCAGCGCTTTTGCCTTGCCTTTATGATAGGGCTCCATTGCACATTTGTCTTTTCCAGTAAGTGGATATGGTTGGTAATTGGACCATGACATTTCTGTGAATATTTATGATATCATTGAATAATTTCACATCACCATAACCCTTGATTGTTTATTGTTTTATTTCCCTAATTTTCCTCAACTCCAGTTTCCACATTTTTTCCCCTTCACTGCAATGGCAAAAACCCATTTTTCTGTCACAAGTAATGTGTGTGTGTGTGTGTGTGTGTGTGTGTGTGTGTATGTGTGAGTGAGTGAGTGTGTTTGTGTGCTTGCTATTTGATTGATTTTTTTAATTGTCTACAAATATATGCTACTAAATTGGAAAATTTAATTTTACCGATGTTCAGAAGTTATATTAGTAGATAACATATGAAACAGATAACTATATGACTTAATTAGTTAAAATGTCTAAATATGTTGTATTTTATTTGCCAGGTCTTTCTACACTTGGCATTGCTCATGCATTGGAGATTTAAGGTGGTGTGGTAAGACTTTTGTCTTCCATGTTTTAGACATTAGCATCTATTCAGTTTTTGTATTGAAAAAACCCTGATATCTTTATTCCTTATATATATTATTATTATATTTTGTGAATAATATGGTTCCTGAAACTATCATTTTATACAAATTGTATTATAAAATTCACTTTAATTGCTCTTTATATTAAAATGTTTCACTCTATAAATTATTCATTTAGCAACTAGAGTATACACAACATGTTGCCTAACACTGCAATTAAAACCTGGTACAGGAGTAAGACTGACTTCAACTTTGAAATAGAAAAATATTGGAGGGTTGTGGTTGTGGAAGATTAAAATAAATAAAAGTACACTTGTCACAATAATGATATACTTGATAAGGTATTTGATCTAATTCATCAATATTAATGATTTTTCATTTTTACATTTTCTCTCAAAACACATCCTAATTTATTTTGATAGTATGTAATATAATATCAATGATTTTATTCTTTATATAAAAATGTTTTTTATCAAATACTTTTTATTTTTTACATATATTATTAGACATTTATACAATAAACTACCTATAGCAAGAAGAACCATAAAACAATCAAGAGTTATATAAATGTTACATTCAAAGGGCTTTGGCCATTTGCACATGGTAGCCTTGAAGAATATGTAAATATATTTATTGGCTTCAGAGAGAATAATATTAGAAAATATGTAAAACACATTATGTTTTCTTCAACATCCATATTTTTCAGGTATGACAAGCAGAATATTATTGTATGATTAAATTTATCTATAACATATGTTTATATATAGGACACTTTCTCAGAGAATTTGTGTCTCTATGATTTTTTTCTTATATATACTTTTTCTATTCTTATAAATACTACCTAATATTATTGGTGCATTTGAAAGGTCTCAAGCTACGTAGATCTACTAAATATATCCAGAGTTCTTGTTAAAGTAAAAAATCCATGAGGATATATCTATATTTAAGGTTGTATGTTTAGTACATGTAAGTCAAAGCACTGTGTTTTTCAGGCATGCTCCCTGTGTCCTACGGGTTTTCACTTAGACCTCACCTTCTAAATCCTCCATCAAGCTTGTGACACATGAGTCATTGGGTACATCCAATGCATAAACTGCAATAATTTGTCAGGAGCTATGTAATAAAAGCCATAATAAATGAGAGCTTAAAATATGTTTGCAGCACTTACAGAAACCTCACAGCATCATTGAATGTTCTGATGTCACTGAGTGTTTGAGCTGAGGAAATGAAGAAGAGTGACAAGAGAAAATTCAAGCAGGAAGATGCAAGTCCACTGTCCCTGCTCCTGCTGACAGCTATGACTTGATTTAATTGTTCTTTATAGCACTACAAACACCGTGTGAGGAAAGTGAAGGTAATATAATGACAAGCCAAAGACACACAAGACATTCTGTGTCTTAGTTTGATGATTCCCAGTGTTTATACATTCCCTTCATTCTAATCTCCCAGGGGAGTATTTGACAAACAGAAGGATAAAATCTGTAGTTGTGTCAGGAAAGGAAAAAAAAATCAAATAATTGGATATGTAGCAAGGGAAGACATATATATATATAGATAGATATATAGATATAGATATAGATATAGATATAGACAGTCTAGATTGTCTCATCAAAATGCCTGTTTTCTGCTTTAAGGCAAATCTTCTAATGTGATTTAATTTTTGTGTTTGAGTTTGTGAAGACTGATAAAAGTGGTTGATTCAATATAAACAAAGGTCTGACTTATCCCTGATTTGGTTCACTCATATTATTTATATAATTAAAGAAATTAACTATGTGTATGAATGCACATCTGTACACAGGTGTGTGCATGTGGATATAGGTGTCCCAGAACACCAGCGGTTTCAGATGCCCCTGGAGCTGTAGTTACAGGTACTTGTGAATCAGTAATTTGAATTCCTGGAATCAGACTCTAGTCATCTGCAAGAATAGCGTATGCTCTTTTTAATTTTTTCCTTTTTTTTTTTCATACAGTTTTCTCTATGTAGCCTTGTCTGTCCTGGAACTCACTCTGTAGACCAAGTTGGCCTCAATCTCATAGAGATCCACCTTCCTTTGCCTTCAGAGTTCTGGGAATAAAGGCAAGTGCCACCACCCCTTAGCTCAGTATATGCTCTTAGCTGTTGAATTATTTCTCCATCCCAGTCTACTAGTAATCATTTCTTTTCATCTTTCACTGTTTTCATTTTGAAAGTTGGTATAATAATAATGCTTTGACATTTATTCTTACTTTAGAATATATAATTTCCACTGTAATTTAAATATTAATACACATATGAGAAAATCTGTCTCATG
This sequence comes from Acomys russatus, assembly GCF_903995435.1. NCBI lineage: Eukaryota > Metazoa > Chordata > Mammalia > Rodentia > Muridae > Acomys > Acomys russatus. Next base: position 24,275,232 of record NC_067147.1, on the reverse strand, counting down.
CATATTAATTCTGTACATTTATTATACATAGTATAGTATGCATGGCATAATAAATAAACTTCTATCTTAAAAATATAAAGCAATACAAGATTCAAAATATTAACTGTGTAGTCTATTTTTAACATATATATATGTATACTCAAAATTTAAAATGTCATTCTATATTTAAGTAAGTGATTCATTAGAAAAGCACATATTTATGTGAGAAAAATGTATATCATATGTAGAAAAAACAAAATTATAGTTTCCTATAAACGTAAAATGAACAATAACTTAACAAAATGTAACCAAATCAAGCTAATGAACTACAGTCATTGCAATAAATTAAAAATTAAATAAATCTGTTAGATTTCTTTCAAACTCTAACTTCTACAATTTCATGTACTCAATTTTAAACCAAAAGCAGTTTCGGTTTTTCTTGCTTGTTTGTTTGTTTGTTTTTGCTAATTGTATCCAGGGAATAATTTCATGATGCCACTTGCATGGAGAATAAAATTGTAATAACCAATGCAGACAATCTCACTATATTGCAAAGAAAAGTTTAGAGGATCCATATATCAGAAACATAGATTAATAGAAAATCTAAAAATTTAATACTCATATTAAAAATAATTGAGATAAGTTGAGATCTAATTTATTCTGTATCTACAGAGTACTAAATTCTATAGCAATGACTTAGACATAGCCTTCATTATAAGAGACAATTAAGGTCTTGAGTTAAAGAGTAGGTTCAAACACACGTAAATAAATGTTGGCTATAGTTACTGTGATGAATAATCTTCAGTAGCAACTGATGGAATGAGAAATGCCTATATATTGTAGACAGTGTAAAATTAAAAGATGGGATTAGTACTGTTTAGAAAACTTAGATGGGGAAAAAGAAAATGTACAAGCTTTCAAAATGCATGGAATTACTCTGCCAATGGTTGCTTTCATAGTGTATATGGTGATTATATCTGTGCCTTTATAATGTGTAATAATAAAAAATAGGCTCCTTGCCTATTTTCTAAGTTAATAATAGGCAAAAAATAAATAGACTTCTGAAAAAAAAAAAGAGTAGGTTCAATCATCTAGCTTTTGTTTTATCCTCCCTCTATGTTTCTAAATCTCCCTTTCTTTCCTTTCAGTTCCCATCTCCTTGCCTACATATGCAAGATAAAGGCAAAGAGAGACATTCCTGCATTTCCCCTAATTTTTTCTCTGTATAAGACCAATAATGACTTATGACCACATCCCAATGAAAATAAGCATTTGTAGATTAAGCAAGCGAACAGCAACCTATACAATGTCCCCGCCTTGAGACAATGGGGCATCATTCTCTTAAGGTTTCTTTAGGTTCAGTTGGGGCAAATAATACCTTGGAATGGGCCCCCAAAGATTGGAGAGAATGGTTCAGCACTTTAGTGGTTCAATTTCTAAATGTTGAGAAATTCCAGGCTTAATAGGGTATTGAAATGGTGGTCCAAATTGCATCAGAACTTTTCTACAGCGTTGTCCAGGAAGCTGTCCAAATCTGATGGGTAAAAGGAACAGAATCTACAGAAAATTTAATTTAAAGAAATGAATGTCAATTTTATTGGACTCAATGGATTTTTAGCATTCTAGAGGTGAAGGAAGAAGTCTCCATCAGTTAAAATTCCCTTTTATAGTTCATTATTGAAGGAAGTTATAGCAGAAACTCAAAGAAACAGGAACTTGGAGTCAATGTGAAGAGGACATGGAGGAATGTTGCTTTCTCATCATGCTTTTTCTTATGCTCCTATCTCTCTTATGTGTAGACATAGCCATAAACATGCACATACTAGTGTGGGTTTCAAAGTAGAACAACATAAATAGCACTTATTTTTTCATGATGTGTAGCAGATTTTAAACCAGCAATATGATCCCAGCTGTGTCAAAGGATCACATCCAAAGAACTTTTAGGTTTCTGTGATCCAAATGGAATGACACACACTTAACCCCTCTGTCAGGAATTCTGGCATGCCCTTAATACACACCATTAATCCCAACTGACAAAGATAAAGTTGGTTAGTATCATATAACTGTGACATATAATCGAGGGGAAGACAAAGTAATGGATCAGAGAAAGATTTGACAGAATGAGTGGAAATAGGATGTGACTAACTCACAAATACAGACAGGAAAAAAAGCTATTTAAGAGCAGTACGGTAGAGTTGAGTCAGTAGAGTAGGGCACAATAAAGAGTAGAGAAGACAATACAGTAAAGTACAATAGATCATTCAGTAGAGAAGACAGTACAGTTAAGCACAGAACAGTACAGTACAGGCAGCTCAATGCAGTTCTGTTGAGTGCAGCTGAGTTCAGTCAATGCAATTCGGTTCCATTCAGTTCAGCCAGTCAATGGGAGTCAGGATGATAAGTGTAGTGCAGTAGAGTTGCGCTTGTACATGAGTTTGTGAAGGTCGGTGCAGAGGCAGAGACAGAGGCAGTTGAAACCAGAGAATAAGAATGAGCCAGAAGATTAGAACAGATTGGTAAAGTAATTTGAGACCAAGTAGAGTGATTCAGTCAGGAGCTGAGAAAAACCAGACTGAATCAACCAGCTTGGAGAGGAGTTTGAGCCAGAATAATTGAGTTGAACCAGCCAGTCAGAGTTTAGAAAGAAATGGAAAGGGTGAGCTTATTCAGCAGTAAGTGTTTTTATTCATGAGTGAATAAAAGTTACACTTACAATGACGTGCATTTTCTTTAATGCACACTGGGCATTGTAAATATCATTCTATTTAATCTCTAAACAGGCAATCTAATATTGATTGTAACTTTTATGAGAAAAATGAGGACAATAAGAAAGATAAAAAGTTATAAAACTTGTCTGAAGTAAAAAAAAAACTTGTAAATTTCACAGTTTGAATGTAGGTTCAAATTCTGGCATATTCAAATTTCGAGATGTGTGTGTGTGTGTGTGTGTGTGTGTGTGTGTGTGTATGTGTATGTGTGTGTATACACATATATATATCTGTTGTGCTTTGAAAAACTTTTCAACAACAATCAACAATCTCACTAAGACTAGCATAATTTAGCATGACAAACATACAAGGCCTCGAACAGAATACATCTGACCTAATTTTTGTTCAAAGCTATAATTTTTCAATTAACCTGAGTTCACATAAGTGTTCTTTGAGTTAGTTAATTGCATCTTGGGATATACTTGATTAATTGCAAAACTAAAATTTAAAATGCCTAACTGTTGTGATTAATAGGAAGAACTGTTGCACACCAACATTTTGTCACATAGCATAATTTTGAGAATCATATAATATCACTACAATTTACACACACACGTATGTGTGCATTTGTTGTATGTAAACAAGGAAAAAAAGAGGTGAATTGTCAAGAAGTGCCTGTGGGAGAGTTTGACAGGAGTTAAGGGAAGGAGGAAATGATGCCATTGTAATATAGTATCAAAAAATAAGACGTACAAATTTCTAGCCCAAAATAGGGGGACATGTCTGCAACTCATGTACTAGTAAGGGTGAGGTATAGGCTACTTATCAGTAAGTTAGGACAGTCACATAACAGCTTCTTGGAAATAGATGAACTAAATGGATACATTTTAAGAATCTATGGTGCCTCACATTTGACCATGTCCTCTGGAGGGGGAGACCTGGTGGCACTCAGAGGAAGGACAGCAGGTAGCCAAGAAGAGACTTGATACCCTATGAGAATATACAGGGGGAGGTAATCCCCCTCAGGAACAGTCATAGGGGAGGGGAATAATGGGAAAATGGGGTGGGGGGAGGAATGGGAGGATACAAGGGATGGGATAAACATTGAGATATAACAAGAATAAATTAATAAAAAAAAGGAAAAAAAAAGAATCTATTAGAATAATTATGTAAATTAATATTTGATTAAACAGATAAAATTAATGATTTCATTTACTCTTCTGTTTTCTCCACCCAAATCCTCCCACATTCCCCTCCAATTTATAGCTTCTTTCTTATTTTTTTTTATACACAGATACACAGAAGCATGTACACAGACACATTCATACACACACACTCACATATATATTACTCATATATATGAGTAATATATAATTATTATATAATATAATATCATATTATCTATATTATATAATATATTAATATAATGAGATCACATAGCAAACTTGAAACTTTTAGAAACTAAATACAACTCTAGACTTGAAATACAATATTCATTAACACTTTGTAATTATGCTGATAAGATTTTTAAAATACAGAAAAATGTATAATGATGACCACCTTGAATATTTTAATACTCATATGTATGAGTAATATATATACTTCTAAATATACATGTATATATGTGAAATATATAACTATAACTTGCACAGTCTGTATATGGAAGTTGTAACATTTATTTACACTTCGTTGGCCTTCATATGAAAATTATACTGTATAAACTTGAAGAAAATACTGATGTAAATAAATTGCTCTAAAATTTGCTTCCTTTAGCAAAATAGAATTTCTATTCCATGGCAGTTTATAAATAAGGAGTATGATTCTGAAAAGATACAAGACAGAAACTTGTTTAACGTTAAAGTTCCCACAATACTGAGAAAGACTCTTAATATTTGAATATTAATGTATATTTTCAACCTAATGAAATAAATATGAGACACACATACATTATTGATGCCTGTATAAATAAATATTCTTCATGGCTTCATCATATGACTTTTTGTTATCTTTGTCATTCGTTTTCTACCAAAATAAAAACAAACTTCTAGTCATGTCAACATTTTATATATTTTTTCTAAAATAACATACAATAGTTGTGATTTTTTCCTCTGTTAATAAACTATAGAAAAATTTATATCTTAATCAATATAGTAGCTAATTGCATTGTTGTCAAGCAGATTAGCAGTATGAAGCCCTGAACATTCATCATTAGGACTTAAGCACACCTATAATTTAAATTTTCATCCCTAGCTTCTCAGGCCAAATGATTGGGTCAAATTGAACAGCAGCAATACAGGCTATAAAATAGCTATATGTAAATTTAAAGTTATATACCTAAAATATTCTCTTTTTTGACAGTCTCTTAATTCTTGTTTTCTTTATTAATTTATTCTTGTTACATCTCAATGGTTATCCCATCCCTTGTATCCTCCCATTCTTCCCTCCCTCCCATATTCCCCTTATTTCCCTCCCCTATGACTGTTCCCGAGAGGGATTACCTCCCCCTGTATATGCTCATAGGGTATCAAGTCTCTTCTTGGTAACCTGCTATCCTTCTTCTGAGTGCCACCAGGTCTCCCCCTTTAGGAGACATGGTCAAACATGAGGCATCAGAGTGCGTGAGAAAGTCATATCCCACTCTCCACTCAACTGTGGAGAATGTTCTGCCCATTGGCTAGATCTGGGTAGGGAGTCTCTTAATTCTTTGAAAGAGAGCAGATGGGCAGACTTAATCTCATGTGGACACTTCCTGGATTCTCTTGAGATGTAGGATGGAATTAGGTTGCAGTTTGCCTCCTGACAGATCCGGTCTGTATGCCATCATTCTGATACCATGCTCTGTCAACTGCCAGTTTGGTAACACGATTTGCCTCACTAATGCTTGTCTATCTGTTAATCTGTGATAAACGTGAGGTGATGGTGTCTGTCAGGTCAAATTACTTATGACAGTGTCTGGCAGAAATTTAAAACAGGAGTTTAGATGAATCATCAGTAAACTCTTGTTCTACCATCAACTGTAACTACTACTTTTATTTTGACCTCTACATTCAGATATAAAGTTTGTCATAGAAACAATACTCTTGTTTTATAATTTTGATTTTCACATTCCTAAATTTCTTCATTTAAAATCTTCTCAGATGTGGCTGTTCTAATTGTTCTAGCAACATAAGCGTACTTACACAGGGAAAGAAAAAACAGAAAAGCATTTGTATTTTCTATTTTCAAATGACACTACCTAAAATTATCCATAAAACTATCTTTAAAAGAAAATATATTTCACTTTCTGATATTTGCCTGCTGTTTGATGTTTGCTATAATTAGCATATTTTAAGAATATTTTCTTCTAGGTTGGTGAATTTCCTTCTTTCCAAAAAGCACTATTGTTCACGAGTGCAACAGAAATAATTTACAAAGCAAAACTAATATTTATTAGCATTCCATGAATGAAATGATAAGATATAAAACATGTGGGAGAGTTCCTAAGGGAAAAGGTGTTTCTCTATCAGTGCTGATCCCTGCAGTGTCCTTGAAACCCTCCTGGGAATATATTCGGATGACAAGAAACATATTGACAGTGAATGAATTGCTTTGGAAATATCAAGTTTGTTAGTAGACTTTATGATACAAACATCTACTAAATTCTGCATCAGTTAGGGCATAACTTTTGCATTAAAAGAATTTTAACCTAAGGCTTGCATAGAAAGTGGTAAAGACATATTGATACCACCATGATGAATATCTAATATGGAATATATGTAAATGAAGCTAATCACTTACATTCAAAATATGAACTAAAGAAAAAGTATAAACATTTGAAGTTGCGTGAGTTGCACAAATATAGCCAATATTTAGATATAGATTGCACATTGTGGAACCACATTCTAGGATTATAAACAATGAGAAACTTTCCACTATTGCATCAGCTCATCTTCAGAAAGAATGCCCCTATGCAACATTTGTAAAGCTATTAATGGTCTACTTTATGACAATGAGGTCACATGGCAAACTTGAAACTTTGAGAAGCTAAATACAACTCTAGACTTGAAATACAATAATCATTAACACTTTGTAATTATGCTGATAAGATTTTTAAAATACAGAATAATGCATAATGATGACCACCTTGAATATTTTAATCAATTACTGTGAATCTCAACGGGCTAATTCTTGGCCATCAAATGTTCTTAACGTTCTCCCTGAGAGATGGTGGTGGCATGAATTATGAATCATTCATTTTTCAAAATCAAAAGTGAATATATTACACCTTAAAATATAGGTTCTGTACACCTTTTTTTTTATTACAGAGAATGAAAGAACCATTGATTAAAAGAAAAGCAGCATTTAAAGTTATGGTACTAGACTGGGTATGCTGCCTTGTGTTTTAAATGAGTGTTATCAATGACTTACCACTATCCTTCAAGGAGCCTATAGTATATAAGGATGGATATTGTCCTAAATTTTACATGATACTTTCTATTCAGCAGGTTAAAGTCTTTTACTATGTGAAAGAAGTTACTTAATAGATTTATGACAAATTATTATTCCAGAATTTTGCTCTAATTTTTATAATTAATACACATTGTGATCTAAATGTTATTTGAAATATTTAATATATTTATATGTCTATATAGCCTTTATGACAATTATATTATTCAATTAGAATAGAAATGCTTTAAATGTTGCATTGTGAAGAAACAACCACCAGGGCAGAATGATATTTTTGTTTCTCAATATAAAATAAATTCATGGTGCAAATTACACTGACTTCATTTTCACATAGGATTTGTGAAGAATTCAGATAAAGAAATGTAGAAAGAGGAAACTGAAATGCTTCTGGATATTTGAGATAAATCTATATTTTATTATATATATATATATTGCTAGATGCATTTAACATGCTTAGTTATTTCCAGTTATGAATATTTTATTCTTAGATATGTCCTGTTTAGTTGTTAGATATGTATAGTTTTATTTTGTAGCTCAAGCTTGTCTTAACTTCCGAATCTGGCTGTCCCAGCTTTCTTATTGTGGGAATACAGCTCTTGGGTGGCATTTATTCTTTGAATTTATGTAGTGTATAAATATTAGCTAAAATGCAACAGAAGAGAACTCTGCTCACTAAACTCAGCAAACATGTAAAATCAAAGCATCCTCAGTTTACAATACTGATTTAACTTTTGGGATTTGAAACTTCTACTCCCCTATTACAATAATCTATGATGGAAAATTTACCTATGTACTTGCTTATCCCCAGAGGTTAAAGGTTACACCACTCCTAATACCAAGTTCAACAAGGAAGAATAAGTTACTTGGGCTGATTCCCCCACTTCCTGCAGTGCTGCTGCCCATGAGAAGTGAAACCTGCATAGTAAATATGTTTTTTTTTTTCCTCTCCACCTGGGAGGAGGGTCTGAAAACACTCTGTCTCTCTTTTCTTATGAACCAAGATGTGAATATAAACCATAAATTTCTAAAGTTCTATTTAATCCCTAATCTTATTATATCTGGCCACATTCCTTAAGATATAAAATGCTTTGAGTCAAAATTGTTATTTGGGGGCTCTAGTTGTGAATTAACATAGTTTTGCAGCAAAACTCACCCAGAGAAGTAAAAACAATCCTCTCAGTTTAAGCATCATAAGACAATCAGACTTCTGTGCCAGAATTCTACCATTTCTACTTTTCAGAACTTCACTGCAGATGATTCTTGAAGGGGATTTTTCTTATGCTCTGAAATCTCCCTAAACCTTTGGCCCATTAAACACACTTTCCACAGCCAAGATTTTAGGATCAGTTATAAAGAAATGACATATGCCACTGCTCAGCCATTGAAAGCTAAAGCTCACAACGAAAGGACAAAATCCACGCAAGGATCCATGGTTGTTTTATTTTCCTCACGGCTGGCGCTATCTTGCTGTCTGGACCGTCTAAAAGGCCTTGAGTCCTCTAACCTTTCCTTTCCCTGGATGAAATTTTACTTTTCTTAGTGCAGTGTAAGCCCCCCACTGCTTCTCAAATTGAGCCAGAACAGATGATACACCAACATTTCTGGAGATGGTAAAAGAACATATACGTATATCAAGTAATTTAGATCTCAGCAAAACAAACATTTCTTATGTAAATATTACACTTTGGTTGTTATTATATACTTTGGTCATAAATTCTCAGGTAATTGCTGAAGTCACAATTACCCCCAGAAAGCCTGAAATTGAGCCTATATCTCAAATGTACACTGAAGTATTCAAAACAAACAAAATGCCTAAGCAAGTTGCAAAGAGTAGCTAAAGAATAGTACAGGTAAACTTTGATTTTAAACAAGAACCATAAAACTTACACTTGAAAATTTTGTAAAGCATATTTTGGTGGCAGTTGTTTTCTCATTCCAACCACTTAGTCTAATTTTCCTTTTATGAAGTGTTCTCTATATTTAAACACATATAATATATTCCTTTTAATGCAATTTATTAGTCTTTTTGTATTTTAATTTATTTTAAATTAAACAAAATCAACTATTTTGAATCTTTTTTTATATCTTACCAAAACTTTCTTTTTGTCATGCCTAAAATATATGAAAGGATTACCTTTAGTTGATTCATTATAAACATGTATAATCTCCATAGAACTTACTTGAAAGGTTCATTTTACAATATTATTGTTAATGGAATAGCTATTTAAAATGTTTCCCATATACATTTAATTACACATGCATATATTAGAATATATCACAATGTTTATACACATCTCGGCATGCAGTTATAGATGCTTTCAAACTTTTAAAACAAAGAAGATTGAACTTTACCTGGCTACTTTTCAAGGTTTACATGCATTTATCCTATGAAGAGAGACTTGCTTTTTCCTCCACCACCACCATTTGAAAGGATCCTTCTCTGTTTTGTTTTCACGTAATGAGAGGGTTGCTATGTTATCTATGTAGCACTTGATGTCGAATCAGTTTCGTTGGACTTACATCACGCATTGTCTCCTAAGAACAAAGCAGTGTAGTTGATGATCACAGTATCTTTCAGAGGAAACACTAACACATCGCTGCTGACCTTCTGAACCTCTGGTGTGAACTCAGTACTAAAGTCTGAGAAAGAAGCATATTTTCTCTCTGATGCTGTTGTCACTGTTTGTGTTATGTGCACGCACCATGCCTGGATATTTTATGTGAGTCTTTAATGCTTTGCTAAACCTAGGTTTGAGCTTTGAACCATCTAACTTATTACCATAATATATGATGGAAAAAATGCACCTATCCACTTGCATGGCACACATGTAATCCCTCTATAGTTTTATTTAGGCAAAATCTCTCAGATTCTTATTCCCATTAACCTAAAAAGAAATTATAGAAATATGAAAGATTATTAACTTTTGATTTTTCTTGGTTATGGAAAAGGAAAACTCCAGAGATCATCAGGTGACTCTTGACTGAGAAAAACTGTAGTTTCACCGCCTTGGATGACTGCCTCTGTGTCACTGATGGGCTTATTTGCAGAAAGAGGTCTAGGCACGTGTAATCCAGGGTCATATCTCTCCATGTGCTTGATAAGACCCTAATAGAGCTCCTAGACTGACTGGGCTTAACTAGGGCTCTCTCCAGCACTACAAAGCCTCTTAAGCCTCTTGGCTTAAGAGCCTTGTCTGTTATCCATAATGCAAACTGAGTCATCCCTCTCATGACCATAGGAGGCCAAATGGCCACCCTGCTGGCACTCAGTTAAGGGCTCTTCAATATTTATTCTCCAAAATTGTGAGAGCACATGAGGTTTGTGCATATTATATAGTGACTGAGCATAGCTCAAATTAAACACTGCTGTCACATTGCTTCATCTTTTCCCTTGTTTGTTTACTTTGCGTCTCTATTGTGATTCTGATAGTAAACCTAGAACTGGACTCATGCCAGGAATGGGCTACGTCATTACATCACGGAACTGAACTTTTTGACTTTTGATTTTGAGGCAAGTTTTGATTAAGTTATGCTGGTTAACATTGAACTAAATCTGTAACCCAGGAAAGCATTTAATTTGTAATAACAAATTAAATCCACATGTAGATGGGATAATATGACTGGACCACCAATACCAAACTCAACTTTATTATGATAAAAATAAATTTGGTGTATATATATATACATATATATATATATATATACACACACATATATATATACACACACACACATATATACACACATATATATATATAATTCCAGTTACTGTAATGGAAGTGTCTTTAAAATATATTTAATAACAAGGAAACAATTATCAGAACCAATAGTGTATTGTTTATTAAATATTATTAAGCACAGTATAAATTTTACTCATATTTTTCTGTCTCTGAGAGATAATCAACAGTGGATAGCAGATTGTTGCTTCTCAGAGTCTTGCAGTGGTAACTGACCCAAAGTTTCTTATTATCCATTTAATTTTCATGTTGGAGAAGTGTCAATTAGTTTTGTGTTTCTATATACTTTGGAACCTAAGCCCTAAATGTTTTTTAAACTGTTATTAAAATGTAGGGATTAAGGAAAGAAATTTAACAATGACGGTGATGCCATTGTGAATGAGGAAAATGCTCTTTTAAAGAGGCTAAACATATCCTTTCTGTCTGTCAGTCATCTCTGGATAAAGTGCAAAAGGAGCCATTTATGGTACAGAGCCAAGAGACTTCAGTAGCCACAGTTGGTATTGTTTTTTATAAACTGCCTAACCCATAGTGTCATTTCACTGTACGATTTCTTCATATTTACATTCTACAATAAGGCAAATTCGTTTTGTAAGTACAACCTACATGCATTTTCTTATATACTCATATTTTAATATTACAGTTAATGCTGCAGATTTAAGAGATATAAAATATAGCATGTAATATAATATAAACATTTACACACATATATAATATATATGTAAGATATACTACACATATTACTCTTAACAATATGTCCTAGGAATCAAGAAGGATATCTTCTTATTCCTCTTCATGGTTGCATAATAGTCAGCAATTTTGACTTATTTACACATGTCCAGTGAAAGGGCACACAAGCGGCCTTTAATACATGAATACTACAAACCTGATAAGCATATTATATTCCTTCTTCCAGGACAGAAGTTTTGGGGTGTGTACTGCTTTGTTAATAAATGCTGAGTTGTCTTCCATAGGATTGTACCATTTTAAGTTTCCATGAGCAAAAGCACATAAGTCCTTATATTTGTGTCATGTTCATGCTGCCGTATATTTAAATGTTTCCCATTTATTTGGCAAGATATTAACTAGCTGAAGATGCCAGTTTGAGGAACTCCAGGTGTTCTTGGGAGGTGGCTGGTAGCTCAATTAGATCAACCTCTTACCTGAGAATCCTTCTGCAATCAGTAGCATTAGGAGCCGTGTTCTCAAAGCTTGCAGTTTCAAGTGTGTTAAAAGCTGTGCATTGGAATTGACAGTTAGTTGTGGGGTGTGGCCAATTCCCGAGTTGAATCCAAGAATCTTTTCTATTAGCAAATAAAAGATTTCATGTTTATTCAACAATTAATTTATTATGCTGTTATTAGTGTGCATGCATGCATATGGTGTGTGTGTGTGTGTGTGTGTGTGTGTGTGTGTGTGTTTGTGTGCATACATGCATGGCAGTATGTGTATGTGTGTGTGTGGTTGGAGGTCAGAGGACAACCAACCTTCAACATTTTGTATTCTACAACTACCATGGATTGCAGGAATCAAACTCAGATCATCACTATTACACTGCCAATGCTTTCACCTGCTGAGCTATCTCCTCATTGTATTTGATTCTCCTGATCTCTTTGCATCCAACTGCTTTACTCTCATGTTTATGGTCCTTATTATGTGCAAAGTAACTGAATTTCAATCCTTTTTCTCTACTTTTAAAAACCAGTGTTTCACTCTAAACTTTATCAAAATGGTCAGTAATAGCTGTCCAATAGGCAGAATCTGGGTCTTGAATGAAATTTCCTTAGCCAGATTAGTCAGTCCATTGCCTCTAAATTCAAACTCACACACATGTTGAAGACATTACTGTTGGATTATGCAATAGGAGAACATTATGGTGGAGGGAATGTGTGAACAATAAGGCTGCCAATTTATGACATCCAGGATTGAGAAATGGAGACACAGAGGGATCCAGAACAAGGCAAAGGAGCAAGCCATACATCATTCAAATGTATGTATTTGAAATACATACATATTTGTATATCTATGTATATAGACATGCATGACTCCAGTGACTTAATTTCCCAAACCTGCCACACATTCTGATTCTATCGAATTATAAATCCATCAGTGATAACCAATCAGCGCATGTTTACTCCAATACCAAATGACCAGCCCTGAAAACATTCATACAAGTAGCATTATAATTATCCAGTTATATTTAGAATATATATATATATATATATGTGTGTGTGTGTGTGTGTGTGTGTGTGTGTGTGTGTGTGTGTGTGTGTGTGTGTGTACATACATATAGATATATGAATGTAAAAACAATTAATGAAGAAAGGAGGCCACAGATTTGAAAGAGAGACAGAGGGGGAATATGGGAAGGTTTGAAAGGAAAAACAGAAGGAATAAATGATATAATGATAGTATAATCTCAAAATTAAAAAAAGAAAAATTTCTATTAGTGAATTAATACATTCATGAAATCACAGCCCTCATAATCCAATTATTTCCCCAAAGCCTGAGAGTTAGTAACACTTAGTCACAAAAACATTGTTTATTTGCTTACATTTAATGTTTTTAATCCTATATAAAAACCTTCTTTCCTCCATCCCTTTCCTCACTCTAGCCCTCTCAGGTCCTGTGCTATCATATTCACTCTTGTATTCACAGCATCTTTTAAAAATTTGTTTATATGTATATGTGTGTGTGTCTGTGATATATATACATATATGTGTGTGTGTGTGTGTATATGTGTGTGTGTGTTTTACCTCCCTACATGCATACATACACAAGTACAAACCTGCTGAGTCTGATTAGTGTTACTTGCTTGTGATTTTAGGGCTGACTACAGGGTATTGGACATGTATTTTGGGGGCTCACTCCTGGGAAAGACTAAATCTGTTCTCAGCAGTTGTTAGTTTCCTGTAGCTCTTCATCTAGGGGAAGAGCCTAATGAAACTTCTCCCTTAATATTAGCATGTCTGTTAGTATTGTCCTGGTTTAGCTCACTTTAAGGGGGCCATAGGTAGCATGAGTGAAACTTCCCATTCACTCACTTGTGGAGTCACAATCTCAGCAGATGTCATCAGGGGAGGTTCGGTCTTCCCTCATCAATAATTAATCAAAAACATGTTCATAGGCTTCTTTATATGCAAATCTTTTTTGAGTAAAATTATTTTATTTTATTTTTTGAGACTTTATTTTTTTATTTAATTAATTTATTCAGATTACAACTCAATTGTTATCCCATCACTTGTATCCTCCCATTCCTCCCTCCCTCCAAATCTCACCCTATTCCCCTCCCCTAGGTCTATGACTTGGGGGCCCTCCTCCCCCACTATACAGTCATAGGCTATCAAGTCTCATCTTGGTAACCTGTTGATTCTTTCTTTGAGTGCCAGCAGGCCTCCCCATCAAGTGGAGGTGGTCAAATATGGGGCACCAGAGTTCATGTCAGAGTCAGTCCTGGCTCTCCACATAACTGTGGAGAATGTTCTGTCCATTGGGTAGACACAGAGGGTCCTAGAAACATACAAGAAGAGCATCGTGACAGGTGGATTGCAGTCCAGGGGGGTCTGCCCAAACTACTGCACTAACCAAGGAAAATACAAGTAGTAAACATCGAACCCTTACTATGCAAATCTAATAGAAGTGTTTTCTTTTTTAAAAATATATTTTATCAATTTATTCATATTACATCTCAATTGTTATCCTATCCCTTGTATCTTCTTGTTCCTCCCTCCCTCCCATTTTCCCCTTACTCCCCTTCCGTATGCCTGTGACTGAGGGAGACCCCCTCCCCCTGTATATGCTCATAGGGCATCAGGTCTCTTCTTGATAGCCTGCTAGCCTTCCTCTGAGTGCCACTAGGCCTCCCCATTCAGGGGACGTGGTCAAATATGGAGCACCAGACTTCCTGTGAAAGTTAGACCCCACATTCCAGTCAACTGTGGAGAATGTTCTGTCTATTGGCTAGATCTGGGTAGGGGTTTGAAGTTTACTGCATGTATTGTCCTTGGCTGGTGTCATAGTTTGAGCAGGACCTCTGGGCCCAGATATGCTGGTCATAATTTTCTTCTTGTAGGTTTCTAGGACCCTCTGGATCCTTCTATTTCCCCCATTCTCCTTTGCTACAACTCTGAGATTCCCTCTTACACCCATCAGAATGGCTAAAATAAAAAACTCAAGTGACACAACATGCTGGTGAGGATGTGGAGTGATAGGAACACTCCTTCACTGCTGGTGGGAATGCAAACTAGTACAGCCACTTTGGAAATCTATCTGGCGCTATCTCAGAAAACTTCCTCAAGACCCAGCTATTCCACTCCTTGGAATATACCTAGAAGATGCTTCAGCACACAACAAGAGCATTTGCTCAACCATGTTCATAGCAGCCTTATTCATAATAGCTGGAACATGGAAACAGCCTAAGTGTCCCTCAGTAGAAGAATGGATAAAGAAACTGTGGTACATTTACACTATGGAATACTACTCAGCTATTAAAAAAAAAAAGGAATTCCTGAATTTTGTGGACAAATGGATTGAACTAGAAATGATCATCATGAGTATGTTCACCCAGACAGAAAGAGTCAAATGATATATACTCACTTATATTTGGACACCAGCCCAAGGGGCATGTCCCATGAAAGTCTTGACTTACCAGGAAAGTGGGACAGAGGGGAAGAATTCCTATTGGGATTCTAGGTGATAGAAGCATTTTCTTAATGGAGTTCCCACAGCATGTTCAAGTTAGCAAAACATTTTATATATATATATATATATATATATATATATATATATATATATATATATATATTTCCTATAAAATCTCTGCCTGTTGTGAAAAGAAGCTTTTTTGACAAATGGTAAGAGATACACTCTAAGTAGCCAGGTAAATATTTAGAATGAAGTCAGAAATTATTTTGTTTAGTGAAATAAATAGTGCCTTCATTAGCCCTGGGTAGTTGGCTATGTTGCTAATACTAGATATGGTTTCTCTTCTGTTGAGTAGGTTTTAAGTCTAGTTGGATAGCTATTAGTTACTTGCAAGACATGAGTGGCACTACTGTAGACATACAGATATCTTTCCATGTGGCTGTTGCTGCTGTTCTTAGGCATACCATCTAGGTAGGAGTATTGGCTGCTCTACTCCATTGGCATGGTGATAGCATCTTCCAGTATTATGTGAGATAACATTCAGGAAAAATGCTTTCAAGGAAGATTCAGCACAGATTTCCAAGTCAAATGTTTGAAGTGCATGGTGTCTTCAGCAACAGGTGCTTACACTCAGCCTCTGGCAGACAACAAATGGAAACAGCAAAGCCTATATTGTGTTGGGAATCTCTGGGACACCTTGACCAATAATTAAAAGTGTGTTTGTCATGTCTGGAATTTATGTTAGATCACCTGTGCCTCTTGAGGAGGGGGTTATTGTTAACCTCAGTGACATTACATATTTTAAAGCTATATAAGTATATACATTAACTTATATATATTATTTGTAACATTATGTAAATGAAAATAATATAATTACATATTTCTTTTTCAAACAGTTTTATTATTTTTCCAGCTCCAATTTTTCCTTTGACAGTTGCTTTATGGCTCAAACTAAAGACTTTCTGCAGAAATGGACACACTTTTAAATTTTATTTATTTATTTATCTATTTATTTACTTGGTATATTAGAGCTATGTGTATGTGTGTGTGTGTGTGTGTGTGTGTGTGTGTGTGTGTGTGTGCGTGTGTGTATGTCAGAGGATAACTTGTAGAAATCAATTGTCTTTCTCAATCTTATAGTGCAATTTATACTTATTAGTTAAATTTGATTGACAGTTTCGTGCAATATTATATATTAGGCTTCATTCCAATTCTATTATAAAATTTTGAATTATTATGTATATTACTGTTTCTTCCTTGTACTCCTAATTTTTAAGCTTCCTAAACTGTACATGAATATCTAAAGTCATTATATTTTTAAGATAAGTTTTTGTTTATCATATTCACATAAGCCATTTTACACCTTGTGATTTTATTTGCTTTATTGCTTTAGTTAAATATTTTGGCAGGATTTGGATGGATCTCTGTTCCTTTTTCATGGTAATCAAGTACTCTAGAACTAAATATCATCATGATCATAGTGCAATTCCAGCAGACCCCAAACTCACTGACAAGAACATTCATTAGCTCAGAAAAGGTTTGTATTATAGTGCAGTATGGAATAGTGCTGTGTATAAGAGTGCTATATATAATAGACAAGAGGAAAATGTTACTAAGTCTTCCAAAAAGAGGCACAACTAATGCCTGACAATTAACAGTGACTAAATTATTAAAATAATTCTATACAGATGCTTTAAAGAAAATCTTTATTTGTAAATATAAAAGACAAAATAAAACATAAATAAACATGGCCCCTAGGTGTGGGTACTCCTTTGCATGTTTTCTGAGTTTTGCTCTGTGAAACTTATGTGTGCTTTGTTAATTCTGTTATAAGCTATTCACGCTATTTGTATGATCATATTGTCAGTCAACATTTTGCCCTAAATGATATGAAGAGATTAAATATTTTCTTACGTCACTTGTGTATGAACATAATAAAATTACTAAGATGAAACCAGTCTGTTCACATAATGTCAATGCTAGATTTAAAATATTTATGCTCACTGGATCATCAGACTCAATTTTTACATTTATAATAGAAATGGTCTTGTGAGTTACATAATATAGTGTTTTATAAAGGTGCTCTGATTACAATCTGATGAAAGTGCCATTAGAAAATTTCTTCATTTTTTTATAATTATCAGGTACATGCATGAAACAGTGTGAACAATACTGAATATGATAAAATTATCCATATTGTCAAATAACACTAAATACAATGTGGAAATGAAGATCTGTGTATAATTTTTACCAAGTTACAATGCTTATGTCTATAAATGGCACCTACGTTTTTTGTGTAGACTATCTATAAAATGTATATGAGGCTTATAAAAGTCTTAAAACAAAATGTTTGTATGTAAATATATCAAATATAGTCAAAATGCTGGTAATGAAGTCATGTTATTTTTTAATGCTTTACCCAGATATAGTACTGCATGATTGTAATATCTGCACTTGGAAGGTGGAGACAGGGTGCATATAAAACTTATGGTGATTCTTGGCTACATAGTGAGTTTCAGACCTCTCTGAGCTACATGAAATACTGTATCAAAACAAAAAAAATTTACAGAGTGTTATATTCCAATTAATTACACTTTCTTCAATTTTCAGTAAGGTCTATTAAAAGGATAATTTTAAATGTTAGTATTTTATGATAACTATTAATTTTGTTATGCTTTTTTGATAGAATTAGGATTTGTTTCAATTTCTATTCATGGTAAACTCTTTTAGCTACCAGAGAATAATAACTCTCTTTAAACAGGACTCACATATGTGAGATATACTTATGTTCCAACTAAGAAATCTATGATTGGTCTTTGAATAATTGCCATAAATATTGTAAAAGGTGTTTTCATATGTATTTGAAGGATTTTCTGTCATAAAAATTCAGTGTTAAAATATGAAACTAGTGCCCCATTCTCTTCTTGGAAGCAGGAAGATATAGTTGAAAAAATTGTTCTGTTTTTAGGAATATTGCACAAACACTATCCTTAAAGAACACATGTTTGATATTAAGATAATTGCTTGAGGTATTTGCTAATATTTTTAAGCAGTGTTTGTCAAGCTGTGGGTCGGTCCTGACAACAGTGGGCGTCACATATCATATATCCTGCATGTCATGTAATTATATTAGGATTTATAACAGTAGCAAAATTACAGCTATGAAGCAGCAACAAAAATAATATTACGAATAGGAGTGACCATATCATGAGGAAGTATATTAAAAGGTCACAGCATTAGGAAGGTTGAGAACCACTGTAGCTTTCAACTACTTAGAAGATGTTTTATACCACTCCTGGGCATATACACAAAACATACTCCGCCATACCACAAGGACAGTTGCTCAAAGTTCAGAGCAGCTTTGTTCGTAACAGCCAGAAACTGGAAACAAGCTAGGTATCCCTCAACTGAAGAATAGATAAAGAGAATGTTGCATATTACACGTTAGAATATTGCTCAGCTATTAAAGACAAGCAAATCATGAAAAGTGCAGAAAAAAAATGGATGATACTAGAAAATACCATCCTGCATGAAGTAAACCAGACCAGAAAGAGCACACATTGTTTGTATTCACTTATAAGCAGATGTTTGCCATAAAGTACCATTGTACAATCCACAGACCCAAAGAAACCCAAGAAAGGATACTTAAATCTCACTCAGAAGAGGAAATAAAGTAGACAACTGAAGTAGATGAAGTATGGGAACTGGGTGCGAGAGGGTGTGGGGAGGCTAACAAAAGAAGGCACCAGGTATGGGAGAGCAGGGTTCGGGGCGGGGGAATAAGACCCCAGGAAAGAGAACAGAAATTGGTGGTGGTTAGATCTCGGAGACATGGGAGTCTCCTGGAAGTCTATGGGGGTGACACTAAATGAAATTCCTAGAAGCAGAGGTTAAGGATCTTAAAGTTGCCACCTCCTACATCCTGGGGGGACTCCCAGTGGAAAAAGGGGGATATCAAGCCACCCATAAAACCTTCTACCCAAAGTTGTTTTGCATTAAAATGGAACAGAGATTGAGGGATTGACTGTTCAATGACTAGCCCTACTTGACACCCACCCCATGGGAGAGAGCCAACCCTGTCATCGCTAATGACACTCTGCTATGCTTGCAAATAGGAGCCTAGCATAACTGTCCTCTGAGAAGCTTCATCCTGCAGCTGATGGAAACAGATGCAGAAAACCACGACCAAAGAATAGGCCAAGCTAAGGGAGTTTTGAGGAAGAGTAGCAGGAAGAATAGAGGGAGCCTGAAAGGTCATGGACATCACAAGAAGACATATAGAAGAAACTAACCTAGACCCGTGGGCACATAGAGGCTGAACCACCAAACGAAGAGCAGGCATGGGCTAGAAATATACCTCCTTCATATATGTAGCAGAAGTGCAGTGTGGTCCACAAATAATGGGAGTAGGGACCGTCTCTAACTCTCTTGTCTGCCTCTGTATCCCTTTCTCCTAGCATATGTGCATCTTATTCTTCATGTGGGTCCCCTAACAATTGGAGCATGGGCTGTTTCTGACTTTGTTACCTGCTTTTTGGATCCCTTTTCACTAGCTGGCATGCCTTGTCTAGCCTCATTGGGAGAGGATGCACTTAGTCCTGCTACAAATTGATATGTAAGGATGGGTTGGTACACATGGGGATGCGGGAACGGCAAGAGGGGGTATGAGGGTGGGACTGGGTGAAGAGGAGGGAGGGGTCCGTGGTCAGGCTGTAAAGTGACTAAATAAATAATTTAATGAAAAATAGATAGTTCATTAAAGTATGGGTTTATGTTAAAGCTATTTAATAAAGGACTATTTATAATACTTCCATTGAAGGGCATGCTATGAATTGCTGTCCTTAAACTCAAAACCACTTCAGGCCTTAATGGCTCTTTCATTTATACACTGGCAATACACTAATTAATGACAAATTAATATTAAATAATACACTAATATTTACCTCTAATACACTAGGAATACACTAATAAAACTCTCTAAGTGTAATTATTATTAGGAACAGTGAAACAGCCGATTGTGAGTAAGCATAATTTGGTGAAGTTGTGGGCACCTTCAGGGGTTTTAGAGTTCGTATATGCAATGTTTCCAGATGGCTGCATATATATAATACCTTTAGGGAAAGGAACTAGACTGCAAAGTCCAACATTTGAAAGATGAAGCAGTGTGTGTATCACAAGCCAAGCACAGTACCTGGTTCCTAAATGTACCCTTATGCTTGCCTGCTTCACTTCAGTGTATACTAATAGACCACTGACATATCAAACTAAAAACTAAGACCTCTATAAGGTGATATACGAGGTCTATAGCATGTATTTCCCTACTTTGTGTTAACCTATGTCCTAGATTGTTCTCTGTTGCTTAAATAAAAAACAGGACTGAAAGAAAATTGTGGAAAGAAGGATTTGTTTTACATGCCCAAATCACCATCCATCAGTGAAAGAATCCAAAACGGGGACTGAAACTGTGCAGGAACCTGAAGACAGGAACTTAAGCAGAGGAGACAAAGGACTGTTTTCTGATTTTCTCCTATTGGCTTATTCAGCCTTTGGTTTATACATACATGACCACCTGCCTAGGAGTGGCACTGCCCACAAAGGGCTGGAGCCTCCTACATCAATTATTAATGAAGAAATGGCCCATAGATGTACCTGTGGGCCAATAGGATGGAGTGATTTTCTCAGTGTGATTTCCTCTTTCCAGAAGAACCTAGCTTCCATAAAGTTTACAAACAGTAACCAGCACAATTTTACCTGATCTTTCCTTCAATGTATGTTAGGGCTTTGATTAATGCTTGTGAAATAAATAGCCATCAACTCAAAGTAATAAAAGAGATAGTTTATTTTGGAGCCAAATATTTGTGGCTATCACCAAGGAGCAGATAGGTTTCCACAAGTAGTATGTTGCAGGAATGTAGCAATTTTACAAACTTTGAATAGTAACATTAGAAAAAAAAAATCATCAAATACTCTTTTGGAAACATCAAGTGGGCAGACCACAGCAGATTGGCAGAAATTCTGCTCTAGGTTGGGATTGATCTGGAACCACTATATATTCAAATATCAATTGCTTGCCCCTCAAGATCCTTAGTGTCCTATGAGGAAATTCTCACATATCCAAAATAACTTTCTGTGAACCTTTTATCCCAAATTATCCCTGATTGGCTACAGCCTGGGCTGGACAGAAGAGAGGTAGGTAGAACAAAGGTTTGTGGGCATGTGGGGTCAAAGGAGGACCATAAGGAGGAGAGAAGGAGGAAGAAAGGAGCAGGTAGCCACGGATTAGTGTAACCAGAAGCACATGGCCAAGAACAGCTTGCTCTGAGGACTGGCCTGATAGAGCAGAAGCAGCCTAATTGGAACATGTGCAAGTGTTTATGGGGATTTTGGGTTGGGAAGCAGACAAAATACCTTAGAGAGAGGGTTGATATCTGCCCAGCCGTAGAGTTTTAAGGCTAATTATAAATCTAACAAGGTTCTATGTCTTTTGTTTCTAAAACAGTGGGTTAAGGAATAACTGCTGAAATATTAATAATCAACACTAATATTAATAGATTTCTTAATTCCTTTTATGTATGCCTAAATAATTATATGAGTCAATATTACATATTAATTTCGCAACAGCTATAGGCCTTAGATGTTGGCAAGGTACCTCAACAGTATGGTGGTTGGAAACTAGGGGTGTGCATTGCAAATGTTCTCCAAATAGTCGTAAAGATGTTAGGTATATACAAAGGAAGGCAGTAAATGGTTATTAAAGGATTTAATGATGTCCATGATAACTTGGCTATTGACTTCGGGTTTTTTTTTTTTTTTTGTAGCTTTAAAAATAGTTTATTTCCCCTTCACAAACATATAAGCCTGTGACCATGATACAAGGTACCCAAAATTAAATAAAAACTTAGAGTATATTTGTGTATCATGATTCAAGATAAAGTTAATTTTAAAGGCAAATGGGTGCCAACCATGGGGCTGGGAGTAGGCTGGTACCAGCAAAAAGGGCTGTACATTACCCTTACAGTGTCTATTAAAATTGGCAGCAATCAGCACGTGCTCATCATATAAGTATTTACCGCAAATCAGCATGCTCAGGATTAGAACTGGTCTCAGTTTCCTCTGTCTCTACAGCAAAAAGGCCAGAAGCACTTCCTTAACATTTGAAGCTCTCGCCTAGCAGACGTGGTGCTAGCACGGTTATGATTACTAAACATCCTCAATGTGGCTTTCATTATGAAAAACACGCTTCACATAAAACCTTCATAACATAATCCAGAGGCCAAATTTGTGCATGTTTAAAATTTGAGTCCAGGCTAGATATCTGTTGGCTTTTTTCCCCTTCCACTGTTTTTCATTTTTATAAATATATAAGCCAGCTTTCCACCACATGGAACATTCTCAGAACTCCTTGCTTTTAAGAGCCATGGATGCCTCAGTGGCTTCAGTGAGGACCACCATCCAGGGACAGGCCATCCCTCATTTCTCTTCAGACTTACTAAAGGTCAAGTAAGTGTTGACCAAATCCCAGGATTGAAAAGACATAAACGTAGGTTTGTGGGCAGAGTGCCAAAGAATAATTAGGAATAATTCCACATGATCTTGGTACAAAAACATCCAGAAAATGAGTGATTGAACTTAATATAAAAAGCCCTG
This sequence comes from Acomys russatus, assembly GCF_903995435.1. Lineage (NCBI taxonomy): Eukaryota > Metazoa > Chordata > Mammalia > Rodentia > Muridae > Acomys > Acomys russatus. Next base: position 24,252,071 of record NC_067147.1, on the reverse strand, counting down.
ACCTGAATTTATATGAGACAGATGCAGAAGTGTGAATCTATGCTTCCAACCCAGATGAGACTGACTGCAGTTCCAACTCTCTTACATTGGCTGTTGATTTTGTTACATTCAAATATCTCCACATTATTGAAGTTCTAATCAGTCAATCTGTCTTTGTAGTACCAATGTCTCTGTAGGAGTTCTCATTCATACTTAAATAAAACCTCAAAAATATTAGTATGTTAGAATGTAGTCTGTGGGACAATTTGAGCATGTTCTCTGGCCGTAGTCACTCATATTTGACTCCAAAATGAGCTATCATTTGAACACTTTGAGGTGAGAGCTGTCTTCCTATCAATAATGCAAAAGTTGACAGAATAAAGGCATTGAATATATTATACCTAACATGATGAAAAAGTGTTCTCACTTGTACAGTATTACATCTGGAGTTTTACCATATAAAATGGCAAAAGACTCATTTTGACATCTCTGACATTTGCAATCAGTACGCTTTACATGAGAAGCATACATTTGGGCAGCCTTGCTATTTAAAACTTTGTCTACATATTTTTGTCTTACCTAAATAAGAACTTAGTGATTGTTCATTCATGAGATAGAGTTGAATTTCAAAAAATAACTATATGTGTGGTTATTGAAATTATTTAAAATGTTTAAAATGTTTTTGTTAGTAATAAAGATCACTCATCCTACCACTAAGTAGATTTTAAATTTTGCTTCAAAAGTGGACTGTGTGTGTTTTTAACTGTGTGTGTGTGTATGTAGTTGCAATGCTAATTATTGTGCATTTCTTTTTATGTTAATTATATTTATGTTTTCTAGTGGATAACCTTCCTAAAATGCAAAGTTTAGCCAAATATATTACTAAGCTGGTGTCATTGAATCTGAGGTTATTAGTGGTACTAACTGTCTTCCATATCTTACATGGTATCTTTTTCCCTATGGGTATAGCATGATGCTATGTTGCACTTAGCCCAGTGCCTATGGCATCTAAAAAAGAATAATACAGTGATATTCAGGCCCATAGTAATGGTAATGTAGATACTGATAAAATTAGAATAAATGTGTTAGAAAACCCTCACCTAAAATGCTAACTATTATGCCTACACTACAGTTACAAGATATCTTGTATGATGTTGGATTATATAGAAAGTGGAAGACTAACTGAACTGGATATTTCTATGATTTATTTACCATTAAGATCAACAACAGTGATGAAGTGGCACTTTGTGGTACTGCAAATTATTTTGGGGTTGCAGCTGTTCCTGTAAGTAGCCATTCACATATGCACCACAAGAAAGTCTTTTAAATGTATTGACTTACCAAACTGTATCCTCATGTCATCATACTTTCATCTGTCATTTTGGCATCTCTGATGAATAGATGTGCGTCTTTATCTCCTGAGTAAAATTAATAGAACAACATATGTACATGTGTTTCTAATTGTGACATCTATAAACAGTTTATCAAGGATGTCATTTTACAGTACAATACATTACATACCAGTATAATAATTTAAATTATTAGACACTATTTACCTAAGGAATACATTTGTAAGTAAGTATATTCTACCTTATCAAGAACACATTTTCATTTAATCTTAAAAGACAAATTAAAATAGGATTTATGTATAATAATATACTATTCCTGACAAACTATGTCACTCTTTAAACCACAAAAATTAAAATGAGTTCCTGAAAAAAATCATTAGAAGAAAGAGTTTCAATGTCCTTACATGATATTATCAATAATTATTAAGGTCCTAAAATGCTATCTTCAATTTTCTATAGATTTTAATCATGGTCATTATAAATCATTCAAATCTACAGTTATGATCCTTTTCTAAGGAAAAATTAAACTTACAGATATTCAAAATGCTTACTTTCATATTAGTTTTACTTTAATATTTGCTCTTATGTATTGTATTTTGTGTTTCTCTTATAAATTTTTGTTTTTCAATCCATGTTATGCAGAAGCAAATCTTCAAAAAAAATCACCACCTAAATAACACTTCTGAAATGACAGGACAGAGCACACAGAACAGAACACGCAGCACTACACTCAGGCTAGTTCACCCAGAATACATTCCCACAAGTCATTCCTTGTAAACTTCTTGGCTGTTGAAATCTGACTTTTTCTTTGAATATGTCATTGCATTTTCTATTCATGTGGGATCACATTAGAATTAAGAACAATTTCTTGCCAGAGATAACTATTGAACCATACCAAATCACAAGATTAGTAATCAAAATAACCATAAAAAACTATACAGAAACAATTAGGAAAATTGTCACATTCAAAATAAACTCAACCTGCAAATGATGGCACATGTAATCTGACCTCTTTAAATGCTGAAGGAGGAGGGTAGAGAGTTGGGGTCCAACCTGGGCTACACAAAAAGACCCGGTGTTTGGAGTAATTGTCCTTCGAGCAACTGCTGTATTGAGTTCTTAAGCTGTTCTGACTTGCAAAATCATCACAGTTGGGCTTGTTGATGTTATACATTTGCTCTTGAAGGTTTGGGAAGGGTCATGGGATGCTTACCTGAGTATGGAGCTTCTACTTGTTGTATGCAATGTAAGTGCATGTGACCTTGGTGGGAAACTAGAGTGTATAGGCTGGGAAAGACCAGAGGAAGCGCATTCTACCTATGCAGTTACAAAGATGCACTCATCCTTGCTGAGCATAGGCTTATCAGAAGTATCCTGTTGATGGAGGGGCAGCCACAATGCTGTAAGTGACACCTCACCTATGCTCCATAAAGAAGCCCAATAAACTCATTGTTTCCTCTGAGTAAACTTTGCATGCACTGGGCCTCTATTTGTCATTATGTCCTTGTGTCAAAAGGATAGACTTGCTTATATCTCCCCCTATGAAGGAATATTAGGACCACTTTGTTTCAAAACCAACATCAAAAATGAAATTACTTTTGTCAGTCCATCCAAAATTAACCAAAGCACAAAGCTTATAGACACATGATCCTATGCGTGGTTACATGACATTAAATGTTTTCCACTAGAATTCATTAATTATCCTTTTAAATATTTTAAATTTAATATATAGGAATATCTGTCATAATATCAGAAGATACAGTTCTCTGACCCAACTGTGATATCTGTGAGCCACAGCACTGATCAGAATGATAAGATATCTACAAAAAGGAATCTTGGCACATACAGCTCAGTGGTATAAGCAACTGTCTAATTGTGCTTATGACTCTTTCAATAGGAAAGAATTCCTCCTGGTACTGTAGACAGAGCCAGTTGCCTGTGACTGGTGAAATAATGGACCCTGAAAAGATTTCCACAACTGCCACTTTCCCCAATTGACTTAATCTCTAACTGCAGTCTTTTTGTTTTTTTTAAACCTTTTCATTTATTTTTTAATTTATTCATTTTACATCCAGATTGTAGTCCCCTCACTCATCACCTCCTGAAACCACTCCTTCCCTCATACCCTCTCCCTCCTTCCTCTAGTCCTCAGAAAGAGGAGCCCTCCTTCCCTAACAGCTGACCTCAGCCTATCAAGTCTCATCCAGACTCCCTGCATCCTCTTCCTCTGTGCCCTGGCAAGGCTGCCCTATCATGGGGAAGTGATCAAGTTGTGGAAGCCAGAGATCATGTCAGAGGTAGTCTCTACTCACCATATTGTGGTAAACACAAGAAGACTGTGCTGCCTATCTACTACAACTGAGCAAAGGGTCTAGGTCCTCACTATGCATTGTCCTTGGTTGGACTGTTGGCTCCATTGTTTTGTTGTGTAGCTACTGACCCCTCCAGGTCCTTCTATTCTCCAATTCTTGCCTGAGACTCCCTGCCCTCCACCCCAAAGTTTGGCTATATGCCTCAACATCTGTTTGGATCTCCTGCTGAGTGGAGTCTTTCCGAGGGCATCTATGGTAGGCTACCTTCCTATTCCTCTCTTCAACTGATTTTGATATCTATTCTATTTGTTCTTTTGAATGAGAATTAAGCATTCTCCCTAGGGTCCTCCTTTTTATTTAGGTCTGTGTATGGTTGTGTGCTTATCCTGTATTATTTGGTTATTCCATCTTAGACCTATCAGAATGGCTAAGATGAAAAGTTCAAGTGATAGTACATGCTTTTGAGGATTTGGAGAAAGGGGAACACTCCTCAACTACTGGTAGAGGTACAAACTTTTAAAACCACTTTGGACATCAATCTGGTGCTTTCTCAGAAAATTTGGAATAGTTCTACCTCAAGATTCTGCCATATCACTTCCGTGCATATTCCTGAAAGATGTTTCACCATTCAACCAGGACATTTGCTCAACTATGGTCATAGCAGCTTTATTCATAATAGCCAGATTATGGAAACAACCTAGGTTTCCCTCAACAGAAGAATGGATAAAGAAATTGGGTAAAGAAACATTTACACAATGGAATTCTACTCAGCTATTAAAAACAAGAAAATCTTGAAATTTTCGGCCAAATGGATGGAATGAGAAATTCATTCTGAATGAGGTAACCCAGATCCAGAAAGACACGAATGTCATATACTCTAACTACATTCTTAATCCTTGCCTTTGTATACACAGCTAAGTGCCTCATTTCTTATCAAATAGGAGATGATTAATTACATAAAGCCACAATTGTTCTGCCACAGTTATTAAAATTAAGAGAACCACTGATTCTGGGGGAACCCAGCCTTAGTTGATACAGCTCAATACATGTACCTCCATCTCAGGAAACACTATGGAAGAGGGGGTAGAAATTTTGCAGTACTCAGAAGACTAAGCCATCTACTCCAAGACTGTGGCATCTATGTTTGGCATAAAAACTACACCCATGAATCTGAAACAATATAGTTTCCTAAAATTCATTCTAGTCCATAATCACAGAGCCCTTTTACAGAAAATATTAATCAGTACAAAATTATTATGTGGATGTCTTTGGATTGGGAATCTCTATTATACTGTATAACAGTGCTTCTACTATCAGGCTTACACACTTGGCTACTTAGTGTAAAAGATTTACACACTATATTTGGTTGTGAGCCTAGCCTTTAATGGATGAGCCATCTCTCCAGCCCAGTGGAGAGTGAGGTATGACTTTCACATGTACTCTGGTGCCTCATATTTGACTATGTCCCCTGGAGGGGGAGACCTGGTGGCACTCAGAGGAAGGATAGCAGGTTACTAAGAAGAGACTTGATACCCTATGATCATATACAGGGGGAGGAAATCCCCTTCAGGAACAGTTATAGGGGAGGGAAATAAGGGGAAATGGGAAGAATGGGAGGATACAAAGGATGGGATAACCATTGAGATGTAACAAGAATAAACTAATAAAAAAAATTTTTTAAAAAGAAAAGATTTTAAAAAAAGATTTACACACTAAAGGATGTCACCTTCTTGCATACTAGTTTATTTCAAAACCAGATAACCTACAAAACCATACTGGCTGAGACTCTTAGCCCCTCCAGACTGAGTAATGTTCAATGAAAGAGGGAAATTAAAACAGGCACTTAGAAGCTACATTTGCTGAAAAGTATTAACTACTCATGAATGTACTCCCTTTGGCTATCAAAGTATCAAGTTTTTAAAAAATTCTATCATACCTGTATTTAACATGAAAGAAGGAGGAGGCATCTTGACACTGACTCTGAAGAAACGGTAAAAATTCTTGTAGTTGCTATCATATGAAGAAAGTTGCAGACAAAACGTTCCGTGAAGTCCAAAACTGTAGGAATGTTAAAAAAAAAAAATCAGTCTAATTCTTTTCTTTGAACAGGGCATCTTTCAGATACCCTTCTGTTTATACAATTCAATAAAATCTGTGGTGAGACAACTTGAGTTTTAGATCTCCATCCTACAGGGAAGAACAAATTAGCTTATCTCGCCTAAATTCACATGTGATCTATCTAGCCTTTATCTCTCTCGTGGCTTTAATATAAATTGTAAGGTGGGCACAATTGTCACAGGAATGTCAAGGAGTAATTAGATCTCTTTTATCTTTTGTCTGTACAAACACACACACACACACACACACACACACACACATATACAAACACACACAAGAACACACCACAATATTAATTGTCGTGGGCACCCTGTGTGCTATTTCTGTTTTTCATTTCTCTATGTCTTCTATAATACAAATAACAGGAAAAGAATTAACAGAGCTAATGCTTTGTGGTGACGTTTTTTGGACTCATGCTCATATATTCATACTTGTACCATGGACTACTACCTTTAAGCAAAGATAATTATACATGGACATACACTGTACTATAGTCAATGTCTCTCTAATAATTGAAGTTATTAGACACTGTAATTTATGGAGTAGATCTTCAAACAAGTGCAATCTGCTTTATCCAGATTTTTTCATTAAGTGCTAAAAAGAACAATAAATGGAGATTTATATATAAATGTTTCCTATTACTATGTCACTCTTTAAACTGAACAAATTTGAGTTTACTTCTAAAGAAAAATTTAAGTATGATCTATGGGCTTCAATTCTAATTATTATCATAAAAATATATGTAGTAGAAATAACTTGAATATATTATAAGTTGCTAAGCATTCCTTGATTGGGTTTCTAATTTCATTATAAAC